>NW_003852573.1:304426-317929 GCF_000181295.1 Otolemur garnettii | reverse complement strand
GGGCAGACGTAATTGAAGACCCCCTCCACAAGCAAATGGCTGAAATGTCAGAAATCGAGTTCAGAATGTGGATAGCAAATAAAATTAACAGAATGGAAGAAAGGAAAGAAGAAGAAGCTCAAGAAATGATTCAAAAGATCTCTCAAGAAGTTATTATTTTTTTTTTTTTGAGACAGTGTCATTCTGTTGCCCTTGGGTAGAGTGCGGTGGTATCATAGTTCACAGTAACCTCAAAGTTTTGGGCTCAAGTGATCCTCTTGCCTCTGTTTTTCCATATTTTTAGTAGAGATGGGGTCTCACTATTGCTCAGGCTGGTTTCTAAGCCCTGAACTCAAGCAATCCACCCACTTGGGCCTCCCTCCCAGAGTGCTAGGATTACGGGTGTGAGCCCTTGCACCCGACGCTAGTTATATAATTTTACTTAGTAAACTTTTCACATTTTATTTGACCATAAGAGAGAAGCAAAATTCTTTACCTAGCTCTAGAAAGAGTAATTTGATAGAGAAAGGATACTGTTTCTCTGGTTTTTACACCTATGGTCGACTTCTGTGTATAGAAAAGAGTGGAGCTTAAAATTTTTATGTGATGATAATTTTACTGACAAATTTAGAAGAATATCATTTCCCTAAATTAATATGGCACTTCCTTGATTGAAGAATTATACTTTTAATTTTCCTGGCTGCTTTCCTTCTTCCTAGTATACATTTCTAGTGCAGTCAACTTTTATTTTTTCCTTTGTGTCTAAGTTTAAAAATATTTGCATTAAAATAGTTCTTAGGAGTTTCATAGTAAAACAGTTGCAGTCATTTTCTACCGTAAATGTGATAGTCTCCAAAACAAAACCATCTTTTAGAATTTATTCAAGCCATCAGCATCAGCCATTATTTGTGGTGGTTAGTAACAGCAGCTGAATAGAACCATAAGGATTTGTCAACTCTTGGACCTGACTAATAGCATGTATATGTTAGTATTATCTAGATGTGTGGTAAGTCCAAGGCAGTGCTCAAAAGAGGCAACCTCTGTGCCCATGAGGTGTAGCTGTCTTTCACCATGAGAATTAGCCACTCATTGTGAGTTTGTTGCCATCTTCTGAAAGAGGCAGAGCCTCAGTCATAGGCTCACATCAGGAGTAGGCTGTGGTCCCACCTGCCTGTTGCCACACTTCACATTAGTCTCGTAGAGAGCATACCTGTAGATGATTTTGTGACAAGTATAGCAGAAGTCTCAGTTCCAGTAGGCAGAAACAGTGGGATTGATAAATGAATTGGCATGTGACAGGAAAATCGCCACTTTCACTGCCCACTTGGGCTTATCTGTAGCCCAAGCTGGCTGACTGAAAAAAGAGTGACACAGTTAATGGCATGTAGGTAGCACAGAGCAAATGTGACCATGAACATGGCCAATGAATTGGCTGAGTGGATCTCTCACTGGAGAATGGTCCTTGATCAGCACATTTGTGAGCTGAAACTGCCTGCAGGCCACCATGAAGATCCCAGTGGAGATCACCAGCATTATGAGCAGTGGGGTGAGGACACACCCAAAGAAATCGAAATATACCATGTAGCTCACGGGGACCACATTCTCAAAGAGACCCTTCACCAGGCAGCAGCTTTCATTTGTGGTTCCATCCCAGGGCTCCATATGATTACTGGTGTCACTGTCTTTCCTGTTTGATCCCAAGAATGGAGTCAATTTGATGCCAAAAGCAAGGACCTAGACATTGGCAATGACTCCTCTTGCTTGAGTCCCAGTGACCAAACTTTTATACCTGAGTGGAACATAGATGGCCAGATAGCTGTTGACAGCCACGGCCAGGAGGTTGGAGAGGGAGCTGTGTGTGAACACGAACACCAAGCAGGCCAGAAAGAGGTGGCTGTGGATGTCAGTGCAGAAGCCCAGGCTGATGGAGATGGAAAGGGGGAAGGCAGCAGCCCCGTGTCCACACTGGCCACTGTCAGCGACGCTAGGAAGTAGTTGGTGGGCATCTGTAGTGTGCACGACATGCCCACTGAGGCACACGAGCATGCCACTCTGCTGTGTGATGAAGGCTAGCTCCAGTGCCACAAGTTCCCTGTGCCTCCAGCAGTATGGCTGGGCTGCTGGGCCCTGGACATCATCTGCTGGACTCATGCCAGGGACTGGGCAGCCGGTGGGCCCCACCAGGCATGGCAGGAGCGCTGGGACTGAGCCTCCGTCAGCTGTGTCTATGTATTTTTAGCTTGTCCTTTTAAGATCTCTATTGCTGCATGTTTTATGATATTAACTACTGTATGCATATATTGTACAAGTAGTTAACTATGTGTCTCTTAGAAGTTATATATATGTATGCATATATATATGTAAATTTTTTTTTAATAGTGAAGTCTCTGATCAAAAATTTTGGAGACCACTGTTCTGGAGAATCATTGATTGAGTTCTTTGAAGTTTGCCATGGACTGTGCTCTGGGGTGGGTCTGCCATAGTGACCCAGAGCAGCCCAGTCCAGGAGAAAGGTCCAGTCTGTGTGGAGAACAGTAGCGCAGAAGCTCTGGGGAGAGACTTTAGTTGTGAGGGGAACTCACCTATCCTTAAGAAGGAGTTCTCTTCTAACTGCAGCTGTGACATCTGTCCCTGGAGGGGATCAGAGCTCCCTCCTACTGATATCCAGGCCCTTTCATCACATTCTTTACTGAAAAGAGCGAATAACACTTTCTCAAGGGGAAACCGATGACGGAGGAGGCCTGGAATATTCCCCAGGATGGGTAGAGCTGTGACCCTTTAGGGTCTTGTGATGGTCAGGGGAGTGGATGCGCCCGACATCTTAGGGATCACATCCTTCTGCTCAGACCATGCTTCTCTGCTTCTGTGGCCATTCACACCTGTGACAAGCCTCACAGGACCCTCAGTTTCCAGCAGTGTGCCCAGCTGAAACTCCACTTTTCAACCTCTCCTGAAGCGAGGGTAGTCCCACGACGCAGCTCCGGACCATGCCATGTTAGCTGATGTGTCCGGATGGGCTCCCCGCATGCTCTTTATCAGGGTCAGATTCCACCAGTGCTCATCTGCTGTCTTTCACCTTCCTCTTTCTCTGCCTGTAACTCTGAGATGCTGAGAGTGGAGCAGCTGTGTTGTGACCACATAGCAACCAGGAGGATGGATAGCTGTGTGGAAAGACCGAAGGAGCCGGGGTCTGCCCCACCCAGACTTTTGTTATGAGAGGAACATGAATCTCTGCTTGATCTGGCCATTGCCAGACAGTTGGACTTTCTGTCCCTCCCGGGGGGGAGGGGTGCGGTGCTAACAAACATAAACGTCATCACTGCAGGGCTCTCTGACACTTGGGTCTAGGCTGGTGACTTCATGCAAGATTCCGACGCCCTTAGAAGGGAAGGGTGTGGGTATCCCGTGCGTTAGCGGGCTTCATTACCTCTCTTTCGCTGGCAGTGTTAGAAAGAAGATGCTAGTCACTCTGCTAGTCAGCTTGGCTGTGCTTCTGTGTTTTGGTGACAGAAAAAATGCCAATTTAACTCATGTTATCAGTTTGACTTCAAGTCCTGGAGGAGAGAGGCAGTGAACTGTCCCCTTAAGAATAATTAATTCTAAGACTGTGGAAAGTGAAAGTCATAATGTCATACTGGAGCCAATTCAGAGGCTTGAGACAGCTGAAGGTGCCCATCTCTTCCCAGTCCACATGCGGCAATATCATTTTGGTGGCTGGAAACTGGCCGTGGTGAGAATATATACATTAGGGCATCGGCAAACGCCGCAGACCAGCAACTCCAGCTCCCCCTGCCCCCAATTCCTTTTTCTGGAGAGCCAGTTGTTAAACACTTACCAGATCTAGAAAAAAACCAAAGGCTTAGTTGAATATTAACTTAGAAATACTGGCTCACAGCTTCATAGCTTTTATATCTTTTCTTGCTCCCCCAGGCTGTCAAATAAGCCATAAGTGAGCAGAATCAGGCAAAGGCCACTTTATAGTGAACACAGGCTGAAATTGGATCATGTCTTTGGGCCTCGGGAAACTCTTAAATGTTCAGACTGAAGGCAAAACTAATTTTAACTTGATGCTGGCTATGCGTTTGTCATCTGATCATGCTCCTATCTCAGCTCTCATCTCTTCTCCTCTGAATCAGCCCTCCCACCCCTGTCCTGTTGGCAGTTGTAGGGCTTTGGCTCTTGCAAACCCAGATTCAGGCTGTGTGCTTTACCCTTAGAAGCCCCGACTCTGAGTCTGGCACAATAGTTTGTAACTTGCATCCAGATACCTCATAATCTTCTTCTTTTTTTTTTTCTTCAAAAATTTACATTAACAAAATAAACATTATCTTTTAATGCAAATCAGAACTAATTCAGTTGCTGGATTTACAAATGAAATATGGCTAATTTTACATATGCCCATAAAGCAGACAAAATTAACACTGAAATTTACTATTTCAGATTTTCATTCCTTTAAGAGTTACCAAAATAAACATTGAAGGTTATTCACATTTGAAAGATTATCAATTGAAAAATAAACCCTTGGCAAGAAAAAGAAAAAGGCTCATAATCTTCTTGAACTCAGTATCTATGGGCCAGGACTCCTGGGTCCCAGATGTACCTACCGTGAGCTAAACGGATAAAATTCCTGTCCTTGTGAAGCCAATACTGTAGTAGGAGGCCTATGGTAGGTTCTGTCATAACCCTCCTCACACTCCTCTATCAGGAGGTGGGGTCTGGGCCGTTTCTTGTCCTGACAGTGGGGTTTATTCATTGTCTATGGCAAATGTACTGTGCTTTGTACAGCTCTATCTTGCTCTTGCACTGCAAACCTACCTTTCCCTTCCTCAGTAAACTTTGTTTCATGCTAAAAAATAAAAAGTGGGGTCTATATTGCCTTCCTTTGAAATGGGAGGAACTAAATAGGGTCAGTCCTAAAAGGTAATTTAGCTTCTGCCTGGCTCTTTTTCTTGGGATATTTCATGTTGGATCCTTGAGGCCCTCAAAGAAGTCTGACAACCCTAAAACCACCATTCCAGGAGAACATGTGGAGGGACCGTGCGCCGATAGAGAGAGATGTCCACGGCGCTCTACTGCTCCAGATGCTCAAGGTGCCATACCTGTTTCTGGTGCCCAAAGTGCTTTATGTGTTCTAGGCGCCGAGGTGTCCTGCCCATTCCAGGCACCCAAGGTGCCCTCCTTATTCTGGGCCCCAGCTGTACAGGTCTTTCCAGCGTGGGCACAAGACATGTGCACAATAGAGCTTTCTGATGATTCCCAGCTCCTAACTTTTGAGCCATCCTAGCCCTGCTGAGTGGAACAGAAATTAAGTATCTCTGCTGAGCCCTGCTCAGACTACAGATTTATGAGTGAAGCAAATGCTGTTTTATGTTTTAAGCCACTAAGTTTAGGGATGGTTTGTTATGTAGCCATAGTAACTGGAACAGGGACAGACAACAAATAAGATAAATGAGCAACAATGTAGATAATGTTAGGTGCTAATGAGGAAAGAAACAAGGCAGGGAAGGGAGATACATGGTTTGGGGCTGGGTCTGACATTTCATTTAGGGTGGCAAAGGAAGGCTTCATTGAGGGGGCAACTGTTGAGAAAAGATGTCAGGGAAGTAAGCCAGCTGGCCATGTGAGCTGCTCCAGGCACAGAGAATGGAAGTGTGCTCAGCCTGCTCCAGAAGTAGGTAGATCGGTGTAGCTGGGGAGAGGCAGGGAGAAGAGCAGAGATGAGGTTTGAGAGCTAATCAGGATCCAGATCATGCAGGATATGTAGGTCTCTGTAAGGACTTTAGCCTTTACTCTGAACAAGATCATTATGGGTTTTGATGGAGATGTGATATGATTCTGTTTGAATCAGATCCCGTATGTGTGTCAAGATTCCTAGAAGTGCAATTCTGAGTCAGGCAATGTGTGTCCCTTGACTTGTTTTTGTTGGTAGCTCAAGATGATGACATTATTGCCTGTATTAGTTCACTAGGGCTACCATAGCCAAGGTCCACAAACTACATGGCTTAAAACGAGAGAAATTTACAGAAGACGTAATTTGAAACAAGAGAAATTTACAGAATAAAGTTTTGGTTAGGGCCACACTGGCTCTGAAAGCTGTTGGGGAGAATCCTTCCTTGCCTGCCCTTCGCTTTGGGTGGACATTTTCAGTCCTTGGTGCTCTCTGGCCTGCAGCTGCACCCCTTGACTCTGCATCTCTCATCTCATGGTCTTCTCCCTGTGTGTCTCTGCCTTTCCATGCCGCCTTCTTACAATGACATTGTTGCCTACCCTACCCCAGTCTGACATTACCCCCCTCTTAACATTACTCATTATATCTGGATGGGCCTATTTCCAAATAAAGTCATATTCTCAGGTATTAGGGATTAGGATGTCAATATCTCTTTTGGGGGGATGCAATTCAACCCACAACCTTGCTACTTTCAGAGTCACAATTCCTAATTTTTTTAAGTTTTAGGATGTATAAATTATAGGACATGGATACTATGAAATCACTATGTCATGATAGCAAGGGCTCATGTTGCTCACATGGAAGGAATGCCAGGGCATACTGTTAAGTATATAAAACAAGTTGCTTACAAATATGCATAATATGATTCTATTTATGTTTAAAAGTTATATATAGGCTGGATATGGTGGCTCATGCCTGCAATCCTAGCATTCCTCTGTATATGGAATGAGGTGGTGCCACTATGCCTGGCTAATTTTTTCTATTTTTTTTTTTTTTTTATGGAGACAGGGTCTCACTCATACTGGTTAGATTTCTAATTCCACACACAGACACACACAAGCCCCCCCCCCTACATCTCATTAACAAAGGAAAAAACTACTAAAATTGTAATATCCATATTTGACTCCTGCAATTATAAGAGATACAAGGTACAATATAGAAGATACCAAATGTTGTCAGTATGTATTATTACATGTGATGTGAAAATGGAATATACATGTATTTTTGAGCTTATGATGAAGTGAGCTAGGAAGGCTAGGGTCTTTTAAGTGGAACTTGTGAATTGACAAGGGCCATTGAATTGCTGGTACCACTGAAACTGGAGATTGGCTCCAGCTGCTAGGATGCCTGCCACTCCTGAGAGACGGGGGCAGATACCTAAGGGACAGGGGAGCTGGGAACTTGATGAGGGACCTATGGAAAGGCTTGTTGAATGTTGGCTGCATTAAAGGACCATTGAAAAATCTTGTTGATAAGGCAGAGCTGCTTCCCCAGGTAATGGGGAATATTATACTGCCTTGATGGAGCTGCACCTCTCAGAGTGGAGAGGGCAAAGACAGGGCATTTCATGAGATATTGGAGTCTATTTTAAGGTGGGGCTTTAGAGTGGTGGCTTGATTAGGACTAGGTAAGGATCACGATGACATAGTTTGATTGAGATTGGCAAACACAGTGAAACCAGCATTTTGAAGTGAGGGTTCCAAAGAACCTTGAAGAGTACCAGCTATTTGATGCTATCTATTGGAAAGCTGAACCCTTTTAAATGGTTCCAAGTAGTTCCTTGGAAGAGTAAAGTCATGCTCATAAAGAGGATGGAATTTTAATATCATGTTAGTGAAGATAATAAGCCATGTGGGTGTAGATGGTTTCAGTTCTCAGACCTACTTTTTGAGATCTACCTCTTGGATTCTGAGGAAAGCCTCATTTAGAAAGATGTTTAACCTATCCCCAAGCAAATTCTAACTCAGTTTTCATATTGTCTCCATCCTCCATATCCTCACTGTGCATGGAGAGACTTATTTCTATAAGAGCCGGAGGGGTGTTACTCTGATTGGTCAAAAACTGAGATATCTACTAGACCACATTTTACTAGTGTGGGTGTGTATCAGGTGGAAACCAGACTTTATGCTTTTGGCCTATTTTCTCACACATAGGTGCAGTCAGGTCTCTCCTGCTCTCTCGAACTGAGCACAGTCTGGGAAGGACCTCTTTCTAAAATGTCTAGCCACATTTACACTCTCAGATCCAGCTCCCTGTCTGTGTGGCTTCCAGCCTCAATAAACTCCAATCTGCTTTGCTGCCCAGCCATTCAGATTCAGAAGTGGGAGAAGAAAATATACCCTGGGCTTCCAGATCCAGATCTTATTCCGGATCTAAATCTTCTTTCCCAGCAATCCTTACGATAGAAGCCCTACGTCTGGGGGTATTGGGTGCCTGCTGGACCTACTCCATCTGTCTCTCCAGAACACTGTCTACCCTTTGCCATCTGTTCTGTGCACGTGAAAGCTGACCTATGTGGTCTATACTAATTGGCTTCTCTGTCCCTCTGTTCAGCTAATGTGAAGCACTGGCCAGAGATCAGAGGGAGGGAAGAGAGTCAAGTTGGGGTGTTTGTTTCCCAGTTCCCTCCTTCATGGTCCTTAGTGGGCTGGCTGCATTCCTTAGCTGAATATCACAGCTTCTGCCAGGTGGCATTCTCCACACAGGTCTTGCCATCTCTCGGTTTTTATAAGGTCTCTCTCCTTGTCCCTATGGGTCTTGGGTAGAAACAGTTGCAACTGTATTATCACTTGTGATTTCCCTATTCCTTGCCTATAGTTTTATAAATAGTTTCCTTTTTATTAAACTCTACTAAAATTACCCAATTTGAGGGTGCTAAGTCTCACTATTGGGCTCTGGACAGTATAGGGTTTGGCTGAGTTGTTAATATACTTGTTTTGTTTCCCATTTGGTCATAGTCAGGTGATACCTAGCAAGTGTTTGATAAATATTTGTTGAATGAATAAATGTCCAAGTAAGTGAGTGGCAGGATTTGAACTTCAATGCCTCCTTTCCAGACTTCCAATGTACAGTTTAGTGGTCATGTATAAAGTAGAGATGCTTAGTGTACGTTGAGAGCAGTAGGTTCTGTAGCTCAAGTTTCTAGGGGCCTCCATTTCCCTGGGGTTGTCCACTCATGTGCAGGTATCTTCCTTCCCAGAGGAGGAATATACAGTTACATAAGGAATATCTGAAATATACAGAAATGATACGGACATGATGCCCATCAAATGACGAGTAGGATAATTTCTTCAGCTAGGGAACATGTAAAAGTTTCAGACCATGAAATAAGAAAGGAACATTGAAAAATTTCATTTGTATAGTTTATGGTTTTAAAGAAACCATACTGAATGTTATAGTTACCAATTATGAATTACAAAGTTTATATGACCTTTATTATAATTAATATTGTATTAAGCATCACATATTATTATATATAAGGGATAAATTGGATATAACTACCTTGTAATTACACCTATGGTAGCTGTCGGTTTTACAGCTGCAGTCTGCAGTGGTTCATGACATTCATTATAATCACATTTCCACTGTGCAAGTGTTAGAGGAACTCCTTTCAATTATCAGATGAGACCCATGACTTGCATTTCTCTGGGTATACTCTACTTATCCCTCTGGGAAGATGCCTTCATGAACAGAACCCAGATAAATATCAGGCAGAACAGTCCCAAGACCCCTCTCATCATGCCTAGCCCTGAGGGGATTCTTGATTGTTTATGAATGTATCCATGTTATAATAGTTTAAGGATAAAAATTCCAGGATTTTCCTCCCTGGATTTTCTAGCAGGAGATTGGTCCAGGGTGACCTGTCATAATATATTTCCTTTTGGCGCAGAGCTCCCCCTTTGATGATCTCCAGGGCACATTCCTCCTTTGAAGCTGCTTCCATATTTAGTATCCCAGAAACTGCCTTCATGGCTGTGTCTGTAGAATGACAAGAGAAGAGTAGGGTTATCTGAGATGAGGACCATCTACGTGATGGACGGCCTGCAGACACAGACAGCTTAGCTGTCAGGGGCTGTTTGCTGGTGTTTTGCTGTGTGAGCCTCACAGGCCCTCTAGGGAATACATAGAAAGACTAGGTATGTTTAGAGTCTGTTGGGCAAAGAGAGGCCTTAACGTTAATAGGGGTCCTGCATTTTTGGATGGAGAGGGATGGGGCCAGTTAGAGGTGATTAGTTGCGAGATCTGAATCCTACTTTTCTCTGGGGTGTTTTGGCTGGGCCAGGGGAATCATATGGAAGAATAGTAGTTAATGGGAAGTATCAGTGGGCAAATACAGAGTGTTGTGTGATAATGACTTACTGTCTTGTAAGAGGAAGAGATAGACAAGAACCCAACGTTTGCTCCCTTGTCAACACTGATTTCACTCCTCTCTCCTTCCAAGTTTTCATGCCCTTCTTACACAGCTTCTTTCTCCATCCCTGTCTTGTTTCTCTCCGTGTCCTTGTCTCTCTCTCTCTCTCAATTGTTCTGTGACTTCTACTCAATTACTTTTTAAATAAGATTTTCTTATAATATTCACCACGTGTTTTAGATAAACTTGTATTTGGACTTACAGAAAAGCTGTAAAAATTGTGCAAAATGTCCCTTTATATTCCACACCCTGCTCATCCTGATTGTAATACCACATATAACCATTGTGCAATGGTCTAGAGTAGATACAACAATAGAATTGATACAATATTATTAACTAAACTCCAGACCTAATTTTTTCATTAATGTCCTCTTTATATTCCTGGATCTAATCAATAGTAATTCCCTCTTTTTTCCCTCCAGCTCTTCAACATTTTGTTTGTTTGTTTGCTTGCTTGCTTTGGTCTCTCCCCACTTTGACATTTTTGAAGAGTACTGATCAATTGTTTTGTAAAGTGTTCCTTGATTTGGGTTTGTCCACTGTTCTCTTATGATTAAAGTATTTTTGGCAAGGATCCCCCATAAATGATATTGTATCCTTCTCAATGAGTCATTACCAAAGGGTTCATGATATCAACATGTCTTATTAAGAAAAACAAACTTGTGTTTGCTAAGTCTCATATACAAAGGTAATGGCTATTGAGTATCCATAAGGCTAGAAGGTATTTAGAAAAGGGTCTGGTGATGGATGTGGTGATACTCTGCAAACTTGGTGGTCAAAATGGAAAGGAGGGTAAAAGAGTGGCCAGAGGCTCCACTAGTGACAGAAGTAAGTGCTTATTGAATGAGAGAGCCAGTGCTTTCTGTTCTTAGTGCATTCCACATATGTCAGGGAGTTCAGCATTCTTCTTTACCCACAGTAGGAAGGCGCACAGTCCCTCTGCACATCATTTATTCTAATGTCTTGACCTTACCTGTGTTTATGAGGCCGAGAATACAGAGAGTAATTGACACATTGACCTTGGCCACTGAGTATTCCGTCCTGATGGAGGAGAAGAACCCATCCAGAGCAAACTTGCTTGCAGAATATGGAGCAACTAGTGGATGAGCTATTTTCCCTAAATGATAGATTGAAGAAATGGGTTAATAAGGTGGCCCATTTCAGCTTCTGACAGAGCCAATCTTCATCTGTAGCAGGCTTTGTAACCCTGTGGAGTCCTTTTTACTCCTTGGAATCTTAGTTTATTTCTATTCTCTATAGAAATTATCCTGCTGTATTAAATTCTAAAAGGAAAAACATTAAAGTATTGAAGGTACAAGGTAAGGGTGGGCTGCAGGACAGCCTTCATTGAAGAGGGATTTGTTAGGTTTTTAGTTAAGGGTGGTAAATAAACTGGGGTACAAAGGAGCCATGTATTTTCCTGTCTGCTAACTCTTCCACTTTTAACCTTAGAGAGCCAGGGATCCAAGGGCTTGATAAGAGCTGTCAACTCAGTGACCTGTCATTGATAATGGAAAGGGTGTATTTTACTTTCTTCACAAAGGGGATAAAAACCTGTCTTTGCTTTTTTACCCAAAATAACTATTTTTTTAAACTTTTGCCAGCCTAGTTAATTCTCGTTACAGCTTTTTTGAGCATATGTGGACATATGCCTAATAGGATAACCTATTATTTATACCCTTTATGAGAGGAGGGAATAGAAATGACCCAAGACCTTATGCTGAGCATTGTTACAACAGCTAATTTAAAATCCTGTGTGCCAGTTCTAGAATCTGGGTCATTTTAAGATTGATCTTTATTGCCTTTCCTACCAAGTATGGGTCACATTTTACCATTCTTGTATATGGAATAATTTTTATTGTATCCTAGATATTGTAAATGATATATTGAGGAGTTTCTGGATTTTGTGCTATTCCTCCAGAGGATGCTTATTTTTTTTTTAAGTGAGAAGTTAACATGGGTGAAACTCTGTGTCTCTTGGAGTAAGTATCAGCTGAAATCTCTGTTTAATTATTAGGATATTAACTTGGATGCTTTGTGTCTGTACTATTCATGCATAGGTCAGAGAACAACTAAAAATGTAGACCAAGATTATATATAGAATTTAGCGTTTCCTCACTGAGGCTCTGCCATTTCCAGGATATGCCCCTTTACTTTCTGGCAGCTATAGTAACTTCCATCTCTTTCCTTCAACTCTTCAAGCTAGTAAGATGTGAGGTTTCTATCCCAGAATATGACACTGATTGGGGCTGCCCTTGGGCATACAGCTATAAAATTGGGAAAGTCGCCTAGTATCCTGGTGTCATTTCTTCTTCCATGTGTCAGTAACCCTTTAGTTTCTGTCTGCTTTGATTATTCTTTAGTGTTTTTGATGGTTGTTGTCTATATTTTTTTCAAAAGGTCATAGGATGTTTATAAACATCCTGAGGAAAGATGCTCTTTAGGTACCACTCTGGTATTACTGGAATTGGAAATTCTATATATTTTCTATAATGTAGTTCTGTGTGACAAATCAATGAAGAAAGGATGGCTTATTCAATAAAGATGCTGGGAAAGTTGGTTAACTAATTAGAAAAAGTTAAGTTAATTTCTTATTTTATATCATGTAGCAAAAATATTCTAGATGAAAAATTATGGCAGTCTTTTTAATCCAATTTTTATTTCTCCTCCTTTATTAATAGAATCTGACTTCACTCTGGATAGCAAAGTACTTGGATTAAAATATTCATCTCCTCAAGGTTTTGTTGCTCTAATTGGCCATGTGATATAGTTTTGGCCAATGACTAATCTAACAGGTGGAGTTTCTAGCAAAGCTGTTGACTTCCTGATGAATTAGATGGATTCAGGTGGAATGTAGCTTTTACACTTTGTCCTTCTTTTTTCCTCCTAAATGGAATTCATAAGTGATGTCTAGAATTGGAAAAGCTAAATGTCAATTATGGTGAAACAGAAATGTGGAATGACCTAACAGGGGCTAGGTGATAATATTTTTTGTAAAAGTGTAAAAGATCTCTATAAAGAGAACTATGAAACTCTGAGAAAAGAAATAGCTGAAGATGTTAACAAATGGAAAAACATAGCATGCTCATGGCTGGGAAGAATCAACATTATTAAAATGTCCATGTTACTCAAAGCAATCTCCAGATTTAATGGAATCCCTATTAAAGTACCATAAAGTATATTTTGTTATACTTTAAATAACTTGAAAAAATAGTACTTCATTTTATATGGAATCAGAAATAACCTTAAATAGCAAATGCATTACTCAAAAATAAGAACAAATCAGGAGGTATCACATTATCAGACTTCAGGCTACACTATAAATCTATAGTGATCAAAACAGCATGGTACTGGCACAAAAATGGAGTGGTAGATTTATGGAACA
>NW_003852573.1:292079-303700 GCF_000181295.1 Otolemur garnettii | reverse complement strand
AGGTATATACCCAGATGATCAAAATTATTTTCCAACAAAGACATTTGCACCAGAATGTTTATTGCAGCCCAATTCATAATAGCCAAGACATGGAAACAGCTCAAGTGCCCATCGGCCTATGAATGGATTAACAAATCGTGGTATATGTACACCATGTAATACTATGCAGCCATAAAAAAGATGGAGATGTCACATCTTTTATGTTTACCTGGATGGAGGTAATGGATGAAATACATTCTTCTTAGTAAAGTATCTTAAGAATGGAAAAAAAAGTATCCAATGTACTCCATACTACTATGAAATCAACATATAATCACCTACACACTCATATGAATGACAAAACATAACTATAGTCCAGAAAGTAGAAGAGAAAAGGAGATAGAGGGAAGGGAGGGGGATACAGGAGAAGGGAGGGTATTTGGGGGGACCTTACCTAATGTACATGATGCAATGGTACATTTCAAAACTATTAAGAAATGAGTATAATTGTGATGGTGTGTTACTTAGTTCAATGTAAGCATTTCACGTTGTATATTGAAGCAGCACCCTGAACCTTATAAATGCATCAATGTACAAAGTTATGATTTAATAAAAAATGTTTTAAAAGTGTGGAATGAGCTTGGATTTTTTTTTTTTTTATGAGCTTGGATCCTTGAAGATATCATAAGTGGAACTTAGTACCTAAGAAAAAGGACCTCCATTTAAGCTGCTGTTAGTGAGTTTTTTCTTACATGAGTAGCAGAATCTAACTTTTGAATGACACAAAAATAATTCAACTAAAGAAAGATAATATAGGTGAATAATTATTAGCTCCTTGGTTATAAAAGATCATTCTAAAAGAAAAGTAAAAATATTGTAAAAGCAAAAAATATTAGATTTTATAAAATGTACAATTTCTGTATGTCAGAACAATAACTGTGTAATATTACTATAAAGATAGCAAATGATATATTAGAAAACCATTTGCAACATATTAGACACAGACTTTAATATTCCTAATCCTTAATAAATAAAGAGCTCTTGCAAATTAGCAAATACAAATCTATCTCTATAGGGGACCACTCTAACTACATCTTCAATCATGATTTTGAGGTGGGATGACTCTCTAGCCAAGATCTAGGAATGAGAGTGACACTGGATATCCAACTAGGGTACCTCACACCACTGAGCTACTTGGTGCAATGACCCAAGCATGGCTGGAAGGCACATTTTTGGTTGCTTAACCAGCATTTAGTTATCTTTTCTTACTCTCCAACAGAACCCCAGTTGTATTCATGTGTCTACTTTTTCCAAAGACCACTAGTATTTTCTTAATATATTTCTGCCCTTCTTCCTTAGTAGTAGAACACCTGATTTGTAGCTGGGCTCATAGTTATCATATTTATCTAAAATAAAGTCCTTAGTTCACAGCTTACCTCAGACAGATGTTGCCAGATTACAAAGTTATGTCCAATGGGATGTAAGCAGAAGTGTATCATGTAACTTCTGGGACACATTTTCTTTTGTATTTTTTTTAAAAAATGTATCATAGTTGTACATATTTGTGGGGTACATAAGATATTTTGATTTACATATGCAATGTATAATGATCAAGTCAGGGTAATTGGGATGTCCATCACCTCAAACATTCTTTAGTTTGTATAGGAAACATTACCATTATAGCTAATATGAAATATATGATAGTTATTTCCTTACTATATTACTGAGTACTAAGAACTTATTCTTTCTATGTGCTTGTATTTTTGTATTCATTAACTGACTTTATCATCCCCTCTCCTCTTCACTTCCCAGCCTCTGTCCTTCCTCCTAAAACAGATCAACTGTTTCAGCTCCCACATCTGTGGTAGAATATGTGATATTTGTCTTTTTGTGCCTGGCTAATTTTAATTAACATATGATCTCCGGTTCCATCCATGTTGCTGAAAATGACAGGATTTTATTCCTTCTTATGGGTGAAAAGGTCACTTCACACTGGTCAAGGGAACAATACAACAAGAGGACATTTCAATTCTAAATATTTATGCACCCAACTTAAATGCTCCCAGATTTATGAAATGGACCTTAAGTGGTCTAAACAATATGATATAACACTATAATAGCTGAGGACTTTAACACTCCCCTGACAGAACTGGACAGATCCTCTAGACAGAAACTAAACAAAGAAACAAGGGACTTAAATGTGACCCTAGAACAATTGGGTTTAATATGACCCAATTAATACAGAACATATCATCCCAAAGCTGATGAATATATGTTTTTCTTGTCAGGTCCATGGATCATACTCCAAAATAGATCATATCCTAGGACACAAATCAAACTTCACCAAAATTAAAAGAACTGAAATTATACCTTGTATCTTTTCAGATCACAAGGCAATAAAGGTGGAACTCAACTCTGAAGTAAATTTTCATCTAACTAAACAACCTTATGCTGAATGATAGTTGGGTCAAGGAGGAGATAAAGGAGGAAAATATTAAATTCCTCCAATATAACAATAATGAAACCACAAGCTACCAAAAGATACTGCAAAAGCAATCCTAAGAGGAAAATTTATTGCATTAGACACCTACATCTGAAAAACAGAAAGAGAGCACATCAACAGTCTAATGAAGCATCTCAAGGAAATGGAAAAGGACGAGCAATCCAATACCAAACCTAGCAGAAGAAAAGAAATAACCAAAATTAAACCAGAAATAAATGGAATTGAAAACAAAAGAATCATTCATAAAATTAATGAAACAAAAAGGTGTTTCTTCAAAAAGATAAACAAAATCTACAAACCTTTGACCAGATTAACCTGAAACAAAAAAATAAAATCTCTAACTACCTCAGTCAGAAATGAAAAAGGATCAATAACAACATATACCACAGAGACACAAGAGATTATGTCTGACTAGTACAAAAAACTCTATGCCCAGAAATTTGACAATGTGGAGGAAATGGACCAATACCTGAAATCATACCATCTCCCTAGACTTAACCAGGAAGAAATAGATCTCTTGAACAGACCAATATCAAGCACTGAAATTGAAGAAACAATAAAGAATATTACAACAAAAAAGCCCTGGACTAGATGGCTTCATGTCAGAATTCTATCAAACCTTCAAAAAAGAGTTTGTACCTATACAGCAGAATCTATTTGAGAACATTGGGAAGAAAGGAGTCTTCTCTAACATGTTCTATGAAGCAAACATCACCCTAATACCAAAACCAAGAAAGGACCCAGCTAAAAAGGAGAACTATAGATCAATTTCACTAATGAATATAGATGCAAAAATATTGAATAAAATCTTAGCAAATAGATTATAGCTACATATGTTAAAAAATTTATACATCATGATCAAGTAGACTCTATCCCAGGGATGCAAGGCTGCTTTAACATACACAAATTCATAAATGTAATTCACCATAGAAATAGAATCAAAAACAAAATCCATATGATCCCCTCAGTAGATGCAGAAAAAGCATTTGACAAAATACAGCATCCTTTTTAAATAAGAATACTTAAGAAAATAAGCATAGAAGGCACATTTTTTAAACTGATTGAAGCCATCTATGACAGATCCAAAGCCAATATCATACTGAATGGAGTAAAACTGAAAGATTTTTTTTATGGCCAAATAATATTCTGTTGTGTATATATGCCACACTTTCTTTTTAAATTCATCCGTTGATGGGTTGAATCCATTGATGGATTCAACCAAGATAGGTTGATTCCCTATCTTGGCTATTTTGAATAGTGCTGCAATAAATGTGAGGGTGCAGGTGTCTCTTTGACATACTGATTGCCTTCTTTTGGATATATATCCCAGCAGTAAGATTGCTGAATCATATTATACCATTCTATTTTTAGTTTTTTGAGGACCTTCTATATTGTTTTTTATAATGTATAATGTCTACACTATTTTGCATTACTACCAACAGTGTATGAACATTCCTCTTTTTCCACATCCTTATTTGCATTTATTATTTTTTGTCTTTTTAATAATAGCCATTCTTACTAGGGTCAGATGATATGTCAGTGTGGTTTTGATTTGCATTTCCCTGATGATTAGTGATGTTGAGCATTTCTTCATATACCTATTGGTTTGTATGTCTTCTTTTGAGAAATATCTATTTAGGTTTTTTGCCCTTTTTAGAAATCAGATTATTTGTGTTTTTGATATTGAGTTATTTGAGTTCCTTATTTATTTTGAGTTCCTTACATATTCTTCAAATGGAGCATTTTAAATATTTTCTCCCATTTTGTAGGCTATCTCTTCACTTTGTTAATTATTTCCTTTGCTGGGTAGAAGTTTCTTAGCTTGTTGTAATCCCAGTTATCTATTCTTGCTTTCATTGCCTGTGCCTTTGAAGTCTTACCCAAAAAGTCTTTGCCCAGACCAATGTTCTATAGCATTTCCCCAATGTCTTCTTCTAGGAATTTTATAGTTTGGGTCTTATATTTAAGTACTTAATCCATTTTGAGTTGACTTTTATATATGGTGAAGGATGGGGATCTAGTTTCATTCTTCTGCATATGGACGTCCAGTTTTCCCAGCACCATTTGTTGAAGAGCATGCTTCCCCACTGTATGCTCCTGGTCACTTTGTTGAAAATGTGTTGGCTGTGTGTGGATTTATTTCTGGGTTCTCTATTCTGTTTCATTGGTCCATGTGTCTGTTTTTATGCCAGTACCATGCTCTTTTGGTTCCTATAGATTTGAAGTATAATTTGAAGTCAGATGTGATGCTTTCAGATTTTTTTCTTTTTGATCAGGATTTCTTTGGGTATGCAGGGTCTTTTGTGATTTTATGTGAATTTTAGGATTGTTTTTATGTATTCTATGAAGAATACATTTGGTATTTTGATAAGAATTACATTGATTCTGTAGATCATTTTAGGTAGCATGGTCATTTTAACAATATTAATTCTTCCAATTTATAGAATAGGATATTTTTCCATTTTTTGTGTCTTTATTTCATCATTTTATAGTTTTCCTTATAAAGATCTTTAATTCTTTTGATTAAGTTTATTCCTACATAATTTTTGGGAGGTAGTTATTATATCCTATATGAGATTGTTTTCTTGATTTCTTTATCAGTTTGATTGCTATTAGTATATCGGAATGCTTCTGATTTTTGTATGTTCATTTTGTAACCTGCAATTTTACTGAATTCATTGATTAGTTCTAGAAATTGTTTGGTGGAATCTTTAGGTTTTTCTAAATATTGGATCATGTTGTCTGCAAACAAGGATAATTTGAGTAATTTCTTTCCAACTTAGATGCTCTTTATGTCTTTCTCTTACCTAACTGCTCTGGCTAGAACTTCCAGTATTATGTTGGATAAAAATGTGGTAAAATAGTTAGCATTCTTGTCTTGCTGAAAATCTTAGTGGAAAGGCTTTTAATTTTTCCCCATTTAGTAAGATGTTAACTGTGGGTTTGCAATGTATGGCCTTTATCATGTTGAGGGAGGTTCCTTCTATACATAATTCATTGAGGGCTTTTTATCATGAAGAGATGTTGAATTTAATCAAATACTTCTTCAGCATCTATTGAAATGATTATATGGTTTTTGTCCTTGGTTCAGTTGATGTGATTTATTACATTCATTGATTTGCATATGTTGAACCATCCTTGCATCCTGTATCCTTGCATTCCCACTTGATCATGGTGAGTGATTTTTTAAAAAATATGGAATCTTGCTCCTTTGCCCTGAGCAGTGGCATCATCATAACTCATTGAATCTGCAGACTGTTGGGCTCAAGCAATCTTCCTGTCTCAGCCTCCTGAGTAGCTGGGAGTATAGGTGCCTGGCTAGTTTTTCTATTTTTAGTAGAGATGGGGTCTTACTCTTTTTCCTGAGCTCAAGCAGTCCTCCCACCTTGGCCTCCCAGAGTGTTAGGATGACAGGCATGGCCACCGTACACAGCCAACAAATGATCTTAATGTGTTGTTGAATCTGGTCTGGTAGTTATTCTATTGGAGATTTTTGCAACTATGTTCATCAGGAATATTGGTCTATAGTTTTCTTTTCATATTGTGTCCTCATCAAGTTTGGTATGAGGGTTGGAACATGTCCTTAAAGGTAGAAATCAGTCTCTCCCTTCCTACTCCTTCTTTATTCTTGGTGCCTGAAGGTGGATATGATAGCTGTGGCTTCAGAGCTTTTTTGAACCATGAAGTAGATGCTACATGTTGAGAATGGCAGAGCACTGAGATAAAAGGAGGGAACCCAGGTGACCATGGAGCTGCCATACTAGTCCTATATTGCCTACCTTCAGGCTTGATTTACCTGGTAACTTGTTTAAGCCACTGTTATTTTATGTTTTTTGCATCTAAGAGCTAAATTTAATCTTTATTGGTAGTCCACTTCTATGCAGCCCTTAGATGATGTCAGGAAAACTGACATCATCTCTAACTCTAGGGATGAATTTTTATAATCTATTGGATCCTATCCTTCTCACAATTGATACAGGAATGGCCATGTAGCCCTTTTGGACCAATGACACTTGAGGAGAATTTTGTTGGAGTGGATCAGAAAGTTCTTTGTTCTTCTGGAAGAGTTTCCCAGAGTAGCAATCCTTTTTTCCTCAGATGGACACTTTTGTGCATGGATAGGGTGGGTGGAATTGTTGCAGCTTACTGTCAGCCTGGAGATGAGGCCACACATGGAAAAGAGCAGAGCCAAGAGAATCACAGGGACATTGAACTTGAGCCAAGTCAGTTGTGAAGCCCACCCTACATCTGAACTTTCAGTTATGTCAATAATTTTCCTTATTGCTTAAGACAAAAATAGATTCAAATTATAAGAATAGCACAATAGTAAAAGTATGAGCTCTAGAGTCAGATGACCTGGATGTGATTCCCAAGTATGCCATTTCTTAGCCATAATATGTGGATAATAAATAAAGGCATGTTGAAATAATCCATGTAATATACTTAGCACAAGCTCTGGCACATAAAGGGCATTCAGAATATGCTATTATTGTTAGCGGTATTAGAATTCAGATTGGTGAGAAAAGTATGAGCTATTTAAAAACTCATGTTGGGTCAAATAGCTAGTTACTCAGAGAAAAGAAAAATGCCATTCTAATAAACAAATTCAAATTAGAGAGGATATTTGGAAAACAATAATAAAATAAGCTACAAGTGAATTTCTAATCTCAAAGTAAGAGATACTTTTAAAAGTATGAAATAGAAGGCATACACTATGAAGGAAGGTAAAAATAGTTTTAAATATATAAAATTTGAAAAGCATCAGTGTACTAGAAACGCCTGCCATGGCCTTCCTGCCCCCACCCGCTTCAAAGAGACTTTGTCTTTCTGGCCATACAAGGTTGGCCCACTAATAGCTAATGTGCACACTGGCTTGAACACACATCATGGTTTCTCTTTTACTCATTTTGTATTTTCTTTAAAACATAGAACACTTCATGAATTTGGATACTTCATGATTAGATGTGGTCCTTATGCAGGGGCCACACTACTCTTCTCTATATTGCTCCCATTTTATTATATGTGTTACCAAAATGAACACATAATCTCTCTTTTAAGAAACTGAAATAAGTGACCCAATGACTCTTGATTGCAGCTGTTGGATTTTAAGCCAAAATGTCACATAAGGTTGGGACTAGGGTAGCCATTTCCAGATAAGTAAGCAGAGATAAACAGGAACATGGAGCAACACAAACAATGGAGCTAACCTTTATTTCTCATGCGGCCACTCTCAAGTCAAAAGGCTAAATAATTGCTGAGCGTTGCAAGGTTCATTAGTGGGAGTACCAGGATTCAACCAGAATTCAAATTTGACTGTAGGGGCCCACGCTTCCAAGCACTCAGTGGTATTTCTTCTGTAGAAGCCACTGTTTTTTATATGTGTCAAATCCAGCTCTTCCTACATTGGGGAAGATTTTCTCTGCTTTGACAGTCAAGTCCAAAATTAGGCAAAATTTATGAATAGCAGCATTATTTTCACTTCTAAACTGACAGATAAGGGTACCCAGAAATAGATAGGGCTGGTCACTCTTTGTCTCTTTGTATCCATTTCCTAGGGCTGCTGTAACAAATTACCACACACTTGATAGTTTAAGACACCAGAAATGTGTTCTGTCATAGCTCTGGAAACCAGAAGTCCAAACCTAGAGTATCAGCCTGGCTGTGTTGCCTAGGAAGGCTCCAGCAGAGAATCTTGTCCTTGTCTCTTCCAGCTTCTTGTCTGTTGGCAGATTATGGTGTTCCAATCTCTACTTCCATCTTCATATCACTTTCTTTTCTTCTGTCTGTGTCTTTTACTCTTCTTTTTTTTTGAGACAGAGCCTCAAGCTATTCCCTTGGGTAGAGTGCCGTGGCATCACAGCTCACAGCAACCTCAACTCCTGGGCTCAAGCGAGTCTCTTGCCTCCCAAGTAGCTGGGACCACAGATGCCCACCACAACGCCTAGCTATTTTTTGGTTGCAGCCATCATTGTTGTTTTGGTGGACCTGGGCTGGATTTGAACCCGCTACTTTAGGTGTATGGGGCTGGTGCCTTAGCCACTTGAGCCACAGGCACTGAGCCAATCTTTTACTCTTCTTATAAGGATACTTATCATTGGGTTTAGGTCTCCTCAGATAATCTGGGATGATTTCATCTTGAGATCTTAATTTAATTACATCTGCAAGGACTTTATGTGTGTTCCTATAAGGCCATGTTCACAGGTTCCAGCTGGATATACCTTTTGGTGTGGTGCTACCTTTCAGCCCATTACACCCTCCTAGATGACAATAAAGCTATTAACCGTGGCATTTAATATGTTTGTCCAGATGACAACAGAGATGGCAGAAGCAAGAGACCACAAGAAATTATAGACTGAATCCCTGAAGCAGTCATTTTTGTACTGGTCACAGAAGTTCGTGCATCACATTTCCTGTCCTTATTTATGCTCAAGGGACAAAGAAAGATCCCTGTTGGTTTTTTAGGAGAGAAGGAGAAGATAAGAGAAGAGAGAAAGGGAAAGCAGAAGAAAGGAGAGAGGTAGGGAAGGAGCCAGACATGGCAGAAGATTGCCTGAAAAATTAATGACATAGATACACGGCTTCAGAAATGTTTATAAGTGGTGGGGAAAAGTACTGAATTGTTTATGCAAGGGTAAGGATTGGAAAAAACTACTGAAAAATTATTAGTCTTTGGTATGAAGATTGTATATGTGGTACACTGTAACGTAACTGTCTATGACTGTAGTTGCTGTTGACGTTCATTGTGACAATATTTTGTCTTTCAGATCTTGTGATTTGCCATGGATTTGTAAACCCTTAAGGAAGTTCTCAAATTCAGTGCACATAAGGACCGTGTGTAGGGCCTGTTAGCCTCAAGATTTGCACTCCCTCTTGTCTTCTAGTTCTTCTAGTCTGTGTTTTGGAGTGAAGGGCTTTGCTGAATGGTTCAGCAGGAAAGAGCAGCTTTGTCCAAAAGCCTTATTTATGTTGGGTTCTGAGAGTAAGTGTGGGAACAGGAAAGGCATGGCAGCATAAGATGGTTGCACCTCAGATAGGAACTGTGGGAAGAAATGAAGAGGGAAGGCTTTTAAAAGCAAGGGCCTGAAGTTCCATAATTCACTAGATTATGAGTTATTAAGTCTCTTTAAAGCCCAAACACAAATGACTTGAGAAAACATGTGCCCCAAATCTAAACTGGATATTCAGGTGAAGAGAGACATTGTACTAGCCAGGAAACTCTACCTGGAGGAGGTAATTTCGGAACTCTGTTTCTATGAAAGAATGTGCATGAAAGGCCATAGAGGTGGATGTTGTACAGACATTAGCGTCAGGAATGAGTGAGTTAGGTAAGGAGAAGCTGATAGGACAAGAAAATTCACAGCAAAGTTCTGTATTTTCTCCTTTACAAAAGCATAGACTTAGAAGCACTTATCCAAAGCTCTTAAGGCTAGATGCATTATGGAATTCCAAATTACTTTTGGGTTTAATTTAATTTATTTTTATTTTATTATTATTTTTTAAGACAGAGCCTCATTGTTTTTTAAGACTGTCACCCTGGGCAGAGTGCCGTGGCATTACAACTCACAGCCACCCCCAATTCCTGGGCTTAAGTGATTTGATTCTCTTGCCTCAGCCTCCCAAGTAGCTGGGATTACAGTCACCCACCACAACACCTGGCTAGTTTTTGGTTGTAGTTGTCATTGTTGTTTGGCAGGCCCAGGCTAGATTTGAACCTACCAGCTCTGGTGTATGTGGCTGGTGTCTTAGCCACTTGAGCTACAGGTATTGACCCTATTTTGGGGTTTTAAATGGTAGTATGGGGCACATACTCTATGTTGCCTCATACTTGCAAGTAGAGTCTGGGAAGGCATCTTGTAAGAAAACAAGTTATTATTTCTGTGCTAAAACATTTGAATATTCACACTGACATAAAGAAAGGTTTCTATGTTTCTAGTAGCCTCTCTCAGTTCAGGTTAAATTATTTTTGTAGAACTAATTATGAAAAGAAAATCCTTAGTTTTCAGAGCTTTAATATTTTTTTCTTCTATTGTTTTGCCCCATAGCTTTTTGGATTTTGAAATTGTAGAGGATTGTAAACTAGTCTAGACTCACTAAAGGAAAACTGGGACATATCAAAAAGCAGAAAAAAAAAAAAAGAAGAGAAGATTAAAACCTCTCCCAGGTTCTCATTATTCCCAGGCAACCTTAGTATATATAATTAAAGTACAATTCCTATTCATAAGTACTGGTCTTCAACATTTCTCATATAACGCTAATTAGTTTGTATGGGGAAATCTCTACATTCAAGTCTAGTTAAAATATATTTAGAAATTTCAGAAAGTTGAGGGCTGGGTGTGGTGGCTCACACCTGTGATCCTAGCACTCTGAGAGGCTGAGGCAGGTAGATTGCTTGAACTCAGGAGTTTGAGACCAGCCTGAGTAAGAGCGAGACCCTGTCTCTTCTAAAAATAGAAGAGCTAGTCAGATAGAGGCTGGGAGTTGTGGCTCATGCCTATAATCCTAGCACTCTGGGAGGCTAAGGCAGGCAGATTACTTGAGCTCAGAAGTTCGACACCAGCCTGAGGAAAATCAAGACCCCTGTCCCTAGTTAAAAAAAAAAAAAAAAGGAAAACTGAGGCAAGAGGATTGGTTGAGCCCAGGAGTTGGAGGTTGCTATGAACTAAGATGATGCCATGGCACTCTACCCAGAGTGACAGCTTGAGATTCTGTTTCCAAAAAGAAAAAAAAATAAAGAAAAGATAGTTGGGTGTTGTGGTAAGTGCCTATAATCCTAGCTACTCAGGAGGCTGAGGCAGGAGGATTGCATGAGCCCAGGAGTTTGAGGTTGCTGTGAGCTAGGCTGATGTGATGGCACAGTAGTCTGAGCAACAGAGTGAGACTCTCAAAAAACTAAAAACAAAACCAAAAAAACCCCTTTTCCCCAGAAAGTTGAAAGGGGCAGAGTGCCTTTAAAAAATCCAGATTTTTATTTTTCATAAAAAGGTTCTGTGAGTCCAAAGGCCTGGTTGAAGTGGAATAAATCATTTGTAACAGGACATTAAAATTTGAATTTTCCTACTTTAGTTTTAGCTGAGATTCAAAGGCTGAGAACACCACCCTAACTGGCAAATGCCTCCATATTCTGAAGAGAAGTTTCAGA
>NW_003852573.1:286388-291937 GCF_000181295.1 Otolemur garnettii | reverse complement strand
TGTCTCAATGATCTTCCAAGAGGAAGGGGGCAGGGGCTGCCTCTGACGTTAATCCTTGTCAGAGTAACTTCAAAGAGACCTCTTGGAGAACTTATCCCCATGAGTTTGAGGAACACCAAGTTTGAGGAATAGGACTGGGGTCTAAGCCAACCCGAGAGCCTGTGACTGTGGGCATGGCCACTATTTTGCTAGTACAAATTGTGTCACACACAAGAGAACTCTCTCTTGTGGGTAGACCTGAAATCCAGCCTGCACTCTGCTCACTACCCTATGGACCTTGTCCCAGGCCTTCTACCCTGGAACCATTTCCACTTCTGCCCCGGAACCATTTCCACTTCTGCCCCACAGGACGGTTGATGTGCTCAGGGTGTTCTCCTGAAACAGTCCTGTATTCCCACAGCCCCAGGAAAATAACATGAGCAAACACTGCCCTAATCACAGGAAGAACTGCTAATATTTTAGAAGAGGCCTCCAAAGAATTCACAAAAACATCCAAAGCAAGAGTCACCTTTGATCACCTGGGAAATGATCAGAGAGTTTGAAGTCGGAATGTCTGCGAGGGCCAGAGGAGACGGATGGGTGCCAGCCAGGTAGACTTTCCTACTCCTAACTGACCTCCTTGAGTGAGGAGGAGATGGAAAAGAGAGGAAAGGCTGAACTCGTCTTCCTTTCCAACCTTAGGTTACCTTGAAACAGCAGTTCCAGTGTGATGAGGAGGGAAGCATTAGTTCCAGTTAAATTACATTTTAGCTATTCTGAAGTGACACTGCTACAGTAAAAATATGGTATTAAAAAAAAAGAAAAGAAAAAGAAAGGAGACCGTCATCTTTTATTTCCCTGCAGTCATCAGAAAAGCACTGCCACGTGCCCTCACTTGCATGCGGGCGCAGAGAGAGCTTCCCATAGAAGAGATTTGAATGGGCAATGGAGGAAAGTGGATTTTCTGATTGCACTCTGCAAAATCCACTTCTTTAACTCCCAGTTAAAACAATATGCCAGAGTATGAGCTTAATTAAGTACAGTCCATAAGTAAATAAAGGTCTTATTCTAGCATGCATAAAGCAGGCATGAAAATGAGGAGATCAGGAACTTAAGTGCCTTTGCCTGAGGTTAAATTTTGGCTTCTGTAAGAGAATGAAGCCATTCTCAGCTGGATTTCTCCTCTGGAAAGTTTTAGAATACAAAGAAACAGCTATGGTGACCATATTTTCTGAAGCAAAATGTGGGACGTGGAATCTGACAAGGATGAGTGCAGACATGGTGATAAATTGGACAGAATGTTTGCAATTAGCTCCGTCCCAGAAATGCCAGGACTTAGCCACTATAGGAACAGCAAGAGCCCGAGAGCTGGCGGAACAGCTGTGTACCAGGGCTTGTTAGCTGAGCAGAGGAAGTCAAAGAGGGCTTCGTGCTTCTGTTCATCTGCCTTCACCCTCCATCCCCAACTGCCTTGCTGAGATTTTGAAGTGATTGCCATTGTAAAGGTGGATTTTAGACTGCTTTAACTAAGAGGTCAGAAGAAAGTGTACAAGACTGAAAAGCTTCACACCTGCCTGCCTTCACACTTTCAGAGCTACTCCAGGCAGACCAGCTCTACCCTCTACTGAGAGGGTCCCAGTGTCAGGATCACCATGCCTAAATGTCTTCGAGGCTAGAAACTCGCTCTGGAACCTGCCTCCTTTCCCCCCACATCTTCCTAAAAATCTTTCCTCACCTGGGACCTTCATAAATCTAAACTCTTTAGTTGTTCGAGTTGAATTGGGTTTTAAAGTAAGTCCACCTATCTACTCCAAGCTCTGGAGAAGTCTGAGGTCCTTATCGTGTGCATTGAGACAATCCAAAATCCAGTAGTAATAGAAGCCCTGGGAATGGACGGGATTGCCCCGGTGCCCTGGGAGACTGTGTTGAGTGAAAAGAGAAGAGAGTTTAGTTTAGAAGAATCCCAAGGAAAGCAACAGTTAAGGTTGGGGAGATAAAGAGAAACCTAAAGACTGAGAAAGGGCAATTAGAGTGGCCAGAGGAACACAGAGGACCGTCTGGGCTCATGACAGGGGAGGGGTGTGTATGATGTTAAAATAGTATAAAATGCTGTAGGAGATGGATGAGAGAAAACCTGTTAGTAAATTTCACAAGGTGGCTTTGGCAAGAACATTTCTGTGCAGGTATGGGGCCTGTTGACAGAAGGCGAAATGTGTCCCTCCTGTTGTCTCAAAGGCAAGAATAAAATGCAGATCTAAAGAACCCCCACAGGTGAAGGGTATGCTTGAACCAGTTCTGCCAGCATTACCTAATCTCCAATGTCCAGCCTAAATAGCTGTGCTTGGAAAAGGGAGTTGTCGGTGTCCTGTGTGTTTATCCACCAAGCCCCACAAAATCCACTTTCATACTTCCTCCAAATCACTAGACCCCTAGGTCTAGTTCAAGGAGAGGCAGTTGTATCCCCTTCACCTTAAGCCACAGGAGAAACACTTTTTAGAGAACTTAACAAGTGTCCCCTGAAGTTTGGGACTGGTATTTGATTCACATCTGAAAGTCTAAAAGATGAGAGGTAGGGTGGAACTGTGCTTGCCTGAGAACAAAGCCGAGTGCATTGTAAGATCAACAAGTGTGGGACTGGCCTGTGGCCACCTGCCCAGGCATGGTGGAGTGAGTGGACTGAGCTAAGAGGGCTGAGCTGATCCAAGCCCTAGAGCCAAGGAGGAGCTGAACGCAAAGGAGTGAGTTAGAGAAGGTTCAACACCAAGGCAACTGCAGGGTCAAGGGTGGTGGTGGGGTGTTCCCTGCAGGGGATCTCTGAAGAACCCATGGAAAAGCCCCACAAAATCCACTTGCATACTTCCGCCAAATTACTAGGCCCCTAGGATGTGAATTTCTTTTCTCCTGAAGTTATTCTGAATTTATAGAAAAGTTGCAACAATAGTACACATAACCTATGTTTTTCCTGAGCCTCCTGAGGGTAATAGTTTAACTGAGGTCATTGCTGACCCTGTGTCCCATTATTCTCAAATACTTTGGTGTTTATTTCTTACACATAGGGACATTCCTACATAATCACAACACAGCCATCAAAATGAGGGACATAATTTATTAGTTTCCTAGGGCTGCCATAACAAATTATCACAAACTGGGTGGCTTAAGACAAAAAAATTTATTCTCTCACAGTTCTGGAGTCAGGAAGTCTGAAATCAATGTGTTGGCAGGGCCGTGCTTCCTCCAAAGGCTCTAGGGGAGAGTGCTTCCTTGCCTCTTCCAGCTTCTGGCCTGTGCTCCTGGTGGCGATGTAACTTTAGTCTTTGTCTTTACGTGGCCTTCCCTGCACTTTCTCTGTCAGTGTCTTCCCATCCCATGACTCTTATAAGGACATCTGACATTGGATGTAGGGCCCACATGGGTAATCTGGGATGATCCCGTTGCAAAATCCTTAATTTAATTACACTTTCCTGGGCCTCTTTTCCAAATAAGGTTATATTTACAGGTTCAGGCAGTTAGGATGTGGGTATATATTTTTCAGGGCCACCATTCAACCCACCACAGTAAATGATATGTCCTTGTTATCGAATCCACAGACTCCCTTCAATTCTTGACACTTGCCCCAGTAATATCCTTTATAGCAAAAGGATCCAATCAAGGATTATGTGTTGAATTTAGTGGTCATGATTCTTCATTCTCCTTTGATCTGGAACAATTTCCCCATTTTTCCTTGACTTTTAGTGACATGGCACTATTGAAGAGGACAGCCAGTTATTTTGTAGAAACTGATATGCCGGAGTTGGCTTATATGACACTGTGAGAACTGATTGTTAAATGTTCACGAATTTCACAAGCAAGTTGACATCATGGTCATCATGGACACAGTCAGACCATGGAAATGCTGCCAATGAAGATTTCTGATTTTCCTCTTCTGGAGAACTGGTTGTTAAACATTTACCAGTGCACTATTGATAAATGTCCCTTAGTTTGGATCTGTTTAATGTTCAGACTCATTCGTGAGTCTTCATGACTCATTTGAGCTATGAATTTTTGCCAGGTTCACATAAGTAATTTTCATTCTTCACATTGCCTCCCATCAGGAGATCCATAATTTCAATTTATTCCATTTCTGGTGATGTTAATTAACTTTGATCACTTGATTCGGTGGAGTCTCTGAAATTACTCTTTTCCCCTTTGTAATCAGTAAGTACTTTGTTGGGCAGCACTTAGAAAAACAAACTACCTTAACCATTTTTAAGTGGACAGTTCAGTGGCACTGAGGACATTTACACTGTCATGCAACCCTCACCACCATCCATCTCCAGAACTCTCATGTTGCAAAACTGAACTTCACACCTATATTAAACAATAACTCTTCATTCTCTCATCCCCCTGGAAACCACCATTCTACTTGGTGGTTTGACTAAGTATTTCATATAAGTGGAATCATACTATCTTTGCCTTTTTGGTGACTTGCTTGGTTCCTTTTACACAATGTCCTTAAGGTTCATCTGTGTTATAGCATGTATGAGAATTTCTTTCTTTTACAGATTAAATAACATTCCCTTGTTTATCTATATTCCTGTACAACATTTAGCTTACCCATTCATCTGCTATTGGACACTTGAGTTGCTTTCATGCTTTAGCTATTGTGAGTAACACTACTATGAACATAGGTGTACAGATATTTCTTTGAGACACTGTTTTCAATTCTTTCAGGTATATAACCAGAAGTGGAACTGTTGGATTGTATGATAATTCTATTTTTAATTTTTTGAGGAATTGCCATACTACTTTCCATAGTGACTATACCATTTTAATTTCCATCAAAAGTGCACAGGATTCTAATTTCTCCACATTCTTGCTAACATTTGTTCTTTGTTTTGGGAGGGAGTAAAGAGAAGGTTGTCTCTTTATTCTTGGTTAATACCTTTGCTGTGTAGAAGCTTCGTTCATTGGGAACTACAAATGAACTTTGAATTCAAACCAGTTTCCCTACTTCTACTCAATTGTATGAGTTTCACCCCTGAAAGGTGACTCAAAACAAATAAAATTAATAGAAAGGTCTGACCCCTCCCATATGGGTGGATCAGGGTCTCAGTGTGCATGCCAGGGAACTTACCCAACAAAAGGCCTGGGGTCTAGACACTTTCCAAATCCATTTCCTTCTCTACTCCGTTCATGTTGCAGAGAGTGGTTTTTACTTTCTTTGGGGAGACAGAGATGGGCGTTCCCTAGAGCTAAAATAGGCTCCTGCAGCTGCTGGGGTTGTGCCTTGCTCTCTCACCTTGAGAAGTTGCTCCTACCTGTGAGGACCTACAGTTGTGACCCAGAGCTGCTCCCTGCCTCTCTAGCAGTTGTGAGGTGCCATTCCACTGGGGTGCCAGTGGGCCCACCCAGGGCCACCAAAATTTGTTACCAAAGGCTTGGTACTTGTCTCTGAGGCTGTATTAGAAAAGACGGGGGCAAGCAGTTTGAAGAGAAGGAAAGAGAATTATTACTTTGCTAGCAAAGGAGGAAAAAGGCAGATTATCCTCTCAAAATCCAAATTTCCCTCACTGACATATATATATATATAT
>NW_003852573.1:276595-286300 GCF_000181295.1 Otolemur garnettii | reverse complement strand
CATCACAGCTCACAGCAACCTCAAACTCCTGGGCTTAAGCAATTCTCTTGCCTCAGCCTCCCAAGTAGCTGAGACCACAGGTGCCTGCCACAATGCCTGGCTGTTTTTTGGTTGCAATTGTCATTGTTGTTTGGTAGGTCTGGCCTGGATTGGAACCTGCCAGCTCTGGTGCTTGAGCCACAGGTGCTGAGCCCCTCATTGATATTTTGATGGGGATTGCACTGAATCTGTAGACTGCTTTGGGTAGTACGATCCTTTTTAACAGTATTAATCCTTCCAATCTGTGAGCATGAGATATCTTTCCATTTGTTTGTGTCCTCTTCAATTTCTTTCATTAATGTTTTGTAGTTTTCCCTGTAGAAATCTTTAACTTTTTTGATTAAACTTATTCCTAAGCATTTGTTTGGGTAGCTATTTTAAATGGGATTGCCTTCTTGATTTCTTTTTCAGCTAGTTCATTATTGGTGTATAAAAATTACTGAATTTTATATGCCGATTTTATGTCTTGCAGCTTTACTGAATTTGTTTATCAGATCTAAGAGGTTTTTTTTTTTTTGTGGAGTGTTTAGATTTTTCCAAATATAAGATCATGTCATGACTTCTTTTATTCTAAGTTGGATGCTTTTTATTTCTTTGTCTTGCCTAATGGCTCTGGCTAGAACTTCCAGTGACATGCTGAATAGGAGTGGTGAAAGTGAGCATCCCTATCTAGTTCCAGATCTTAGACAAAAGCTTTTCACCTTTTCCCCATAAAGTAGCTGTGTGTTTGTCATATGTCCTTTGGCCATTTGTTTGTTTTTATTGTTCCTGTTCAATAGGGCAGTACTTTGAGATTATGTAAATGCCCTATTTCTCATTTAACTTTTAATCACCAATTTTAGAATCCACTGATGCTTCCTGGCTGAATTATTACAAAGATAGTTTCTAAATGGTGACTTTCTAATTTCAGTGTTCATTCTATATTTATCATTTGGCTTTCCCCTTCCTGGGAAGGCCTTCTTCTATCCTAATTAATTTATTCATGTATTTCCTTATATCATCATGGACTTGCTGTTTCCTATTATTTGAAATAGGTTGTAATCTATTATCATCATTATTTGTTTTAATGCTCCAATGATCCAAGACTTGACTACTAGATTCCCTTTTAAAACTTGCCTCTGTGTTCTAGTAATGTGCACCTATTCATCTTTCAGAAGTTCTTTACTTGTTAGCCAAATAAGATTTTCAGGCTCAATCTTGTACTTTTCTTGCTGCTGTCCTGGAAGCAACGATTTCTCTAAGAAACCTTGGTTCTTTTTAATGGCGCATGATATTTAGATAACAGGAACTAAGCACTAAGTATGTTTTCAGGTCCTGTCAGTGGAAAAAACAAAGGAATATATGCATGTACATATAGACACCTATTTATATATCTATCCATGTATATTAAAAACTATTAATTCAACCACACCTACTTGGCATCTTCAAGGGTATATGTGAAATTTACTAAATGTAGAATATGACTGTCTTAACACAATAACTAAGAAAATGCCGTAAAGGCTATGTTAACCAGTTTGATGAAAATATTTCAAATTGTATATAAAACCAGCACAGTGTACCCCATGCTTGCATTAATGTACACAGCTATGATTTAATAAAAAAAAACTATTAATTCAGACCCACACCTCAAATTCCAATCTAGCACCAGATCGGTCATTCTAATTTTTTTCATTTGCATATTTGTTACACTGACATCAAGAACTTGATTTCTGTCATCATTAATATATACCGCTAAGTTGATTAATACCTCCTGTATGTGATCATTCTTCATTTGCCTCTGCACCTTCTGCCTGAATGCCTTCCTCATCCCATGTGGTTTCTGACACCCCATGCCAAGGCTACATGCGTACCCTTTTTACCCCATGTTGGCTGCCTTTGGCAGCCCCCCTGCCCAGTTGCTCCCATGACCTCTTTTAGTTCTGCCCCCTGTGCCACATGCCACATGAGTACCCTCCTTGACCCATGTGGGCTCTGTAACTTCACACCAGGACACCACTGCTGCCCATTGTGCAGGTGCCTAGCTCATCTCATTTAGTCTCTGACATCCAAACCAGCTCCATTACACAAACTTGTTCTGTTCTGCTCGAGTTTGTTAACCTGTGCTCCCACCTTCCTTCCCCTTGGAGATGCCTACCTTGCTCAGCCCCCTGAATGGCTTTTAGATTGAATTACTCTGGGCCAAGGATGCTAAATGTTCTACAGTGCATCAGATAGTCCTCTACAGTGAAGAAGTGTCCTATCCCAAAGGCCAATAGCATCCCCATTAAGAAGCCCTGACACAAAAGACTACATACAGAAAGGAAACGAGGAGAGGAAATATGGCCATGTGTCTCTGACACAGTCTAAAGAAAGACACGAAATCAGAAATCCAGGTAGTAGCCAGCCATTTTGCCACTTATTCATTCAAAAAGAATGTGTTGATTGTTTGCCAAATTTGGGGCTAACAAAAGCTCTGGGGAATCGTAGATGAATGAAAAATGTGCCTGCCCTTAAAGACTGCCCAGCCTAGTCACTGCGGATGAAATGCTGTATTTTATCAGCTCTGAGAGGCAATCAGTTGCATGATACATCTCTGCATTGTTTTGTGTACCAAGAAACAAAAAGCCTACCAATGGAACTATAACATGATTCTTATCCCTGGGAATTTTTAAGTTACACTTGTTGACATTTAGATTTCTTCTAGTGTTTTTACAACTATGAACAATGCAGTAACAAGTAATAATGCATTAACATTCTAGGCTTACCCTAGAATGTGGGCTTCATGGCAGGGCACCGTGCCTTGGCCTTCTCATTCTCTGCAGTGGCCCTGGCATCTGGCATGCTGCCTGGCTCGGAGTGGGCTCTCAACACAGATTTTCTGAATGAATGAATATATTTGGAAAACATTTGTTCAAGTTTATCTGTAGAATAAATTTCACAGATGTGAAGTTATACTCTCTTCCTAGTCATTTCTTTCCCTGCAGTACGTTAAGTGGACTTCAGTTCATTGAAGTACCTTTTAAAGCTGGCCGCTGTGTGCTAGTAATATGTACCTGTAGTCTTTGAGATAAATCAGCACTCCTTTTCTGTGAGTTCTACATTTATGGATTCAACCAACTATGGATTAAAATATTCAGGAAAAAAATTGCACCTGTATTTAACATGCACAGATTTTTTTTATTGACATCATTCCCTAAGCAATATAATGTAAAAGCTATTTACATTCATTTATGTTATATGAGGTCTTATAAGTAATCTAGAGATGATTTAAACTAAGTATAGGGGAGGATGTGAGAGGTTATATGCAAATACTATGCTATTCTATATCAGGGACTTGAGCTTCCTCAAATTTTAGTATCCAGGGGACATCCTGGATCCAGTCCTTCACTGGTATGAGGGGCCATATAGAGCCCCTCATATAAAGGGCCTTTTATATTCAAAAGAAGGAAGTACAACAAGAAACAGATCATTTCTATAAATTTCTCATAAAAATTGTATATAGAAGACACAAAGTAATGGAAAAACAATACTCCCAACACCTTTAAAAAATATTTCTAATAATAATAGAAAATTTACACACAGGCACACAGAGAAAATTTGGAAAATGAAGAAGAGTATGAAGCAGGGAGAAAGAAGACCATGGCCTTAGAGTCTAGAAATCATCATGGTAACATTTTGGAGATTTTCCTTCCAGAGATATAGATGTAGATGTAGATTACAGAGTCCAATTACTTTCCTACTATTAGACACTTAGATCACTTCCAGTGTTTTGCTATTTAAATTGTCCTACAACCAAACTTGTACCTAAGTCTGTGACTAATTTGATGATTATTTTCTTGATAGGTTACTGGCACCAGACTGGGTATAATGAAGGAAACATTTTAAAGACTATTGGTACATATTTCCAATCTGCCTTAGATAAAGTGAGAAGACCTTAAAAATATGTATATAAAATTAAAACCCATTAAAATGAGTATAAGCGGCTCAGTGCCTGTAGCTCAAGCGGCTGAGGCACCAGCTACAAACACCAGAGCTGGTGGGTTCCAAACCAGCTCTGGCTTGTCAAGCGACAATGACAACTACAATAAAAAAATAGCCAGGTGTTGTGGGGGGTGCCTGTAGTCCCAGCCACTTGGGAGGCCAAGCAAAGAGAATCGCTTAAGCCCAGGAGCTGGAGGTTGCTATGAGCTGCGATGCTATGGCACTCTACCCAGGGCAATAGCTTGAGGCTCTGTCTCAAATAAGTAAATAAATAAATAAAATAAAATGAGTATAAGAATCATGTCTTTTTTACACTGTGAGCACAATCATCTCTCAGTATACATGGGGGTTTGGTTTCAGGACCCCCACCCCATCAATACCAAATCTGTGGATGCTCAAGTCCCTTATGTAAAATGGCATAGTACTGCATATAACTTATGCACATCTTTCCATATGACATCTTCAAGTCATCTCTAGATTACTTGTAATACCTAAGACAATGCCCACACATCACATCATTCATGCTGATTGAACGTAGTACTTGGTATGTGGGAAATTCAAGTTTTGCTTTTTAGAACTTTGTGGAATTTTTTTCCCCTAAATATTTTGGATCCATGCAGAACTTACGGAGGGGCCAACTGCATGCTGATCCTATTCTTTTTCTTTTTCTTTTTGTTAAGAAATCCAAGAGCCGGATTTGAAACTTAACCACAGGATGTACGTTGAATTTAATTTTGGCACATTTCTATTCTTCTTTTCTTAAAACCTAGTTTTCTGTGTCTGTATTTCCAAGTAGAAATGTCTATGGTGTAAGCCTTCTCAAACTCCTCAGTGAGTAACCTGAAAGGTGGCACAAGTGATGGTAGGACCTGGCTATTTTCATCCACAATGCGTGTGAATGAAACCCACTGTCTGGTAGGGTAAGTAGTCTTGACAACTTAAGCTCCACCCAGCTTTTCAAGGGGAGAAAGGAGCAATAGTTGTCATGGATAGTATTACATTATTCTCAACTCGCATTAATGTGTTGCTGTCTTCATCAGAGAGTCTCTCTGCCTTTCATCTCTCTCTCTCTCCCTTCTTTTTGGGTTAGATAAATCCAGCAGGCTCTGTCTCAATCTTTCAAATGTTACCTAAATACAATCTCTTAAATTTAGGAAACAAAGACTCCTAGAAGTTTTACGTCCAGGTTATTGATTCTTAATCTGATCTCCTTCTTGGCTTTTCACCAGGCCCTGCAGACGACAGGTCCATATATGCACACACCTCACCTCTGTGTATTGCTACCCATTCCCTTCCCCCCTATAGTCCAACCCTGCAGCCATCCCCAGTCCACTTCCCACATAAATACATAGATTTACATGCACAAACACTTCCACTAACCTTGGAATAAGGTTATAACCTTGGAATAACCTTCCAATAACCTGAAGATTATTTCTGAACTAACTGAATTTAAGGGTAAAGATATATGTCTTGAGAAAAATTAGAATAATTACAGTGAGGGATAAATCGCCATTTTTCACTCTAGTTCCGAGGCTCCTTCCCATCCTGGACTTTGGATTCCCTGAACCCCAACATTCCAAGACATATTTATATGTTGAGGTATTAGCCCACATTTCAGGAAAGAGTGGATATTTCAGAACTGAAGGCAAGGATGAGGTTAACATCTGTACTCTTGTCTTTATGCAAAACATCATTATGGATATTCCAAATCCTGTTAGTCAGTCTGTATAGTTGAAAAACCTGAGATTTTTCTTTTCCTTCTTCATAACATTCAACTCTTGAAACAGGTTTAGACCACACAGGCAGCCCTCAACTGACTAATAGGTTAAGGTCCAACAAATGACTTCATTTGTTGGCTAGAGTTTCCCACAAAAGCATTATCTTATGAGATATTTGCCCCTGGCTAGTCAACTCAAATGTGCTCTAAATGCCGCAGATTTATATTTAAAAAACAGTATGAAACAACGCTGTGAATGAGTAAACCAGAACAAGAATGTATTTGAATGAGACAAAGAAGTCTATATCTACATATATGTTGGAAGTTGTTCTTTTTGAAAGAAGATTTAATTGAATGAAAGTGAATAGGTAACTGGAGACACATAGGATAGGGTGACCAGATTTTAACATCTGTAAGGCGGGACAACATGGCCACGGGGGTGGAGCATGGGCGGAGTGGGGGCAGGGCGGAGGCAGAGCGGGGGCATGGGGCAGGGGACAGGCAGGCAGGGCCTGACAACAATGCAAACTTTGATAAGCAGTTCTCAATAATCACTTCTCAGCAATTATTTATTATAGTTTAACATTATAAAATTAACAAAAATAATATAAAACTCATATTCTGGTGAAATAGCCATATGGAGGCCGAAAACTGTATATTCCCTTCTTGTTCTCCAGCCCATTCGTGCATTCTTTCCAAAAATCGGGACTTTTTTAAAACGCCGCAGGACGCCAGACAAATTGTTGAAAAACGGGACTATCCCACCAAAATCGGGACGTCTGGTCACCCTAACATAGGCGCTTCCAGAGAGAGGTTCCTTTCTTCCTTTCAAAGTATTTTCATTTTGAATAAAGAAACCCAGTCTTTTAATTTGTCTAATTTCACTTCAAAATATGCCTTTCATTTTCCTTGATACGGAATTGTCATCCCTACCTCTAAGGACTCTTGCCACGTGCGTTTAGCATTTGTGTTTTTACTGTTATTGGTCATATTCTGACTACCCACAAAGCCAACAAAAGAGAAACAGGGAGGAAGTAGGATTTTTAAAGGTAACTCTCCAAAGCATAGCAAAGACAAAGAAGAAATGCTCAGGTGGCTTTGAAAGAGACTTTATGTGAGGTGGGGGGCTAGGTAGATTTTAAGAGGAAAGAGCAGAGGATGACAGGGCTCGTCCGTGTTTCCTGTGAGGGGCGTAAAGCGTGAAGTGGCCTTAGACTCTCGGGTCTGCCGTCCGTGTAACTGATACCGCACACGACAGTGAGGTGAGTAAGTCAAGAGGCTGGAAATGGAATCAGCTTTACTTTTCTAAAACTGAACCTAAGACAGTGGTTCTCAACCTTCCTAATGCCGTGACCCTTTAACTGTGACTCTTTAATACAGTTCCAGTGGTTCGCAACCCACAGGTGGAGAACTGCTGACCTAAGATGACTTATCTTTAACTAATGACAGATAAACTTTTTCCAGATGTTTTCAAATGTTCTCTGCCCAATCCAGTAATTTTTGTTTTTCAGTCAGCTTCAAGTATGCATATCTCTAATTGTGTATGATTCACAAATACTGTATAGGCACTGTCTTTCCATCCTTTCTCCTGCCTCGCTGTCCCTTGACCCTTTGCCTGATGGAAAGGTGTTAATTTTTGTGAAGAAACTTGAATGTGAGAGGGAGTGGGTCTGGAGGGCACGTGCGCATGTGTGGGGTGGCTTCACATGTGGGAAGCCTGGAAGGTTGACTTCCTTCTAGTCTTACAGGTTTCTGTTAGTTGTTTGTCGTTATCAATGTATTTTACAGAAATAAAACTGATTTTTAGCTGGATACATGTCCACTCTGAACCACTGCAGCCAGCGAGGGCAGAAGAGAAGTGTACAACCTACAGGTTGTATCACCCTTCCTTCATTTTTTTAAACTAGAATTCAGTTATCACAATGAACCATCTTGGACTTGCAGATACAGACAACACCCTCGGAATGGTGGTTCTGGGATAGAAGGGTTTCTGGACAGCTTCACAGGGCAGAACTGCCATATTAGCCCTGGACCGCCTACCCCAGGCTGTTTTGTGAGGGAGAAATAAATTTAGATTTGCTTAAGCCATTGTAAATGTGGATCTCTGTTACAGTATCCAAACTAGTAGCCTTGTAGTGTTAGAAGGGGAGACTGAGCCATGGAACTGGATGTTACATATGCAATAAACTTAATCGGCAGGTGCCAAAGAAGGTGTTGAAAGGTGGGTGCATGTGTTCTAGAAGCAGGTTCCTAGAAGCAGAAATACTGTAAAGAAGTATCCAAGCCTTTAAGGGACATATTACAAGTATAGGATTTCAATATAATACAATACCTAGAAATGCATTGGAGATTAAAACAATTGTATCTCCCTGTTGTTCAATAAACAACTTAATGCGATCCCTAGAAGAAATGATTAAAACCTTATCCCAATACTCTTTGGCTGACCTTAGCATCAATTTGGTGTTTAGCATCTCATGTTTATGGAATTCAGATTTTTAGAAGGAAGGATTAAGGAACACACTTAGTGACTGTTTAAAAGAATGCATCATAGAACAGAGAATATTCTTAAGTTAGGGAGAGAAAGCAGGGTGTCTGTCTTTGTAAGTTTATAGATGTGTTTCAAAGCCAAGAGGCTGAACTCTTTTGGCCCAACAAACAATAGACACAGAAGATAGTTGTCTAACTAGATTTCTACCTCCCAGAGTTCAGGGAAATTACCAAGTGTCATTCACTTGGCATAGAGGATATATGGAAGCACATTATCAGAATTTCATCATGTCCTTGGGCTTTGAAAATAAATCTTATTCTTTCCAAAGCACATTCAGATTGTTTGTGCTTTATTAAAGGTTAAATTCTCCAACAAAGGTGAAACACATCATTTGCCTAGAATGAATGAATTATTTAGTCAACCGAAATCATTAAAGCCTCCTACACCATGACTGAAGTGAGGATTTTGGCCAATGCCCTGGAATGGATTGGGGATGTGCCCAGCACCCTCCCACTCAGTATGCATCTGCAAGCTCTCCCTTCCTTTCAGCCCAGAGAGAGTCTGTGTCTGGGGAGGGGTGGGGAGTCTGTGTCGTCTGGGAGGCACTGGGCTGCATATCAATCGCTCTATTTGGCGGGTGGCACAGACAAACTGCCCCTTTATTCAATCACTATGCAGGCCTGTCTTGGGCCAGAAAGGAGAACTCCTTGCAATGCTAAGTTTGCAAAGCACTTAACAGTTTACAGAGTCCTCTAGGTTATTTGTTTTTATAGTGCCAGGAACTACATTTAGATGGTTGATTTGATCCTGGGGTTTGGACATGCCAACCACATCATTTTAACTGGCTAAATCAACTAGGATTGTGTAGAACTTCTTTCCTGGATCCCTGGTAAAATGGGCCCAGGAATCCCCCATGCTGAAAACTCTCTGGCATTTTACTGGGGATGGGTTCCGATGCTGTCACCATCCAAAACATCAGGGACAACTCTGACCCCACAGAGATCCCTTCATAAACGTTTCTTGGTGCACATTCCTCCTTACCCAGCTAGTTGTTTAAACTGGCCTTTTTATGAAGCGGGTTCAGATATTGGGGAGTGCCCCTAACATAGGCAGGTCTGTTGATCTTTTTTCGTTGTCATTCATTTTATTTAGCCCTAGCTTAACCTACTTTTCAGACAAATGTGTGTTGTTAAAGAATTTCGCTTCTCAGTTCTACCTTGGCATCAGCTAACTTTACTGACCTTTGGCTTCCATTGTGACCAGGTGTCTCTCTTAGGATAGGGTGACCAGACGTCCTGCTTTTCAACAGTTTGCCCCGCATCCCATGGTGTTTTAAAAAAGCCCCGATTTTTGGAAGGAATGCACGAGTAGGAGAACAAGAAGGGAATATACGGTTTCCGGCTGCCATGTGGCTGTTTCGCCAGAATATGAGTTTTGTTTATTTTTGTTAATTTTATAATGTTAAACTTAATAATAACAACAAATAATTGCTGAGAAGTGA
>NW_003852573.1:270916-276401 GCF_000181295.1 Otolemur garnettii | reverse complement strand
CTCTACTTGTAGTTCACAAACTAGGCTTCCACTCGGCACTCCAAACTACTGCTTTTCTTTTGTTACTTTCCAGAATTTTGTGGCTCACCTCCCTTAACCAATCCCGTGATTTTTTGGGTCCTGTTAATTCTTAGCAGTGTCCTTTCTACTCTGTATGCACGCCCTCATGGGGTTTACATACCCACGTCTCTGCTTATCTGTATCTCTGCCTGCCCAAGCATATACGCAAGCTGTGAGTATTTCAACTTCAGATTAATACCACATATTGTGTTACCTCTCTGCATGGAAACAGATAAAAATTCATGCTCACTCCAGAGCCTCGTGCCATCGCCTACCTTCCGTGCTGGTCCCTGTCCCACTCACCAGCCTGCGAGGAGACGACAACGATGCTTCCATTGCTCTGCTTCAGCATGGGCAAGGCAGCTACGCTCAGGACCACGTAACTGAGGAAGTTGACCTCCATGATTTTGCGCAAGTGGTGAATATCATCATTAAAAAGTCTCATGTAAGTCTTGGTGATGTGGTTGAGAATGAGCATGTCCAATCCCCCTGTAAGAGATGGCTGTGTTGATAGAAACCATCTGGGGTTAATACCTTCTCTCTTTCCCTCCCAAAAGTTCTTTGGTGACCCTCAGGGCAGAGCTTAATGGGGGAAGGAGAGAAGCAGACTCACCCATAAGCTTTCCTGCTTTGGCAACAAATTGCTCTGCAAAGGTCATGTCTTCCATGGAGCCAGCGATGTAGTGTGCTGAGGCTGCTCCAAGCTCCAGGCAGCGGGATACCACCTGCATGACACAGCAGTAATAGTGTCAGCACTAGCTGCAGACTTTGGGGGACAGTCTCTCAAGTAACAGGTGCTTAAATGAGAAGTTGCTCACAGCCCCGTTTAGATAAGAAATGGTGTGTGTGCATTTATGCATGGTTGCTAAATACAACTCTTGTGACCATCAGCCTTTGTTTTTGTAGAACATGGTGGGGTTTAAATGGATAAAGTCATCACTGTGCTTGGATTTAAGTGTATACATTTATATGCATTATGTTCATGGGTTTCTATGAGTCGGTATTTTTGAATTATTATGAGTATGGATGCTGGTTACTGTGTGGGTGGCTTGAGGTTTGTATGAGTGTTTATATATCTGTGGGTTTGTAAGTTTATGAGGGCACATGCCTGAGACTCTGCATTGGTATAAGGATAAATATTCATGAGTAGGTTCTGGAATTTCAGGGTCTGAAAACATCTTTCTATATGTATGGCTCCATGTGTAGATGTGCATGACTAGGCACGTCTGTCAGCGTACATGGCTCAAGAATTTTATGGCTAAATATACTGTGTGTGTTTGTATATTATATATATTATATGTGAATCTATCTCTCTATGTCTCTATCTATGAACACTTAAATGCATACTTAGATAGATGAAGGTTTCCATGTTTGAGCCTATATATGAAAGTGCAAATTTAAGTGTGTGTATGCATTTGTATATGGATATATGTACAGTGTGTGTACATGTGAACATAAATATATACATAAGAACATATCCGGGCGTGTAATGGTGCGTGTGTCTGCGGGCACAGGACCCTCACCTTCTGTAGACTTTCTTCTGACCTTGCTGTCACAACCACATGTGCTCCCATCCTGGCCAGATGATAAGCCATCTCTTCTCCGATCCCTTTGCTGGCCCCTGTGACAATCACTTTCTTTCCTTGGAGCATCTCTGGGGAACCCCAAAAGGAAGTGAGGACCATACCCAACTTGGCAGCATCTTTCCTTCTCCCTCTTTAGATTTGGGCAGCTTTATCTCAGTTTCTAACTTGGAGGGTTATGAGCCCAGATCAATTTGTCTCAACTGCGTAGATCCCTGAGGGAGCAGTTTGGGTCTTTCATAAACATGCTCTCAAGTGGGGGTTTGGCCTGGGTTGCCCCAAACCAAGCCTCCCTGCTGTCGTTTCTAAAAACCTCCACAGACTGAGATCATAGAACAAGGCCAGAACAGTCATGGTTCAGCTAAAATGCTGGCGTTCCAGACATTTCTGGACTCATCCAATTTTGCTCAATTGAAAGAATATTTCAGAAGGAATCAAAACACATGTGTTCATAGTAATTCCAGGGATTTTCCCTCGCCTCTGTGTAGTCATCAACTCCAGAGTATTTTTTTGACTCCCACTTATCAGTCCCTCCGTCGAGCCCAATTATCTGGCTGAGTTGTGAATTTGGGTATTACCCTCATTTTTGTGGGAGATTTGAAATTGCTTTCCATTAAGGGTGCCAAATAAAACATGGCCTATTTGGCAAGCTTTTGGCTACACGATTACCCCTCCCCTCTCCCCTCCTGCCCACAGCCTGTAGCTGGAGGACATAGAGACACAGTCCCACCTCAGGGTTCCCTCTTTTTCAGTAATTTTGGGGATCAAGAACACATCTTGATCCTCAGGACACTCCAGCATCCCTGTGTTTTTAGCCTATTCCTCCCAAATGAGACACATTGGTACTTACCTGGTCTGAACTCCTCCTTTGCAGAATAGTAGTAGTAGGCCAAGAAGAGCCCCAGAGTGGGCAGGAGATATTTTCTCATAAAAGCCATCAGATAGGGACCTGGCCCGAAGAGCCCTGTAGGACACACAGAGAGAACCTACAGAGCTTTCTACAACCTCCTAGGCAGGCAGCAGCCTCTGAATTGTGACATCAGGGATGGGGGAGGCTGGAGTAGTCTCAGGCAGTGCTAGCCAATTTCCTTGTCAGAGCAGTGATTGGTTTTGGGTGGGATCCCATTTGTCCCTGGCAGCCTGCGTGGTAGATTTCATAATGGACAATGTTTACTCCATTTCATTGAGCAAGAGGAGACTTCCAGATGGCCAAGCTCATGACTGTACAGGACTGGATTCCTGAGCATCCCTACTCTGAGTCCATCTTCCTCTTAACACCATTTATGCCAGGGATCCATGGTTTTTCAAAAGTGGTTTGTCAAAGGCAGAGAGAGAAGAGCATATGTGGGGCTTCTGGAAGAAAATGTGAGTAATAGAAGGGAGAGCTGAATTCAAGCTGAATCTCACTCTCCATCCCACCCCCAGTTGGAAGCAATTAAAAATAACAGCTCCAAAGAGCAAAATAAGCATAAGAAATGTCCACATCTCAGGGAAAAAAATAAATAAAGCCCTATAAGCCCCATACTCAAGTTCAATGAAAAAGTTATTACAACATCAAAGGGAGGTTGCAAGCCAGCCAGAAACCCAGGTGGTGGGAAACTCAAGTCCGATTCAAAAGACTCTCAGGCTAGTGCAACGGAACGTACACTTATTACTTTAACAGAGAATAAAAGGGAAATAATGAGCGTCAAGAAAAAAGGCACTAAGCTATTAGACTGGGTCTTGTAAATGCTATAGAAGAACAAGAAACACGGAGAGGATGCTAGGAGAGGAGCCCAGTGTGAAAAGAAAAAGAACCAGCACTACTGAAGTGAAACTAGCCTGGGACGCCCACATCCCAGCTAAAAATAGATCTGCTAACAGTAAGAGGACAGAGAGGAGAACCCCTAGCAATTTAGAATTCCTTATCAGGGAAACATAAAAATAACCACCTCCGTATGTCTGTAGCAAGAATTAATTAAGGAACAATCCTCAAAGAAAGAATTTAAAATGTGTCATTGCTGGGGTTTTCAATTCAAAACCAACCAACCAAATCCTGAAAATTACCCCATCACAAAGCAATCCTGAGTTCTGCAAGGGACCACTAGAGCAGGGAAAAAATTTAAATGTGATAATGAGCATGAGTGCTTTGGAAGAGGAACAGGAGTTGGGAGTGGGGGGCCAGAATTTTCATGAGGTTGAGGGAAACTGAGTTACAAGCTGAAGTACAGTATCAGAGTAAGAGAAAATAATTTAAGACTCAGAGGAGATGAAACAATTTGTCAACAGAGGCCCAGAGCTGTGAAGTCTACTTCCGGACCATGGAGAATCAAAATAGAAAAAAGATAAAAATTCAAGTGAGAATTAGATTACATACCTTCAGGATTGCAAGATATAGCTGTATAATTTTGTAAAGGTCTTCATGCTACTAAATTATAGACTAGACTCTCGTGATGGACTAGACTCCATTCTCATCCCCCAAGGGGGAGGAAGCCTAAGCCTTATTTGCTTCATCCTACACTAGTCATTGCAAAATTGTGGGACACAACGAACAGTTGCTTTAAATATGACGACGCCAAAATGATAGAAAGAGGAGCAGACGAGGGAAGTTTATTGTGTGACGAAAAAGACCTAAAGGATTTTCCAGTCCGTGACAGAAAACATGAATTTAAAGAAAGTAAAAATAACAGTGAGTAAGAGAACTGGAGGGCAACAGAGCACAAGACCAATGCGTCAACAATCGCTGATTGTTGGCTCCATTAAAAAATGAAGTCCGACATTGTGCGGCCTCAAAAGACACATTTAAACCCAAAGACACAAACAGATTAATAATTAGATGACCTAATAGCTATGATGCGAGAAAATAAAGCCTCCAATAAAGTGAATTTCATGGAATTCGATAAAATAATTGCTATACAAAGTGCACTGATGGGAAACAAGAAGACCGTGTAGACATCTTAAGACACGATACCTTATGTCTTCACTGTTTTCAAACTTTCTGGTTTTGGGCCCTTTTTACATTCAATAGTTCTTGAGGACCTCGGAGAACCTTTTTGCCTGTGTACTTTTTACCTGTTGCTGTTAGATATTAGCATTAGATATTGATGGTGTGTTGGTGTATTAGATATTGAGCCTCAGGGTTTTTTTTTTTTTTTTAAACTCAGAAATAGATAAGCTTATATGCCACTGGCAGTCAGGGCAATGTCATTATTACATATCCTGTAGTCTCAGGAAAAGTCAAAGAATGTCTTAGTATGATTATGAAAATAGTCACACTTTCCCAAGAGGGTCTCAGGGCCCCAGGGGGCTACACTTTAACCACATCATATAATTAACCCCAAATCCCTTGCCTGTCCGTATTTATGTGGCTGGTTCTCTCATTAGCTTATAAGCTCCTGGAGGGTGTGGATTGTGTTGTTTTCATCTTTGCTTCTCTTCATTCTCCCCCGCTCTTGCTCCACAATAGACACTCAATCAACTTGTGCTGTTTTAGTGTTTCTGCTGCAATGAGAAAACTCCCGTCTTCCTGGAGCCTGGTTTAATCCAGGGATTCATCATTGTGGTCAGAACAGATCAATCCCACTTCCTAAATCCCCTTCCCAGGGTTCTCATCAAATTAAACAGATGCTAATAAATAACGGAAAGAGGAAATAACAACTGGTTCAATTAGCATTTGTTTCCAGTCAGATTTTCCCCGAGCCCTGCAGTTCTGCGTCCTGCCACAGCACGGAAGCTAACTGTTCACTCCACTCCTTGGTGCCCTTCCTTTGAAATGCACTGATCATCTACCTTCCGGAACAAGCTTTCAGCAAATATTGTAAACATGACATGGCACTTTTCAGATACCCACACAGCGTGGGCTC
>NW_003852573.1:248297-270421 GCF_000181295.1 Otolemur garnettii | reverse complement strand
TCTGATTTTAGGAACTCATAAGTCTGTGTCATAGCTGCCCAAATCTGCTCCCTGCTACAGAAACAACTGTCACTTTATATAATTTTGTCCAATAATGGACACCCTCCTTCTCCTCTACCTCCCATTAGGGTAAGGTGACCAGATGTCCTGCTTTTGGCAGGACAGTCCTGATTTTTAACAATTTGTCCTGCCTCCCGCAGCATTTTAAAAAAGTCCTGATTTTTGGAAAGAATGCATGACAAGCTAGGGGACGGCTTTTCGGCTGCTGAAAAGGTTAATGTAACTCCATTTGGGAATGAAGAGGTTAATGTAACTTCATTTGGAAATGAAAAGGCTAATGTAAACTCCCTACTCCCCTCCTGGGCAAGGTCTCCCAGGTGGACCTACGCCCTACTCCTTTGAGCCACAGGCGCCACCCTATAAATTTTTTTAAATGTATTATTATTTGTAAATTGTACTTATGTTGAAATTAAAAAAAATTTATTACAATACTATTTTTGCATTCTATGAAAATTTTTGTTGCTCCACATAGACCAAATTTTTAATTAAGACTCCCCCCCCCATGGTGTCCCGCTTTACCAATGTTAAAATCTGGTCACCTTACATTAGGGGAGAAGATCTCACTTGTCAGTCCTGCCTGCCACCCTCCCACAGGACAGACTGACTCCCGTGTTCCACCTAGTGGCATCTCAGATCTGTGAAAATGAAGTAGCTACAGAACACATTGCTTTGTGTGTGTATCCTGGTCCCTGTAGCCCATGCAGTCTGTGGCGGGGAACCAGGGGGCAGACTGCCTGGCCCTGACGTGCCTTGGGCAGCCCAGGTCCTCCTGGGGAAGGAGGGACCCTGGTGAGGCTGTGAGCGTGCACTGAGGCCTGCGGTGGTGGTGGTGGGGGATGGTGAGGGGGGTGGGGGTTGGCACAGACAACTCTAAACATGTTGGGTTGCAGTTTCTCAGGCTCTTCCTCTGGTCTAGCTCCCAGGGCCCCGCACCTGAGCACAGAGGAGGGGAAAGGGTCACATAATAACTAAAACATTTGCTCCCTGGAAGGTTTAAGAAACATCGACAGCATGGGGAGTGGTGGGAGGGCCCCACACAGTGAGAGGACTGACGCAGCACGGCACCGCCCAGCTCTGGCCCATTTCGTGTTTTTTCTTAGTTGGTCAGCCCGGCCTTCACATCCAGGTGGCCACTAGCCTCAGCCAGGTGGGTTTCTTGAGGTGCCAGGAACTTCAGGATTACAAGGAAATCACTTTCCTCTTGTGGGAAAGAGAGTTGCCAGAGTGAGCAAGGAGAAATACAGGATGTGCAGGTAAATTTGTCAGATAAACAACTATTCCTTTCTGTTTTTACAGAATATCTATCTATCTGTGATGGGTGGATGGGATAAACGAGCTAAAGAAACATTTATCCTAAGTGAATAAAAGGAACACACTTATACTAAAACCTCGTTTGTTGTTTCTGTGAAATTAAGATGTAACTGGGTGTCGTGGGTTTTATCTGGCAACCTTAGAAGTAGCACAGGGCTTTGGAAATACTGAGAAACTGTGCCTTAGATGTGAAGAAAACACGGTGGGTCATGGTCCCTCGGACCCATCTTGTCTACCTCCCCGCAGAGGGCCCTACGTGGGAAAAGGTGATGTCTGAGGGGACGATTCATCTACTTAGACTTACTCAGTCAGGTATTTATTTTTGGTTGGGTAGGATGAGTTAGAAAACAAGTGAAATGCTCTCTGAGCCCTGGGGGAAGATGGCGTGGAAAGACACAAAATGTATGAAGTGTTCCCAGGGCACTGATGGGAGGGCTACAGCAGTGGTGCAGAGAAGGAAACCGCTCATGGGATGGGCAGGTAGGAGAGGCTTCCAAGAAGAGGTTAACTTCGATCCGTATGGAAATATGAGCAGGAGGGCTCCAGGTGAATTAGGATGTGTGAGCGTGAACAACAGAGTTGGGTTCTAGGAGTGCGGGGGGGAAAGGGGAGGGTTTGTCTATAGAGCATTCAGTGTGAGAAAATAGAAGGAGGTGTGAAAGAAAACGGCATGTTTGGGAAACTGTGAATAGTTCCTTATGGCTGTATCCCTGGATTTTACATGGTGGGGTTCCATGGTGAGAAATAAGCCCGGAGAAGTCAGCGGGGCCACTTTGAGGCCTTGCATGGCCCCTGTGCAAGTCTGTAGTTCTGGCCTTGTATTTCCACTCATGAGGCCTCCACATTCTGTGGCCTCTGGATCCTCATCTCAACTCTCTGCCTGTCTACTGGCTCTTTGCATCCCCTCCTTGCCTTGTGCAGAAAATTCTGGATTCTTCGTGCTCTCCAGGCTCAGCAATCCAGTCTTGATCCCTCCATCAACACTACCCTCCCTGCCAAGCAGCACTGGGTGTGTGTGGTCCTGTCCCTGAGAGTTTGCAGCTCCCTGGAGTTACACCCAGGTAGCTGCAGTGTTACCAGGCTTCCCGTAAGCTTTCTTCTCCTTGGTTCTGTACCTACCCGATTTCTCAGCAAGTGTCACTTGCCATGCATGTTTGTCCTGGCCCCAAACTTTCCCTTCCCTCAGCTTTTGCCAGTTCCTAGCCACTGGGTTTTCTTCCTGCCTTTCAGTTTTCTTTACAGGCTTCTCTTCCCTTTTGGAGTGTTGGAGTTGGCCTTGATTCTGTCTTTACTCTTTTCTTCTCTGTATCTTCCCTGGTTAACTTCTCCGTCCTCATGGCTTCAGTTACTACCTTCCTGCTGATGAGTCTTATCTCCTGTGCAGCCTTTCCTCCTTAGTTTCAGGTAGTCTAATCACTGGTACCCATTCTTTCTTTTGGAATGCCTCCTAAACAGTTTACATTCAATATGGCAAAAATGACCTGATTATTTTTTAATAGCTTTATTGAAGCACATTTTACTTATCAGAAACTTATCTCACTTTAAGGGTATAAAGATTTTCAGTAAATTTGCCAAGTTGGGAAACCATCATTACAATCCAATTTTAGGACATGTCCATCACCCCCAAAAGATCACTGGTGCCCATTTACACTTACTCCCTATTTCCACCCCCAACCCTAGGCAACCCAAATCTATTTTCTGTCTGTAGACCTGCCTTTCCTGGACATTCTGTATTAGCAGAAGCACACTGTGTGTGGTCTTTTGAGGTTCTTCCACATTATATCATGTGCCATTTATTGCCATATCAACTCCATTGTGTGTGTGTAGATATACCACATTTTGTTTATCCATTCACAAACATTTGGAATTTCCCCCCTTTGGGTTACATAAATAATGCTGCAATGAACATTGGTGTAAAAATCTTTGTAGAACCATGTGTTTTTTATTTATCTTGGGTGTATACCCAGGAGTGGCCTTGCTAGGTTATATGGTAAATTTATGTTTAGTTTTTTGAGAAACTGACAAACTGTTCTTCAATGACTTTGGTATTTTTACACACCATTTCCCAGTGACCTCTATTTCAATAAATGACTTTACCATCTATTTAATTAATAATCTAAATCCCTCAGGTTACTTGACTCCTCCCTGTCCATTTTCCCATATTCCATTAATCACCATGTCCAGCCTATTCTACCTCCTAAGTATCTTGAGAACCATCTCCAAATTGTCACCCTCTCTGAGACCATCTTAACTCAGGCCATCTGCTGATTAACCTTTTTGCTTTAGGGACCTTTTCAGCCTTCTGTGTCCATCTCACCTTCCTCAATTCATTCATTAAAAAATTGTGAAATATTTGGTATTCACAAAAGAATATTTGAGAACATGAATAATTTATAAATCATAAGTATAAAATGAAAGCTTCATGCGCCCACCATCCAACTTAAGGCCTGAACATTCCCTGTGGGCTCTAATCCGATTCTTCTTCACACTATGGCTGATCAGGGAACTACTCTGCTTCAAAGGATTCAATGGCTCCCTATTGTCCAAGAGATGAAGTCCAAACTTCCTATTTTAGCTTTGCAAATTCTTCATGATTTTTGAAATACTTTCGCCCTGTCCCCCTGAAACTCCTTCTTACCCTTTCGGTGCTAGTCTTCGAAGTCACATCTTCAGAGAAGCCTGAGAGTGGAAAGCCAGGCAAGGTGCTCCCCAAACACTGAACCCTGCTCTCATCACAGCACGCGTCACTTTTCATTCCTAGCTGCTCATTTGTCTGTCCTTCCCATTAGACGTAGCTCTGGGAGGGCAGAGGGCTGGTTCATGTTGCTTGCCAGTGTATCCCCAATGGTAGCAGGATGCTTGGCACATGGCAGGTGCTCACTCAGCCCTTGTTGAGTGCTTACTGGATGAAGTGATTCTGATATATCCAGATAGAGATGTCGGGTAGGTATGTGGAACTCAGAAGAAAGGTCATGAGAGAGAGAGATTTGGGAGAATCAAATTATATAAGTTAAAGTCAAAACCACAGGAATAGATAGGACCACCAGGGAGAGGATGAAAGCTAAGAGGGGAATATTACACTAATGTTTGAGCAGCAAAAGAGAACGAAAAAGAGTTGGGAGCAGGAGGACCAGAGAAAACGTGGAACCAGAGGAGGACAAACCCAGTGAGATGCGCAAAGTCAAGGAGGGAGAAGTGACAAGAACACGTTGGATCCGGCCGAAAGGACTCACTGGAGACTGAAGCCGGAGAGTTCTGCAGGACCTACAAGGGGGATGCTAAGCCTGAAGAGCGAAGGTACCTGAGGAAACAGTGTTTAATGGAGTTCATGGCTCTCGAACCTTGCTGGAACTTGCTGGTTCTCAAACTTTGATGGAACTAAGGGCAAATTATCCTGGGGGCATCCCTCCTAGGGGCCTGAGAAGCAGTCACATCTGAAGGGGGGGGGTTTAGATTTAGGGTACAGGAATGAGTTTTATTCACACGTTTTTGAGCAATTCCTCTGTGCCGGGGGCTGTGCTGGGCTGAGCATCCTTTCTGTTTATGGGGAAGATCCAATAGAGCCTGAAGACAGACTCCTGGTGGGGGGGGGGCATGATTTATGAAGTCTGATTTCAGAGGATATGGCACATAGCTCTGGAAAAAGGAGACCACTTCTGTTGGGAATTGAGGAAGTATAGGAAAGGTGGATCTTGAAACGTTGCCTTCTGCTGCCAAATCCAGCGGGTTCCTTCTTTCCATTTTTGGAAAGTGGACAAATGCGCCTTCCTATCTGTCCACATCTCCTTGGGACAGGTGAGGAAGAGGAAGGTGAGGACGTACATTCCTCAAGTGTCTCCTCTTCCTCCGTTACGACCACAGTATATACCTCTCGTTCTCATTTCTGCCTTGTCTTGCTCCCTCCTAATCTTTATACAGTCACATCTTTAGGCATTAAAGTTTTCCCAGGATTACCTTTCCATTTCATGTCTAATGGGAGGGTTCATGAAGCTTGAGGGCTGGGAAACAGCGCCCTAAAATGACCTGCGGGGAACCCAAAGAGAATTTCTAGTACGGGTTTCGTATGCTAAGAGTTTTAACAGGATTCTGCCAGCAGGGGGAGCCCCAGGATTGGGCGAGAAGGCTCAGACTGCAGGGATTTAAACCAGAGAAGTGGACTTAGAATTTCAGGCAACTTTGTCAGCAGCCCAGAGGAATTTATGGGTTAAGTTAAAATAAAAGAGAAGAAGGAGGGAAGGAAGGATATATGTACACAGGAACATTTTCACCCACATAAAATACATGTAACCTGATTCCCTCAATTCTGCTTTAGTTGAGTGGCCCTCAAAGCTTGCTGAAGTAAGGGCAAACTATCAGATACAGCCAAGTCCTGTTCAAAGGTTTATTGAGGGTGGCACCCAGGAAGCTGTATTTTTATTAAGATTCTCTGTTTGGTCAGACTTTTAGGTTCGTGAACTATCTCGTAGACTTCTTTGAAATCTTGTGCATAGTGCCCTTCTTTGTAAAACCTCGTTTTAATAATCTGCTAAGTCAGTTTAATAAGACCTCTCCGTTTTTCCTATCTGATTACCCTCACTATCTACTTAGGTTCCTCATCCTGTCATCCTCCAAGTCTCCTTACTGGGCCTGTATTCAGGAGGAATCCTGCTAGTCAGAGTAGTCAGAGGCCACATCCTTAAGTGTCTCCTACCCCAGCCCCAGGTTTCCTCTTAGTAATTTTCCATCTGTAAGTCACTATCCTGATCTTTGGTTGTAAATTCTCATGTGCCCAGGATGTATTTGGACTTGAGCCCAGTTCTATACTGAGGTCTCTTTTTGCCTATTGCAATAGTCCTAAATAAAATCTGTTTTTACCTCTTTAACTGCTATCCAGCTCTGGTTGTCTTTGACACTCTCTAGGTGACTCTGAAATAACCTGTGGATAGATTGGGGAACTGCTTTAAGTAATTAGGTAAATATTTTTGACAATGATTTGGGACTTTGCTTTTCTTTTACAATGCATGCAAACCCTCGTTCCTTTCCTTCTAGATTCCTAATATTATAACATCACAGCTTTAATTAAACCAATAGCCAGTGTTCATATTATTATGACTAATTGTTCACAGCTGGGCAATATATCATACTATGATTTCTTTTATTCTTTGTTTAAATCCTGGGAGTTAATAATCACCTCGGGTGATTTTTTTGTTTGTTTGTTTGCTTTGTCAGTTGTCCATGTTCTCCAAACCCTCTGACAGGAGCTATAAAACTCAGATACATTGGTCAAATGAACTGGATGATCTATCAGTTCCTTTACTTCCAGTCTGGCCCAGGATCTTGATAGACCAATGTCCGGGTACATAACTGTGCCCTTACCTGTAAACTTCTGTTTTTCTCTTTGTTGTTTTACTTCCTCATGTATGGTAGGGACATTTTTTTGAAATCTTGTGCCTAGGAGTGATATTTCACATTTTTAACATCTTTACGAGGGAGTTAATCCTTCAGACTCTGGCCACATAAAAAGCAGTGTGATAGTTCCGGTCAGCTCTTATCTCCTTGTCCTTATGTTACCTTCTCCTTGATTGTTTTTTGGCTGGGTAAGGATTTCTAAGTGGGAGATTATTTTTTCTCTCAGAATTGTAAGACATTCCCGTATTGCCTTTCAGTTTCTGCTTCCTGTGTTGACACTGAGAAGTCCAGTTGTGTTCGGATTCCTGACCCTTGGTGGGTGAACTGTTTTTCTCTCTCCAGAGCTTTTGGGATCATTTTAGTCCTTGGGTTCTAACATTTCCAATAATGTGCTTTGGTGAGAGTTTTTTTATTTGTTTGTTTGTTTATTGTGTTGGACACCCCTTGGGCCCATTCAGTGTGGCAATTTAAATATTTTATTTTGAGGAAATGATTTTTTGCTTCTTTTATTCCTTTTCATTCTCTCTGTTCTCTCTTTTTGGAATTCTTATTAGAAGATGTCTCAGATCCTATGCTGATTGTTTAAGTTTATCTCTGTCCCTTTTTATCCTACTTCCTGGGAGATTTCCTCAATGTTATCTTCCAGTGCCTTATTTTAATTTTTTAATTTCCTGTTGTGTTCTTGTTTTAAAGATTGTTTCATTCTTCTCTGTACTTAAAAAAAAATTGACTTTTTGATATTAATTCAAGGATGTGCTATCTTGCTTTACCTCTGGGGGGGATATTGATGTTGCTGTTGATGATTTCTTCTTCTTTCTATATGACCTCTATTGTGGTTCTCAGTATCAGAGGCGTTCATCCCATGCCTGGTGATTCTTGGAGTCCAGTCCTTGGCTGATGGGAGCCTTGTGTATGAGGGCAGGGCTTGTCAACCTTTGGATTCCACTGCAGGATAATCTAGAAGGAACCTGGCAGTTTCACTGGGGTCCCCCAAATATCAGTGTCTGTAGTTGGTTGGGTCCTTTCTACAGGAAGAATCTTTAATTCTTCTGCCTCGGGTAGGCTGGAGTAGAATGAGTGGGGAGGGGTATAAGCCAGGCTGTTCGTGTTCTAGGAGCTGAGCCAGAAAAAGGGGCTGGGGAATCTCATCTTTCAGTATGGAATCTTTCTATAATCCTGCTATTTCTAGTTCTCATGCCTAACCCCACCCTCTTCTGTGTCTGGTGTCCCTGAGCCTGGTGTCTCTTTGGTCAATTTCCCCAGAAAATAAACTTCTCTTTTCCAAAGGAGTAGGTATGGAGGGCAAATGTCTCTTCCTATTTTTACCCTTGTTGGTTTCTTTGTTTTCTGAAGTCCCTGATGCCCCAATCCCTGGGACTTTTCCAGGGTTTTGGCTTCCTGTGGGCTTCCCATCACGAGCACTTGGGACTCAGCAGTCTTAGGTTTGCTGAGGCACTTGTCACTCACCCGTCTTTTATATCTTCCAAGGATGTCAGTATTCCTCAATGGCTGTGGTCTTGCTGGTTCCCATGTTCCCATTCTCTTTGTCCTTGTGGCTTACAGCTTGTAAATGCTTCTACTGTGGTCGGTGCATTTTGTAAGGAGGCAGAAATTAATGTTTTTTCAGAGAGCCATGTTGAACCCTAGATAGCATTTTTTGGGGGGTGGGTGGGTAGTGGTCTATCAGGGTTGAAACAAAAGGAAGCTTACAATAGTGGCATCTTCTGTTTCCCCTGAAGTTACCCAAGAGTTAAGAGCGTGGAATGAATCTTTTTATTAAATGATTTTAATGGAAGAAAAGGAGGGGAAATATTTCATATATGCCCAGAACTGGGCTAGGAATATAAAAGTTCAGTAATGTGTGGTGTCTGCCTTGAAGGAGTTTATAGTCAGGCATAAGAGAAGTAGGTAAGTGAATCAAAGCTCACAATAGTGTGATGTGTCCTATCATAAGAATGTACATGGAGTGCTTTGGAAGTGCAGAGTGGGACATGCTAATCAGCTCAGGGTGGCCCTAAAGGCTTCTGGAAAGTGGCCCTGGAGCTAAGTTTTGAAGGCTACGTACAAGTTATGGAGATAAAGAAGTTGGAGCAAGGCATTCTGAGCAGAGGGAACTTCATGTGTTCAGGCAAGAAGTTTACAAACAGCATGACCTAGCAGAGAAACCTCAAGTAGACTGAAGTGGCCAGAGCGAGGGTCTATATTGGGGAGAGGCCTGAGTGGGGCTAAAATAGTCCCTGAACTGTAGATGGACGGGTTTGTCCAGAGCATGACCCTGGGCCTACCAACAGGAGACCCAGAAATAATAATATCTTACTGCCTCTGTGGACTTGAGCAAACTAAAAAAAAAAAAAAATGTTATTTGTAAAACACAGATAAAAAAATGTTATTTGTAAAATGCAGATAATATGGAGATTATAGAAAGACAGGAGATATGTTAACATACTGAATCAATCGTAGGAATTTGAAATATTTTAGTTCTCCCATGACAAATCTGTCTTAAATCTTTCTTCTATTCTCTAGTCTATTACCAGTTATAAAACAGATTCTGGAAAAGCTTAACTGTTAGGAAAATCTTTTCCTTCTTTCTATTTCTGCCAGACAAGGATTACTTGAACATCTTTTAACTGAATATTGTATTTAATCAGCAGATACAGTATTTATGCGCTCTCAGGCATCTGGGGCGCTTTCTTGTGAAATTTTGGTGATTTTGTAAAAGGCCTGTGAGTGGGAGCAGGAGAACGGCATTCTAGTCTCCCCTCCACCACTGACATATATGTGACCCTTCCCGTGTCTTGGCTTCAATTCCCTTACCTGGCAAACAAGAAGAATTAAATTAGATTACCTTTAAGATTTGTTCCAGCTCAGAAATTGGATTCAGGGAGCTTTTAGCTATACTGAAATTAGTATAGAGAAAGAGCTAGGATTTGGGATTTTATTTTTATATCATACTAAAGGGAGAAAGGCAGTTCCTTTCAAATCTTGGCAAGCAAGCAGAAGTGAGACTTCCATATCTCCTTACCTTTTCCACCCTCCTTGCACCTTCTGACTCTGATTAACTCACACAAACCCCAAAGAGCAGTACTGACACTAAAACTACCACCTCAAGCATTTCCCACAGATATTGGTAAGCTCTGTTGGAAAAGTTAGAGGAGCAGGACTCTTAAAAGCCAACTATTGTGAAAGCACATCCCCATCATCGTCTAGAGATGCTTTCTGAAGCACCAGTCTAGCTATTCTAATCCCTCCAAGTGTGTAGATCGGGAAACCACACCTGTCTGCGTGATACCGTCTATTGATGGCAGATGAGGGTTTGGGTAAATGGTGAGGGTGGGGAATGGCACTTCCTTCTCCCATCAGTGTTTCTCTAACTCCCGGACCCAAAAGCAGTGCATTGGAATTTTCTCTGAACAGGACATTTCAAGCCTCAGAGGTAGGTCAATATTCTGAGCAGCAAAGCTGGACTGGGATTAAGGGATAAGTGAATAGCACATGAAGAATTTTGATTGACAAATTTAGGCCTCCCCTGGTCCATTGAACAAAACGTCTTGAGATCAAAGGAGCCTGCCTCAAAGCTTTGGGTCTCAATATGAATAATATTAAACTAGCTGATGATTAGATGCAGCAAGCAGGGATCAGTGCTTTTAGCAGTTCCTAAAAAACATTGTAGCGTTTGTGCTCTGTCGTTGGTTTAAAGCTGATTTTTAAAAAATGCTTATGACCTGCAACCTTGGTGTGCTTTTAAAAGAACACACAGACCTTTTTTACTCTGGCTTTGCAAAACTTTTTTGTTCCCACTTAACTTTTGTCCCGAAGTGATCAGAACACTCCCAGTGCCAGTAACAGATGCCTGTTTCCATCTGGGTCTTATCGTATCTTCCCTCCTACACATTTGAAAAGTCATCGGGCATTTCTTCTTATTTTTCTGACCGGAATTTGACAACAAAATTACTCTTTACCCCAGCCCTCCAATTCATTTCAATAGATTTATTAGTTCAATAACTATCTTTTTTTTTTAATTGAAGACCTACTGTGTACCAGCCCCCGACACAAATGTCGATGCCACGATCTAGAATGTGATTTTAAAAGGTCTTACCTTGAGGTTTCAGACAAGTTTGACTCCTTTCTATTGATCTTCTTTTCTCTTTTGCTTCTCTTCTCTCTCTCCCTCCTCCTCTGCCTTCCCTTCTGTTTCATCTCTCTCTTCCTTTGCGGTTTCCCACTCTTCAGGGAGGGGCAGGATTTCCTGCTCAGAAGTTGGTTGGTTTCTGGGAGGAGTCAGAAGACCTGATTCGGGACTGAACCTAGCTGGTCTGCCACCTGATACAACACGGTGAAACCCAGGCCAACCCAGGCCAAGGAAGAAGGCCCTTAATGCGAGGACTGAGCTGGCAGCCAGGAGGCACCTGCAGAGGGAGCCCCAGAGGGAAGCCAGGGTGGGCCAGTCCTGGGCATCAGGCATCAGGGCTCCCCAAAGGACAGAGGCGCCCCCGAGGCAGCCCAGGTTGGGAGTGCTTGGATGTGGTCCTGGTTGCCCTGGAGAATTAGCCATTCTATTGTTAGCTCTTAACATGAGAGAGGCATACCAGGCAGAGCCCCCATCCCACCCTGAGCAGGTGCTCACTCTCAGATTCCTGGCTTTGTCTCAAAGGAAGTTACTGAAACAAGAACTGGGTTTGGGTAGATTTACTTCCTTAGCAATCCAATGCATTCTGTGAGGCCTGCATGTCCACATGTTTCTCAGTTATAAACTTCTTAGGGAATCACTCATGTGACTTACAAACCACGATGGGGATATTAGCAGGGTGGTAGAGTGGCTGGTGCAGGAGAGAGAGGCATTTGCAATGGGATCCACAAGGAGGTAGGGAAATTCATAAATAGGGGCAATAATTCCACCATGATTCACATCAATTCATCAATACCTATCAAGGTATCCAGTTGATAGGTTTGTGTTCTCTAAAGAATGGTCTATGGGGGCGGTGCCTGTGGCTCAAAGGAGCAGGGCGCTGGCCCCATATGTCTAAGGTGACAGGTTCAAACCCAACCCCGGCCAAAAACTGCAAAAAAAACCCCCAAAAGAATGGTCTACGGTGTAGAAAGAAAACCACTTTCTTCATCTATTTTTTCACTTATTCAACAAATATTTCATGAATACCTACTCTGTGCCAGGCCCTGGGGTAGAGGCTGACAGTAGAGTGGTAAGCCAAACTGGACATAGATGTGCCCAGATGGGGAGTATGGTCTACATGGTTGCACACTGGCCCCTCAGAGATTTGGAACCATGAGTTTAGAGGAAGAACTGGAATTTTTGAGCACTAATGTCTCTTTTCAAGAAGCACCACTAGGCAGATTTTGGATGTCATCCTTCTGTTTCTTAGCCAATCCAGGGACATTGGCTCTTTAATGACCCTCTGGTTTGCATATCTATAAGAATCCCTATCTATATCCTCTCCATTCTTAGAAGAGGATAGATGATTTTCTCGTCTTGTTTTTATTTGGGGGCCAGTTGTTTTACACAGAGAACTATAAGTTCTATTGATTTCTTGTTTATTTACTTTGTAAAGCTCTCTGCAGACATCTAGTCACATAATTAGATATTTTCTAAGCTGTTAGTTTCATGTTTTGATTATTTTTTTCTCACTAAATCCCCTAATTCATACTTGAGTCCATTAAAAGAAAAGAATCAGGACAAATTTCTTTGACTTCAGCTATTGAGTCTACTTGAGAATACGCTTTGAAAGTTTCCTGAAGTCTATTTTCATTTTTACTTAGTTTATAATTTTTAATCTTTGCCAATGTACTTTTAGAAGAAAGGTTTCTGAAATTGCCTTTTGTATTGTATTTTCTAATTTTTTGTCCTCTTAAGGCATTTGTTTTCTTATTTTACACAGCTGAGTTATTTAAGTTTTTTCTTTCTCATTCTACTGTTGTAAAATATTTTTCCTCTAGTGGAAGGACTAACAATCAACCAGTTGATACAGACAATAAGTACCTCATAAAATCCCGAATTGTGTAACACATTTCTACCTGGCCACCTGAGGTTTAGGAAGATATTTTTTATAACATTTTTTAAAATTTATTATGGGTACATATAGTTGTATATCTTTATAGGGTAAGTGAAGTTTCGACATAGGCATGCAATGTGAACTAATCAGATCAGGGTAATTGGGGTATCCATCTCCTTAGGCATTTAACAATTCCTTTTGTTAGGAACGTTCTCATTCTGCTTTTTCAGTTATTTTGTAGTATACCTTGACTGACTGTTTATAGTCTCTTTGTTGTACTATCTAAGACAATCTTTAATGGTAACTTTTCATGTTGCTCCAGGCCAGGTTTTCATTTCATCTTCTCCAGGGCTCCCTTCTGTGGCTTATCAGTTTTATAATATGATTGCTCTTTTCTAGAGAAAACTCTGAACAAAGGGGCTCTTACAGGAGGGGAGGTAAAGCTGAGTGGAAAGACAGAAATGAAAGGGGGCGGCTTTAGAAAGTAGTGACAAAGACCGTTCTCAGGTTAGAACTTGACTGTAAAGCCTTACCATACCAATGAAAGATTACTAAGGACCCTTTGGGGTTTTGTCTCCTGAGTTTTCTGAGGTTCCTCTTAAATGCATTCTAACTCAAAATTTTTGCCCTTTACCAAAGTAAGTGCAAGAGTTAAGATTATCATGCAACATTATATGGGAAGCAGGAGTTCCTTCAGAGGAGGCTGCGGATTTCACATAGGAGATACCGGGAAAGATGAAAGAAGTCACTGAGTAAGGGTATGCCTATGAAATGTATCTTGGATTCCCTTTCTAAACAAGGTCAAGAAAGGACCGTACAATCAATAACCTGACCATCCTTGCCCCAGAATACAGGCTAAAGGTGACCTTTCACACGTGGACCAGAGAGACAGTGCTCTCGTGAAAATTTTTCAGGGGACCCAAAGCAAGGTTTGATTAATTGCCTTCTCCCAAATTGGTTGCCAGTCTACTGGACTTCCAACTGTTATCCCTAAGGGCTAGCTTAGATTGGGTCGGTGACTTACAAGTCTTTATCTCCATACATTCCCTGCGGAACACTCCCTTACTCTTACAGCAGAAATATGACAATCCAGGAAAAAACAAAAACACATAAAATAAGTCTTTGGACAAACAGAAGCAAACTGAGTAGGAGGGGGAATAAGTAGTTTAATGATGAAAATATTTATCAAATGGAATGCCTCTGAAACAAAAGATCTAATGAACTTATACAAAGACCTTTGTCGAACTCTTCCTCAAACAAAATGCCTGATCACCTTATACACAGGTCTAGGTATAATTGTTTATTAGAACATGCACCTGTGGACTAAAATTTATTAATTTATTAATTTATACAGAGCTAGGCTGAATGACCTTGTACAAAGACCAGCTTAGTTACATACAGATCATAGAAACAATGAGAACTCAATAAAACTAGTCAGAGCTCAGGTTATTGTTGAGCTGTACTTAACAGTCAGCAGACCTGAAGGACAAAGGGAATCCTGGGACAAAGAGTGCAATAAGTGTAACTGTTGGTCCAAGTTTCCCTGGACCACTGCCAAGCAAACGTCTTTTGAAAAATTATAGTAAAGCCTCCAGGATTGTCAAAGAATGATGAGACTGCAACTAAATATCTGAAATACATCAAAAAGTAATTTTATTGTCTGTTATAGGAAGGGTGAACTTCGCTGCTCAATTTGTCTGGACAGAGTGGTCTGCTGATCTTACATGGGTTTTTGGAAGAATGAAGTTCAGGGGTTGGTGTACTTTGCTTTTTTACAACATACACAAACACTTATCCCTTTCCTTCTATATTCCTAATACTATAATAGCACAATTTTAATTAAATCAAAGTCAGTCTTCATAGTATGATGACTAATTATTTGAGGTTGAGTAATGTGGTATACTATAATTGCATTTGTTCTGTTTTTTGTTTAATTCCTGGGAATTAATATCAATTCATTTTTATTTGTTTGCTTTCTCAGTTGTTCATGTTCTCAGAACCCTGGAGGCAAAGTGTATTGACACTATCTGTAGAAACATTATTTGTTGATTGGCAGTCTGATTTATTTAATGGGTGAGTCCACTCCGAATTGCTTGATTCTCAGAAGTGAGGGTCTATTACAGATTTGTTGGCTTGTAAAAGCTTGTTAACAGGTGAATTGTCATTGCTTGGACCAGGTGTCCTCAAATTACGGCCCGTGGGCCACTTGCAGCCCACCTAGGACATTTATCCGGCGCGCCGGGTGTTTTTGCCACTGCTGCCTGCCCTGCTTAGCAACTGACTCGTCCTGGGGCCTGCAGTCCAGCCCTCCAATGGCTGAGGGACAGTGAACTGGCCCCCTGTTTAAATTTTGAGGACTCCTGGACCTCAAAAGGTCCTTAGTAATTGTAATTTTTCTGTAATCAGTCCATAGTAATCTTTCTGTAATCAGTCCTTAGTAATCTTTCATTGGTATGGTAAGGCTTTACAGTCAAATTCTAAATTTTGAGGACCAATGAATTTTCTACTAGTTCTAGTTACCATGACTACAGAACAATCAAACTTTTTCTAAGAATCTGGGAACTTAAATATTCTGAGTTTAACAGCTGCTATTATTTTCATAGTATAGCTACTATTCATTTTCTAATACGTATCTAATACAAGATATATTTCAAGATATATCTAATACAGCATGGAGTTATATACTTATTTATATTAATATAACAAAGTGTTGCAGTGTTTTGCAAAGAGCAAGGGTGTTTTGACTATGACCAAGGTCAAGAGCTATTAGGTTCAACTACTAGGTTTAAGTATTTTCCTTCCAATTAATATGAGGGTACAAATGTTGAGGTTACATTGTTTTCATTTGTAAGGTGAAGTTTAAGTTGTAGTCACCCAGGGGCATGCTGAACACCCTCACATTGTGCACATTAGGTGGGATCCCACCAATCATTCTTCTTCCCCCTCCTCTTCCTTCTCTCCTCTTCCCTTTACTAAACTAGTGTTTTTCTTTTGTGTGGGCATGTCGTTGTTTATATATTAGTTTCATATTGGTATTGAGTATATTGGATACTTCCCCCCCATTCTTGAGATACTTTACTAAGAAGAATATGTTTCAGCTCCATCCAGGTAAACACAAACGATGTAAAGTCTCCATCTTTTTTTATGGCTGATTAGTACTCTATGGTATACATCTACCACAGTTTGTTAATCCATTCATGGGCTGATGGGCACTTGGGTTGCTTCCACATCTTGGCAATTGTGAATTGAGCTGCAGTAAACATTCTGGTGAAAATGTCCTTATGATAAAATGATTTTTGTTCTTCTGTGTAGATACCTAGTATCTTGATTGCAAGATCAAATGGAAGGTCTACTGTACTTCTTTGGGACTTCTTCATACTTCTTTCCATAAAGGTTATATTAGTTTGCAATGTCTCCAGTAGAATAAAAGTGTTCCCTTTTCTCCACATCCTCACCAGCATCTGCAGATCCAGGACTTTGTGATGTGAGCTAATCTCATGGAGTTAAGTGATATCTCAGAGAGGTTTTGGTTTGCATTTCTCTGATAATTAAGGACAATCAGCATTTTTTAAATGTGTTTATTGGCCATTTGTCTGTCATCTTCAGAGAAGTTGCTGTTCAAGTCTCTTGCCCACTTATAAATGGGATTGTTTTCTCTTTTCTTGCTGATTAATTTGACTTCTCTGTGGATTCTAGTCATAAGCCCTTTGTCAGATTCTTTGCATGCAAATATCTTCTCCCATTCCAAAGGCTGTCTGTTTGCTTCAGTTGTGGTCCCCTTAGATGTGCGGAAGTTTTTTAGCTTGATCACGTCCCATTTGTTGGTTAAGGTATTTTCTAAGAGGCAAAAGCATTAGAGACGCTTCATTAAGAAACAGTTTATTTTTAGACTCAAATTCATTACTTTAATAGCTACTGAGCAAAAAGGAACATGTTGAGAGCATTGAGAAAAAGAACAAACAGAAAAAAGAACAAACAAAAAGAAACATAGAGAAAGGTGAATTCTAGATAGCAGGCCGGGGTGGGAAATATATCCCCTATTTGGTGGTTGTCCTAGATAGAATCCTAGCATCTCGTAATTGGATGGGATCTTCAAGTTCTGAAATTTCCTCTCTAGTTTATACCAGTCCTGGTATCTGACTTCCAGCGTTTGCTTAGATGCCTTTAGTAATGAGAAGCTTACTTTCTATCATAGGCAATTAGTTATGTTTTTGAATTACTCTAATTTCTTACTGACTTAAGATCTGCCTCCTTGTAATACTACTTGCTTGTCCTAGTTTTGCATTTTTGAGCTGCATAAAATGAGTCTGATCCTCTTCAACATGGCAGCTCTTCAAATGTTTGAAGGCAATTAATTATCATGTAAAGCTCCTGTATCTTCTGTGTTGGTCTTCATTGTTCTGTGTGTTCTGTTCCGAGTGGGTTTCTGGACTTCATCTGTGCTAGTCACTAAGCTAAGCAGATTTTATTTGGCAAGATCTTTCTTAAAATATTATAAAATAATAATTATCATCAACTGAAAGCCTACTATAAGCCAGGTACTGCTGTGAGAACTTTACATGTATTATCTCATTTAATCTGAAAAATTATTCCCTAAGAAAGGCCACTATTTTATAGATGAGGAAAGAATTTTCATAACTTGAGAAAGTATGAGTTTAAGTAACTTGTCCCGGGTTCTATAACTAGCAAATAGGAGAGTCAGGATGCAAATCTAAGTAAATCTAGGCAGTCTGACTTTGTTTCTCAACCTAATAGAATGCAAAGTGCAACAAAATCACCTGCTCTTCCCTACTTCTAGACATTTTACTCCTACTAGTAAGACATTAATTTGTTTTAGCAGACCTGCCACAAGCCTATTTGGCTTTTACTGAGCTTGAAATCATTGAAAATCTTTCAGTATGAGCAAAAAGAACAAACCTAGAGACATCACATCTGACTTCAAAACATACTGTAAAGCTATAAATAATGGAAACAGCACAAAACTGGCATAAAAACAGAAACATAGACCTATTGAATAGAATAGAAAGTCCAGAAATAAGTTCACTCACCCACAACCAACTGAATTTTGACTAACATGCTAAGAGCACACATTGCAGAAAAGATAGTCTCTTTAATAAGTGGTGCTGGGAAAATGAAATAGCCACATGAGACTAGACCCTCCACTTCTCACCATGTACAATCATGTGATGCATGACATCATTTCAGTCAATGAAGGACTGCATATAAGACAGTGACCTGATAATATTATAATACTGTATTTTTGACAGGGTGCGGTGGCTTACACCTGTAATCCTAGCACTCCGGGAGGCCGAGGTGGCTGGATTGTTTGAGCTCAGGAGTCTGCGAGCAGCCTGAGCAACAGCAAAACTCTGTCTCTACTAAAATTAGAAAATTAGCTGGGTGTTGTGGTGGGCACCTGTAGTTCCACCTACTTGGGAGGTTGAGGCAAGAGGATCCCTTGAGTGCAGAAGTTTGAGGTTGCTGTGAGTTATGATGCCACAGCACTCGAGTCTGGGGCAACAGAGTAAGACTCTGGCTTAAAAACAAAAACAAAAAACTGTATTTTTACTGTACCTTTTCTATGTTTAGATACACAAATATTATTGTAATACCATTGTGTTACAACTGCCTACAGTATTCAAGAGAGTAGCATGCAGTGGGTTTGCAGCTTAGGAGCAATAGGTTATACCACACAGACTAAGTGGGTAGTAGGCTATACCATGTAGTTTTGTGTAAGTACACTATGATGTTCACATAATAAAATCATGCATTTCTCACATTGCCCATTGTTAAAAAACACATGACTATACAAAAATCAACTCAAGGTGGATTAAATATTTAAAAGTAAAACCTGAAATTATGAAACTACTAGAAGAAAACATAGGGGAAACACTTCATGACATTGGGCAAGGCAAGATCTCAAAATTACATCAGACTGAAAAGCTTTTTCACAGCAAAGGAACAATTAACAGAGTGAAGAGACAACAGAATGGGAGAAAATATTTGCAAATTATTCATCTGACAGAGGTTAATATCCAAGAACTTAAACAACATATAGGAATATGAATATGTTCCAAAACATAAGGAACTTAAACAACAACAGTATAAAACCAAACAACCCCATTAAAAATGGGTAAAAGATGTTAATAGACTTTCTCAGAAGAAGACGTGCGGATAGCCAACAGGTATAGGAAAAGGTGCTCAGCATCACTAATCCTCAGGGAAATGCAAATCAAAATCACAATGAGAGGTCACCCCACTCCAGATAGAATAGCTATTACCAAAAAGACAAAGGAGAACAATTGTTGGCATGTATGTGGAAGAAAAGGAACCCTATACACTGTTGGTGGTAATTAGTGCAGCTATTATGGAAAACAGTATAGAGGTTCCTCAAAAAATTAAAAATAAAACTACCATATGATCCAGCAATCCCCCCATTGGGTATATGCAAAGAAAATAAAATCTGTACATCAAAGAGCTACATGTACTTCCCTGTTCACTGTAGTATTATTTGCCATAGCCAAGACTTGGAATCAGCTTAGATGTCCAACAACGGAAGAATGGATGAATAAAATGTGGTCTTTCTACACAATGGAATACTATTCAGCCATAAAAGGAATGATGTACTGTCATCTGAGACATGATGGATGAACCTGTAGGACATTAAGTGATAAATACCACATGATCTCACTCATATGTGGAATCTGAAAAAAAAAGGTGATATTATGGAAGTAAAGGGTAGATCAGTGGTTACCAGGAGTTCAGGAGGGGATGGGAGCGAAGAGGATGAGAGGTTGGCCAGCTGGTACAATGGGACAATTACACAGGAGGAGTAAGTTTCAGTGTCCCATTGCACAGTAGGATTACTATCGTCAACAGTAAGGTGTACATTATAAAACAGAAGAGAGGATTTTGAATGTTCTTATCACAAAGCAGTGATAAATGCATGAGGTGACGGATATGCTAACTACCCTGATTTGATCATTATACAATGTACACATGTATAGAAACATCAAATTGTATATCATAAGTGTATACAATTATGTGTATATAGGTCTTTCTTGCATGATCTGCTGCTAGAATCAGCCTTCCTGATTCTGTGGTCATGCAATTGATTTTTTGCATGTGAAATCTATACTGTATCTACTTCTCTATTCAGTTTCAATCAGTTTGCTTCAGTGCATGGTTCCAGACTGTTGAGGGCTTTTGAATTCTGACTCTGCTATCTCAGGTCTGTGTCAACAAACTGAGAAGTACCTTCTGTCACTTCTAGGTTGCTGATAAAATTTCCAACAGAATTTCATTCTTGTGCTGGGAGAGGGACTTGTCATGTTCAATCACAATTGGACATTATCTTTAGAGAATGCCTCAAAACCTTGATTCTGAAATTAATAAGCAACCCCCTTTTTCTTACTTTTATATAACTCAGAGTTTCTGTACTTTCACTCAACCTTGGCCCCACTGGGATTGGAGAAGTCTTTGTTGTGGGTGGCTGTCCTGTTTGTTACAGAATGCTTAGCAGCGTACTGGGTGCTCCTCGCCTCACCAGACAACCAGAAAAGTTCCAGAAAAATTTCTCCCCCTTCCATTTACAATTACTACTCGAACCTCATAAATGGATTAAACATTCAAGTATTTGTTAAGAACCTTCTATTTGCCTAAGACTTGATGATTTCTATTAATACCAAAGGAGATATGGTCCTTGATCTTAAGATTGTACTATAAGAGATATTACTGGGCCCACAAAACAACTAGAAAAAAGTCCATTGCCGAGTAATCCAGTATGAGACCCAGACTGTATGACTTTTGAGAATTCAGAGAAATAAGAAGATCAGGGAGAACAGAGATTTCAATAGCTCAGACTTGATTGGGTTGGGTAGTTGAACATGAATGGGCATGCACATTTTTTTTAAAACCAAAGATATATAGGCATTACCTATATGTTTAGGCGATTGTACTTTATATAATGTAGGCAGATGCCCCAAATAGAGGCATTACTTTCTAAACCAAAAACTGGGGCATATAATTTGATATGTAGTTGGACAGTGGTATAACCTATATTTGGGGTCATACCTCTCTTGGGGAATTTGAGGTGTGTCATTTTCAGAAGATGTGGAGCTAGTGGGAGGGAGCAGTAATGTGAAAAAGGTGCAAAACACCAAAAAGAAATAGAAAGGTACCGGGGCAGCTTGAGAAATCAGGCAAGAGGGCTGAGATGGAAGCAGATGACAGAGGCACTGAAGATTGGCATGGGGCTTTAGATGCTGACATTTTTTTTGAGTACAGGAGCAGTAGGGTTAAAGGCATTCAATGAAGACAATATAGCAATAGATTGTTTGCAGTAAACATGCTAGAGTAGTGTTTTTCAAACTTTTTTGTCTTGCAGCATGCTTGAACCCATAGTTAATCTTCTGCAGCACACTTAAATTAAATCAAATTTAATTAAATTGATCAAAGAAAAATGAGTGAAAAAAAGAGCATACTGTGCTTTGAACTTCTTTTGAAAATAATTTAGTGAATGATGTTTAAAAATTTTCTTGGCACACCTAAGATTTTTTCATATGCACTGGTTGAAAATCACTGTGCTAGAGGGTGGAGGAGGAGATTTGAGCTGTTAAGAGCCAAAGTGGTGGCTGAATGGCACAGGAGTAATTAATGTGATAGGGGAGGCTCTTTGGAAGCCCACCGGAAGGATAAGCTTGAATCGGTTCCTAGGTAGCTTATGGATATTTAACGAGGCTCTGCCTCAATATACGGCTAAATTTCTTATTTTGGAAACTGTGAGAACAGTGGTTCCACTAATATAAGGTGACCAGACATCCTGCTTTTGGCAGGACAGTCCTGATTTTTAACAATTTGTCCCACATCCCGTGGCATTTTAAAAAAGTTCTGATTTTTGGAAAGAATGCACAACAAGCTAGGGAACGGTGGGACAACAGGAAGGGAAAAGGGTTTTCAGCTTGGCTGCTGAAAAGGTTAATGTAACTCCATTTGGGAATGAAGAGGTTAATGTAACTTCATTTGGAAATGAAAAGGCTATGTAAACTCCCTACTCCCCTCCTGGGCAAGGTCACCCAGGTGGACTACTGGGTTCCCTACTCCTTTGAGCCATAGGTGCTGCCCTATACATGATTTTTTTTAATGTATTATATTTGTAAATTGTACTTATGTTGAAATTTTAAAAATATATATTACAATACTATTTTTGTGTTCTATGAAAATTTTTGTTGCTCCATATAGACCAAATTCTTAATTAAGAACACCCCCCCCCACCCCCATCAATGGTGTCCCGCTTTACCAATGTTAAAATCTGGTCACCTTACACTAATATTCCTTCTTGTTATTTAAAATTTCAGGTAT
>NW_003852573.1:226166-248277 GCF_000181295.1 Otolemur garnettii | reverse complement strand
CAGGAACTAATGCTGTGACCGAATGAGTTTTTTCTACAGTAAATAAAGTGTGGACATCAGAAAAATCACAATTAAGTGTTGAGACTTTAAAAGCCATTTTATGTGTGAAATATAATTTAACAAATTCTTGTGAAAAATTTTGTGACCTTTTAAATAACGACAGCAATCTATTAAAAAAAATCACTCAAATGAGAAATATGCCAAAGAATAAAATACATAATACTATACATATTTTTTAATGTATATTTGTAAATTGTACTTATGTTGAAATTTAAAAAAATATATTACAATACTATTTTTGTGTTCTATGAAAATTTTTGTTACTCCATATAGACCAAATTTTTAATTAAGAACACCACCCCCCACCCCCATCAATGGTGTCCCGCTTTACCAATGTTAAAATCTGGTCACCTTACACTAATATTCCTTCTTGTTATTTAAAATTTCAGGTATGTTTCTCTTCTTTCATTAGTCTTATCACATTGTGATTGCTCTTTCCTTGGAGGGTGACAAGGATAGATTTAGGGGAGAGATGGCATTTGATCAGAGCCAGGAATGCTGGATAGGATTTGAGTTAGCAGAATGAAATGGAGGTGCATGTATGTGGGTGGGGGGCAGGAAAGGAGACAGTCTGATTAGGGGCAATGGCATGAGCCATTTGTATGGTTGGCAGAAAATGCATAGCTGTTGACAAGAGTAAGATGTCTGTACCTGGTTAGGGTGGGTAACGCTAAAAGAGCAAGGAGAGTAGCGTGAGGACCATGCCCTTGGCCTTTGGCTACCTCTTTAAGAGCCTTGGTTTAAAATTTCCTTTGCTGAGCCCTATTAGTTATTGCTAGGGAGCAAGCTCTGTCCCTACAGGAAGAGGGCTCAGGTCTGTGACAACCAGTCTTTTTTCTTTCTAGCCTAGAGCGTCTTACTGTGATTTGGGTTCCTGGGGAGGAAGGCTGGACCATCTGATTAGCTCTTCTTGGAAGCTGGCCCTTTTCCCTCCCAGGTAGCCAGTTTCTCCTTTCTCTTCCTTCTTCTTTTTTCCCCTCCCCTCCTTTGTCCTCCTCTTCCCTTCCTCCACCCACTCTAAAATATTCTTAGGAAGAACCAGGTAGCAGTGGTGGAAACCTCCAAGGCAGAGATGTGAGGGACAAATCTTTTCTGCCTTTTCTGTTATCTCCCACTTGCTTAGTCTAGGTCAGAAGTTGATTTATTTTCTGATCTTACGGTGCTAATTCTCTTGGAAGTTATAACAGTTTCTCTCTTCTCACCCCTAACATGAGGCAAAAATGAGTCCTCAACAGACTTATAAGCGGCAGTAGCAATTACCAGAGTTCCCAGACCGGTGAAGCGAGTGTTGGGCGATCTTTAGAAAGCTGCTCCCTCCACAGTGCTCAGGTAGGACGCCCGTCACCCATCACTAGTCTGGCCACCCTCCATGCTCCCCACCCCATGTCGCCCCACCCCGCAGGGGTTAGAGCATGACATACAGTATAAAACCTTTTTTATTTAAAAATGCAAAAATGGTGGTCATAATAATAACAATAATAATAGCAATAATAATATAAAAAGCATTTCTCCTTCCTCCCCAGTGCAAAACGGTCCATGGCTCCAGATAACCCCGAGACACACAGTGTTGGACGCGTTATCGCAACGCAGCGCTGCACAGCAGCAAACTCAGTCCCAGGCTCCTCCGCGGGATCCCCATGGTAGGTCAGTTCTAGATGTCAGCGGCTTCTCCCAAGTGAGTCCCAGCAGCAACCGGCACGTGGCTCCCGCTCTCTCCGGGCGTCTGTCTCTCTGTCCCTCCCCGTCCGCGGCTCTCCGGCGGCTCCTAGGAGGCGTGCTGCCGGTGAGAGAGGGCCCGGCCGCTGAGGACGGCCTCCTGCTCCTGGCCTTTCTCCAGCAGGCCTTGCTTGCGGAGAGCCTGCCGCTCCCGGGCGGCGCGCAGCTCGGCGACCGCCGCCTCCTCGTCCCGCAGGCGGCTGGCGGCCGTGAAGGGGCTGCACACCGTCTCCATCAGGCCGAGCAGCACGCCGACCAGCGCCAGCACGCTGCCCAGCACGTACAGCTTCACCAGCTTCCCCTTGCGCTTCTGGGCCATCAGCTCCCTGGCCAGAGGAATCAGCTCCTGGATGGCTTCCATCTCGACCCTGGGCTCTCGGGCTAGGAGTGACCTGCGGGAGGAGAGGAAAAGAACAGAGGGTCCTTAAGCCACCGAAGGAGGGCTCCAACTGTCCAGGAGCCCCCCTCTTGGCTCTCTCGGGAAGGGCCCGTAGAAAGGCGTCCTCACTGGGACACCGGGGCACCGGGCCGGCCCCCAGCCCGGGACTCCGCGCCGCCGGCGGGGCTCACCTTAGAGGCGCAGCGCGAGCAGGAGGCAGCGCGAGCTGGGGGCGGCGGTGGTCAGCGCGTCCGTCTGTCCGGCCGGCCTCGGCGTTCTCCTCCTTCTGGGCAGCTGCAGCTCTTCCGGATGGAGACTCCGCAGCTGGCACCTTGTCACCGTTCACCGGCCGCTTATATCTTTTCTCGGAGACCCGCCTCTTTGGCTTTCTGGCACGGGCCAGCGCAGCCCAAGCCAGGAGGAGGAGGAGGGAGAGAAGACGGAGGAGAAGGAGGGGGTGAGGAAGGGGGGAGGAGGAGGAGTAGGGGACCCGGCTGGGACCTGGCGCAAGGAGGCCACGAGCTGCACACGCCCGGATCGTGTGAGCTGGAGGACCTGGGGGCGGGCCAGTGCGGCGGGGGGCACAGGAGAGCAGGTCTGCACGTAGAGGTCCCACTGTGGACGTGCACGGTGGGAAGGACCCGGGGCCTAGGGAGGTGCCGCGGACATTTCTAACTGGACACTTCCCCAGTGGTGTTAGTGCACAGCTTAACTTCGTCCCAGACAGCTGGAGAAGAACCTGTACCTGGGGCGGGGGCGGAAGAAGGGAGGCGGTCTATTTGGAGACAAATCTTTCATTTTTATTTAGATTGGTTGTTACCTTCCCTGTGTACGGCAGTATATTGGAAAAACGAGGGGAGGGATCCGGGAAGCAGACTAGAATGGGTCTCCATGTGTTGGATAAAGCAAAAGGTGCTTGCACTGTTTCTTTCTGCACGAATGTTTTTATTCAGAGGTGCATGCATTGTTAGTCACTTAACAGAAAATTATTCATGGAGGGTTCCCTTTTATGCACAGGGAGGTAGGGGTGTGTGTGTTTATACGTCTTGTTCAGGGACAGCCATTAAACCCAAACTGTCCCCACTCCCACTTCATAAGTTGAGTTGGGGGCTGTTGGTAAAAGTTTGTCTGCTGGCCCAGAGTGGAGAGAATTCATGCTCTCTTCAATAATTCTTTGCCACTTCCCCAGATTTGCGTTCACAGTACAACTTCACTGTATCAGTTCAGCTTTATCATCAAAGCAGTTTAGTTTAGGGGCAGAAGGGTGTGGAGAGAGTTTAGGTAAGAACCCAAGAAGTGGTGAGTGCTCTTGGAAGCAGGAGGACATAAGATTAATTTTAACTAGGATTAACCCTAATCCCCTTGGGGGTGGGGTGGTGGTTTCTAATTTAGCTTTGGTTATCAATATGCAGACTTAGCGAAGTAGGGGAAAAGGAGAGGCTAACAGGCCAAAGGCCTTCAAGCAGGGAAGGGGAGAGGTCAGGGGAGGAAGGGGAAACCAAACTGGCCAGAAAATTGCAAAGGTCCGTGATGCAATCTTGCAACAGCTTCACAGTCAGTCAGACTGAGGCCCGAGGGGAGGGGCAGGGGAAAGGGCTGCTTCATGGATCAAATATTTTACTTGTTTGAAATATTGACAGTAATCTTACTTTGGGGTCTGAGGCAATTTCCCAGACAGTTTAAAAAATGCAGCAGTGACATGTACAACTAGCCTTTGCCTTGGCTATTTGTAGTTCAGGTGAGAATTTAAGGTTAAGGTCACCTAAATAGCCTATTTAAGATTCGACATTTTGGCTCGGCGCCTATAGCTCAACCGGCTAAGGCGCCAGCCACGTACACCTAAGGTGGCGGGTTCGAATCCCCAGGCCGGACCCGCCAAACAACAATGACGGCTGCAACCAAAAAATAGCCGGGCGTTGTGGCGGGCGCCTGTGGTCCCAGCTACTTGGGAGGCGGAGGCAGGAGACTCGCCTGAGCCCAGGAGTTGGAGGTTGCTGTGAGCTGTGATGCCACGGCACTCTGCCCAGGGGGACAACTTGAGGCTCTGTCTCAAAAAAAAAAAAAAAAGATTCGACATTTTAATCTGTACACAAGCCTTCAAGGTGACCAGCAGCCAAAGAGGAATTTTTCCTGGAGGATTATGCCTCTTGCTTATTGTTCCTTTAACCTTGTCAGGCAGGAAAGTTCTGTAACAAGGGTCAAAGCCAAGTTATTAGTCTTGGTATTGTCTTTGATTCTTCCTTATAATTTTGGATCACAGTCTCTAATAACTGGCAGAAGTAATCTGTGCACTTTCTCAATATCTGTAAGTTCCAAACCTAGTGGCTTCTGGATACATATGATGTGTATCTTGACATAAGGGCTTTTACTTGGTTTCCATTCTGAAGGTGAGTCAGCTCAGCTGTGAACGCAAAACTCTGAAACTGGCCCGTAAGCACTTCCGGAATTTCTTTAACTCGAAGACGCAAACCACACCTCTTCTTAGGTCAGCAGGTGTAATTTACCCAGGGTTCCCCTTTCCTGTGATGTGTTAGGGCATCAGCTGAGTTCCCCTATTTTTTTCTTTGATAATCTGACTTTCATAGCCGGGCTTCACCAGCTTGTTGGCAAGGGCTGGGCAGAGGGGGCAGCAAGTGTCATGGATTTGATGTTCCTGGTTTGGGTGGTACCGATGGCTGACTGGGAGATAATGGAAACAGAAGACTAAGGAATCCAGTGTCTGCTCACAGCTCTTTCTAGGTGGGGCAAATGAACACAGCTCTTAGGGTAGAAGAGGGTTAGGTAAGGCTTGGAAACTTAACAAGTACTTCAGTGGGACTGATGTCACTCTTAGGAAAGTAAGGCACTGTGTTGCATCATGCAGTTAAGACAGGTCATAGCTACAAACGTCAGACTAAGTCTTATGGTGACTAACCATATTATTTTGCTCAGGGTTGAGGGGTTTTCTAAGATGCAGTAATTTCAGTGTTAAAATTGAGACAATTTTGGACAAACTGAAACAGTCACTCTACCCTTACCTCTGTCCTAACATCTAATTCTTGCCATTTCTGGGAAGGTGGGAAGAGCCATTTTAATTTTGCTTTCCAAATCCATTTCTCCCAAACTTTATAACACCCAGAGCCATCTACTGAGGGAAAAATCACAAAGGAGCAATGTGTGATCCAAGGGGTAAGTGCAGAAGAGGATAGAGCTGTCCCTGCAACTCTGCCCTGGGGATGGAAGAAACAGGAGACAGAGCTCTTTTGGATGACTAGTTGTGTGTGAGCTTCAGTTATTATATTTTGTTACCAGCTGCCTGCCGCTTACACAAAGTCCCTGCCTACCCTGGGCTTCCAAGATGCTGGAGGGAGGGCCTCAGCAGAGGAGATATAGCAACACTATTTGTATATCTTACAGCCCACTTGAAAAAGATTTTTAGTCTTTGAGTTAGTTTCATTTCAGATAAACTAGTTTTGGAAAGAAGGCTTCTTATCACTCACATATCAGTGGATGATTTTTAAATTGACATGTCTAACTTTTATTTCTCTGTTCTTATAGATGAAAGTTCTGAGTCTAGGGCACATAATAGATTCTTTTTGTTGTTTGTTTGTTTTTTTGAGACAGAGTCTCACTTTGTTGCCCTCAGAAGAGTGCCCTGGAATCACAGCTCACAGCAACCTCCAACTCTTGGGCTCAAGCCGTCCTCTTTCCTCAGCCTCCCACATATCTGGGACTACAGGTGTTCACAACAATGCCCAGCTAGTTTCTTAGAGACAGGGTCTTGCTCTTGTTCAGGCTGGTCTTGAACTCCTGAGCTCAAGCAATCCATCCACCTGTCTCAGCCTCCCAGAGATGTAGTAGATTTTTAACAGGTGACCATGAATGGCTTCCTCATTGGACTGTGAAGCCCGGCAGGGGAAGGACTGTATTTATTATATTTGCATGCAGTCTGACTTTTAGTGAATGGTCAAAGAAGTATCCAGGTTTTTTTTTTTTTTTTTTTGGAGGGGGGTGAGATAGCTTTTGGATTTTATTCCTTTCATCTCTAATCCTTCTTATTTTTCTTTTCTTTTTTTTATTAAATCATATTTGTGCACATTAATTCTATCATAGGATACAGTGTGTTGTTTCCATATACAATTTGAAATACTTTCATCCAACTGGCCAACATAGCCATCATGTCATTCTCATAATTGTTGTGTTAAGACATTTATATTCGACAGAAAGATTCACATGTACCCTTATAGGATAAATCATAGGCGTGATCTTTGCAATCACCCTCCCTTCACCTCCCCTCCCCTCCCTCTTCCCCTTTCCCTGTATTCTTGGACTCCGTTTGGATTATAGCTTTCCTATGATAGTTAATTAGTTTCATAATAGGGTTGAGTACATTGGCTATTTTTTCTTCCATTCTTGAGATACTTTGCTAAGAGGAACATTTTCCAGCTCCATCCATGTAAACATGAAGGAGGTAAAGTCTCCATCTTTCTTTATGGCTGCATAGTATTCCATGGTGTACATATGTCACAGTTTATTGATTCATTCATGGGTCAATGGGCACTTGGGCTTCTCTAATCCTTCTTAAACACTACCACCAAATGAATTGTCCCAAAATTTTATCTTTTTGTTGTTAATAGTCTGTTTAAAGCTTGAGATGATTTCTCATTGCTCACACGATGAACTCCCAGATTCTACACTTTGAATTTGCTTGATCTAATATTTTTGGAATCCAGGATCTCTATGGTCTAGGCTTCCCTACTCATCTAACTTTCTCATTCTTCTCTCCCAAGAATCCTTTGCTTCATAAAGGGCTTTCTTTACAAGCCAAGGCACAATTCATTCCCATTGTTGCTGCTTTGCTTTTGCTCATGCCGTTCTTCCTACTTGAAATGCTGTCCTTCCTTTCTTCTTTCCTTGAGGCCAAATTCGAGTTCAGGTGCTCCAGGAAGCCACCACTATCTGTGCCAGCACACCTGGATCTCTCCTTTCTGTGAATTTCAGCTGCCTTTGGAGCTTGTACCACGAAGGTTGGTACTGGATTTTCTACTCTTTTAAACAGCGCTCCCATTGTTTCCTGGGGGCTTTCCTCAGCTCTGTGGTCAACCAGAGCTTTGTATCTTTCATGGTGCTAACATATAATGGAGGTCTAATCAATGTTAAGTTACATTGACATAAAAGTCAGTGCTGGGATAGAGATTGCAAAATGACCAGTTAAAGCTCGCTTGGGAGATTATTTTAGGCAGTGACCTATCCTTGGCTCAGTGCCTTAGAGTTGAAATTGCCCAAGTCCTGACAGCCTGGCTTAGTTCTCTTCACTCTGGCCTCCTCACCTTTCACTTCCATTCCCAACTTAGTGTCTGATTGTGCAGCCATTGGCTCACTCTGAGGCACCCTCTAAGCTGCCCCGGGGACTAATCAATGTGGAGGAACAGACTTTTCATAGACATTTTGCTTTTGTCCCTCATGGCTTCTGGTCAAGCAGAGCCACCCGCTGCTGGCAAGAGCAGGCTGTGCTGGGAGAGCCATGGGTGGTGTGGATAGGATCACCTGCACTTTGCCGCCTAAATACCGTTCCAAATAGCAGTGCTATATCAATTTGAATCAGCACAAGAAAGTTCCCCAAAGCTCAAATGCTGGTTGGATTTAGGGGTATAGGGTTCTAGAGTTAAGCAGACTTAGGTTTGTTCAAGTCCTGGCTCCTCCACTTGCCAGGGTTTAACTGCGGATGAGGGTCGTAACTTCTCTAGGCCTTTCCCCTCATCTGTAAAGTGTGAGTGATGTTATAACTCCTGTTATAATAAATGGGTTGTGGTGATGATAATAGCCCCTCTTAAATGGGGTGTGAAGAAGACTAAATGAGATGGAGCACTGCAAAGGCATTGGTGTGTCTGGCGCAAATGAAGCAATAAGCACATTCTAGCTGGTATTACTCAGTTGTTTTTGCCTCCTGTTCCACATAAACAATTCCCATAATCCTTTATTCTAGCCCAGGCTATTGTATTCACTGGGTGACATTTAGGCAGCTTCCTATAAGGTCCAAAAATAATATTTGTTGAAGCTAGTCCTGTGTCTGACACCAAGCTATTCATTTTTGCAGAAAGCAGAGTGTGAACTGCTCTTGCTCTCAGGAAGCTTATAGTCAAGTAGAGGACACAGACTTGTCAACAAGTCATTACAGTGTCCTAGAATAAGCACCATTCTAGAGACATACACCACATAAACAAGTAGAATAGAATGAGAAGTGTGTTGATTCAATTTGGGAGGAAGTGGTTGAAGAACTTCTGAGAGTGAATGATTCCTGAACAGCTCAGGAAGCTGAAGGATGAATAGTGTTTACCAGGTGGCTCTGGAAGGAAGTGATGTTAGGGTTTCGAGGGAGTCTTAAATGAGAAAGGACTGCATATAAAAAGGAAGGATGCCTGAGAAAGCATTCACTGATCCAAGAGAAGTTGGGCAAGATTGGTGTTAGAGCTCAAAGATTAGATTTTGAGAAAGAGAAGGAAATAGTAGGCAAGAGCCAGATCATAAATAGTGTTATAAACGAGCCCTGCTCATGCCGTGCCTAGGAGCTGTTGACCACTCCCTTCCTTCAGCAGCGCATTCTCCTTGCCTTCCATGACACCGTGATCTTCTAGTTTCCCTCCTACCCTATTCTGGACACACCTCAGTATCTTTTTCTTATTTTTTTTTCTAATCTAACCTATAGATGTCACCATTTTCAGGACTCTGTTCTGGAGCCTCTTTTCCTAGTCTCCATTCTTTCTTCGGGTGGTTTGATTCACTCCCCAGGCTTCCATGACTGCCTCCTTGCAGATGATGTGCAATCTGAGCTCTACGCCTGTGTATCTCCTGGTCTCATCTACATTTTGACTTGGATATCTTGCAAGTATCAAACTTAGTGTGTCTAAAGTCAAATTTGATTTTCTATCCTTTAAACTTATACCACCAATTTTCTTAACCCAAACTTCACCGTCTACCCAGTAGGTCAGCTCTGAAGACTGGGAGACATCTTTTCCTTCTCTCTTTCTCTCTTTCCATCACCTCTCCTATGTAAACAACCACCAAGACATGTCATCCCAACTCCTAAATATCTATTGATTTTATCTGCTTTCTGTTCCCTTGGCTGCCCTGCCCTCCTAGTCTAAGCCCTGCCATCTCACTTAGACTAATACTATGGTCTCCCAGTTGGTCTCTGCCTCAGGTCTTGACCCTACCACTCTATTCCACTGCATTCCAATCCAGTGTAAAGTTTAAAAAAATGCAAATCAGATCACATCACTTTTCTCTTTAAAATCCTAGAGAAAACTTAGTAGAATTATAAAAAAGAAAATCTTTCAGGGGATCCCTACAGTGCTGTTTGGATAATGCTCTGGATTTTTCTCATGGCATGTAAGCGTCCCCTCTTCCCCTTCCTGACATGATCTTATCCTTGTCTATTTTTATGGCTTCATCATATGTCCCTCAACTGTACTCTCTGGGTGCCAGCCACACTTCTCTGTTTCTTTGTAATTTCGGGTCCTTTCTCATGTTGTTCTCTCCATTTGGATCACTTTCCTCATCTCCCTTCATCTGGCAAACTCTTACTCATCCAGCAAGGGCCACTGTCCTCTTACTTCCTCAGGGAGAACTTCCCCCCACCTTTATAAGGCCAGCTCCCCTTGCTGTATGTTCCTATGGCCACCCCTCTTTCTGTTTTATACCCTGATTGCCTCCACTGCAGGCCTGTACATTCCGGGAGGGCAGTAGGTGTTTCAGTCTTACCCAGCACAGTGCATTGAGAGCTAGCACAGCACATAGTTCATTGAACTAGCCACCAATTTGTATTCAGTTGAATTGGCTATCCTATAGTTACTGAGAAGCATTGTTTAATTCTAGGCAGCAACATGCTAAAGACTGGCATTTTAAGGAGATCACTGTGGCAGAGGGCAGGATGGATAAGAGGCTGGGCAAGGCTAGAGGCAGCATGTAGGCGGCTATTGCAGTAATTCAGGCAGATCATCCTGAGGGACTGGGCCAAGACAGATAATAAGGATGGAAGGAGACTGAGGGATACATCATAGAAAAAAATGGGAAGACTTGTGATTTGGAAGAGGAAGGAGTCTGGGGTGATTCTCAGGCTTGGGGAAGAATACATCTGGTGGAGAGAAGAATGAGTTCCATTTTGGATTTATTGAATTTGGGCTGCTTATGAGACATGCAGACAGAGATGGTCATCAGATGGTTGTATGTGAATCAAAAATCTGGGCTCGGTGCCCATAGCTCAGTGGTTAAGGTGCCAGCCACGTATGCTGGGGCTGACAATTCGAACCGGCCTGGGCCTGCTAAACAACAATGATAAGTACAACAAAAAAATAGCTGGGTGTTGTGACAGGTGTCTGTAGTCCCAGCTACTTGGGAAGCTGAGGTAGGAGAATCACTTAAGGCTAAGAGTTTGAGGTTGCTGTGAGCTGTGATGCAACAGCATTCTTCTGAGGGAGACATAGTGAGACTGTCTCAAAAAAAAAAAAAAATAAGGAGCTCTGCAGAAACGTTTGGTCTGGAAGTGGAGATTTGGTAAGTTTCAGTGAGTTAAAGTTGACTGAGATTTTGGGAATGGGAGACATTACCCTATGAAGGGACAGGGTTAAAAGAGAAAGGTAGGAATCTGGGTACTGAATAAACACCCATGTTTGCCTGAGACCTGTGGCAAAGTAGAGCAATGGGTCTTGGTTCCTAAACCAGCTTCCAGAGTAGTACAGTTACAGGGGTACACATCACTTCTTTTTCCCCCTCATATCTAGAATCTAGGCCAGAATCCCTCCTGGTATACAGGGTTCATTCCTAATGTGGTAGGCAGTATTCTCAGGTGGTCCAAGGTTCCTAGCCCCTGTAGAATCCCTAAGACGCATGTTGATGATGGGAAAGTCACTCCCCGTGAGTAAGTTATGTTATATGGCACAGTTCATTTTAAGAAAGGGAGATTATCCAGAGGGGTGTGAGCTATCAGGTGAGCCTATCAAAGGAACTGAGCTTTTCCTGAAGAAGATATTCAAAGTATGAAAGAAATTCTAAATGAGGGATATTCTCCCTTGTTAACTTTGGAGGGGGCAATTTGAGTGGATCCTGGGAGTTAAGAGTCGCTCCTAGCTAATAGACAGTAAGAAAATGGAACCTCTATCCTACAACCACAAGGCATGGAATTGTTCTGCAGCCAGGAGAGCTTGAAAGAAGACCCTAAGCCCCAGATGAGAACACAGGCCAAATGAAACCTTGATGTTAGCCTGTGAGACCCTGAGCTGCTGTGTCCACACTTCTGACCTACACACATGTGAACTAACAGATGGAGGTTGTTTAAAGCTTATTGATGGTATGGAGCAATAGAGAAGGAATAACAAGTAGCATGCTAGGAGCTCCAGCTGTGATGACAGGAGAAAACCTGTGTCCACACTTCTGACCTACAGACATGTGAACTAACAGATGGAGGTTGTTTTAAGCTTACTTAAGCTATGCAGCAATAGAGAAGAATAACAAGTAGCATGCTAGGAGCTCCAGCTGTGATGACAGGAGAAAACCAATGCAAAGCTTGACTGGGTAAAACCAACCAGGGAGGGAGAATTTGACTTAGATTTGACGGTCCATCATCACAAGCACTTCCTTGCACTCTAGGAAGTTCTCCCTTGTCTTATTCTTTTATATCCACCCAAAAAGACTCAACCATGGTTGGAATTAGATGCTTGCTTTATATAAACTTGTACCCAAGAAGTTAATCATTGTTGAAGAAAATTACCCAACCAGTTTGTTTATTTTCTGTAATTTAAGACTACAAATCTCAAGTGACTATTTATCTATAATTTATTATGTTTTCCAAGTAAATTGCTTTTTTTACTGCTTGAAAAGATTTTTTCCCACTTAATTTCTCCTTCCCCAACTGGCCGTATCTTCTTCTTCCCTGTTATGTTGTACACTGGTAAAATTGAGGGAATCATATTGGAGCTATTTCATCTTCCAACTACCAAATCTATAGCATCAGTACCCATATTCTCTGCCTTCATTATATGGACATGGAAAGAGTATCCCTGATTCTTTCTTTATAAAGCTACCCCTTCATCTCATCCTGGCTCATTTATTTAAAGTTTTAGGAATCCATGAATAAGTTAGGTTGCTTTGAGCTGCAAGTAAGGTAAGCTTTATATTTAATTCAAAAATGGATTAAATAATAAGCAAAATATAATATTTCACAAGACATGGATTCCAGGATTGGTTAATTCAATAGTTTAACACTGTCAAGAATTCAGGCTCTTTTTTATCTTTCTACTATGATATCTTCAGCATGGTGGCTTGCCACAGTCTAGTTCTCATCATGGTCCCAAGATAGCTGCCCAATTTCATGCATCACATTTAATATGACAACATCTAATGAGAGGCCACTCTTTCTTTTTTTATCAGCAAGGAAATTTTTCCTATAATTCTCCCAGACATTTCTTTTCATTGGATAGATTGGATCACATGCCCATCCCTAAGACTGTCTATAAAGAAAAGGATTAGCATGATAAGCTTAGACCAGTGGTTCTCAAAGGTTCTCCCTAGGACTGCCAGCAGCACCACCACCTGAGAACTTGTTATAAATGTAAATCCTTGGGTCCCACTGTTGCCGTTAGGGTCTCACAGAGAAGCGGTGCTGCGGAGCATAAACGCATGTATTGAAATTGTATATTTAAATAAAGGGGTTCATAGCTCCCTCAGGCATGTGACAACTTCTTTATTTATTTCCTGGCTTAAATAGCCAGGGACCACTGTGCTCTCATGGCAAGTGGCAAGTTGATTTCTTTACTCTTGGTTTAAATAATTAGCTGTGCACATATGCACTGTACCTCATTAATATTCATTACAATCTCTGCACATGCGCACTGTACATCAACGACTTCATTAATATTCATTAAAATCCATAATCCATCTCATGAATAAACATCTTGTGACTATCTCATGAGTAGATCCTCTGTAGTAATCTACGATTTAACTGATATCACTTTATCTAACATAATCCTTTTGAACATAATCCTTTTAACATAACTTAATGGAGAACATGTTGTTAGCCATTACTTTTTTTGTTCTTATCTGATGAAGCCTGAGGCTTGGAGGAGGAAGGTGGATTGAATACCTGCCCTGTTGGCCTCACCGTTTGGAGGCAGTTACTTCAATTTTAAGCAAGGCATAATCAAGAAATTTCCAAGACATAGAGAAAACTTGTCTACAAGCCTCCACTCCCATGTGGAGCTCTCCTGAGCTCCAGGTTTATGTATTAAGGTGTTTGGTGTCTCTTCTTGGATAATAATAGGGTGTCTTTAACTTAATACATGCCAAATGAAATTCTTGGTTTTATTTTTTTTACTTCAAAACTCCATCTACTTCTCTCCATGTTCACTGTCTCTGGCCTAGGCCAAGGTGTTGTCATGGTTCCTGCAAGATGGTCAAGGCTAAAACTCATTTCACTCTTAATATGTGCTTTCTGAGACCTTTGCGTGTATTAACTTATGAGGACTATAATTTCCATTTTTGGATGGGGAAACTTGAGAAACAAAATGCTTAAGCAAGGTGCTTGGGATCACACAGCTGACCTGTGGTGGAGAGGGGATTCAAAACAGGCATTTTTGTTCCAGAGTCCTTGTTCTTCACCATTTGGTGCTCGGTCTCTCTGGCTCCTTCCACGGCCCTATGTCAGTGGCTGTTTATCCTGGTTATGTGTTAGAATCACTTGAGGAACTTAAAAAAATACCAATTCCTCAGCCCCATCCCAGACCTGTTCCATCTCTTGGGGTAGGGCTGAGAAATTCTTTTTAATTCCAAAAATTCTCATATCTAACTAGGGTTGAGAACCATTCCATTGATGTGATCTGGCCCTGCCTGCTCCACCTGCTGCAGTTTCAACCCCCTACCCTTTCTTTCTACCCCCAGAAGAGGTCAGGCTCTTCCCTGCCACAGGGCCTTGATGCTTGGTCTTGCTCTGCCTGGCGTCACACCTCTCTGGTATCTTCTGGGGCCTGAGTATGACTTTAGAAGTCCTAATCCCTAAAAGGATTGGGAGTCTTTCACTTCTCTAGTAAATCAAAATGAAAATAGTATTAAACTTTAATATATGTGTAGGGTGGGATGTAGTGCATTCTAAGTTTTCTGTTATTATTATTATTTTTTGTGACAGGGTCTTGTTCTGCCATCCAGGCTGTGGTGCAATGGCATGATCACAGCTCACTGCAGCCTCAACCTCCTGGGATCAAGTAATCCTCCTACCTCAGCATCCTGAGAAGCTGGGACTGTATGTGTGTGCTGCTGCATCCAGCGAATTTTCTTATTTTTTTGTGAAGACAGGGTCTTGCTCTGTCACCTAGGCTGGTCCTGAACTCCTGGGCTTAATCTATCCTCCTGCCTCAGCCTCTCAAAATGCTTTATAGGTATGAGCCACTGCATCCAGCCTCAAATTTTAATTTTTTCCCAAGGTGTCTATTTCCATGTCTTCTTAAAAATATTAAAAATAAAAATTTTCAAAAGAGAGCTGAATGCTCCTCCTTTGCTGACACTTTAAATATATGTATAGCCAGTTTTGAGAGATTCAGCCCTAACTTTTTGGGGCTCATCCCAATGTCACCTCTTCATAGGGACTTCTCTTATCCATCCTTTCTAAAACGGCATTCTGACCTTCCTGAGACCCATCTATCATATCTTCCTGCTTTTTTTATTATTTCGTAGACAGTATCACTATCTGTGATTGTCACATTGCTTTTAGTTTGCTAGTTTATTCGTTGTCTCCTCCATGAAGGCAGCGTATTGTCTGTCTGGTTTGCTGCTGTATCCTCCTTACTTAGCATAGTGCCTGGTACAAAGTGCTCAATAAATATTTCTCAAATGAATGAATGAATGCAGGTTGATATGTGGTAAGGAGAAGTGAGTAGATTAATCACAAGGCAGATAGGCCAGCTTGGGCTTTTACCCTCTATGGGGCTGTCTACATGGGATGGGAAGGGAGAAGTGTGTGTACAAAAAGGGGGGATCTTTGACAAAGGACAGTGGGCCCTGACTCTAGCAACGTGGGAGGATCATAGATAAAGAGGGAAACAGTCAAAGAATATGCTATGATGCTGGATGATGCTGAGGGCAGTGAGAGCTATGTATTTATTTTTAGGTTATAATTTCCCCATGTCGTCTCTATATTTTCAATAAAGTTCTTTAAACTCAACAGTTATGTGTTTTGTTCTTTGGAGAATGGAAGAAAGATCATATTTGTTCTTGCTTTGCTTTGGGGGCCAAAATAGGCTGGAGAGACTGTATGAAGCATGGAGAAATGGTTCCAACAAAGCTGGATGTGTTGGAGGGCAGCAGCCACTAGAATGGATTCATCTGTTAGCATCTAACCTTAGAATTCTCAGAATCATTGTTATTTGGAAAGTAGAGAACAGAGTGACTCTTGGCTGGCTAAAGAAGTTGAGGTTGGGGCGGTGCCTGTGGCTCAAAAGAGTAAGGCGCCGGCCCCATATGCCTGAGGTGGTGGGTTCAAACCCAGCCCCGGCCAAAATCTGAAAAAAAAAAAAAAAGAAGTTGAGATTGCAAAATTAATAAATTATTTGGTAATTATGTGTTTAATGTCTGTGTCCCATGAGACAGTGATTGTGTCTTACTTGTTTACTGCTGTGTTGCTGGGTGACTGGCCAACTGGTGGGTGCTTAATAAATATTTGTTGAGTGGATGAACAGTTCTGGATAGTTCTCTGCTTCTGGGTCATAAGAAGGAAGGTTCTGCTGACATGTGATGAGGAAAATGGGAAGAAAAGTCCAGGGCCTGAGAATGGCACCAGATAGAAGCTGCAGGTAGAGGGGTGTCAATAAACAAACTGATTTGCTAGGAGGATTCAGATGCACAATTCAGGTCCCAAGAACCACTGGAGGGATAACAAGCACTGTCAAAGACCAGCCAGAAAGACCAGAAAAGCAGCAGATCAGACACACAGAGTCGGGGGTCAATGAGAGACGCTGCTCCCATTGTCCCCTGTGATGTTCTTGATCCCCAGGAAGTGGACTTGGAGAAACACACATTTGTAGGAGGGAGGATTCTTAGTGTATTTGGCTTGGTGCTCAATGGCCAAGGATCAGATGGGTCTGAAACTGCAGCACATCACCATTAAAAGCACAGGGACAGGCAGGGACTAATAGGCCTTTTACTACGCATGTTTCCTTTGGGAGCTCTTTGGGAGCGACGTAGAATCCTAAGAACATACTTAGAGATGCTGGCTTCCTGAGACCTTCTGTCTATCTGTGCCTTCCTGTCTCCCAAACCCTCTTTCATTTGTCTCTTTCATTATCTCTCAAGAGTCTAACAACTGGGCCTTAAAGCCTTGAGTTCCTCCATCTATGGCCTGACCCCAGAACTATTTCAGTTACAAATACCACAATGACCACTAGATTAATTCCTGGACTTCCCATCCCTAAGTACCAGCCGCAGTGGATAAAATGAGAAGCTGGCAAACAACTCAAGGCTGCATAGACTTGGAATTCTGCTGACGAGTGGATCAGCAGTTCATCATGAATTTTCCCAGGTTCCAATTCTTAGGGGAAAGAAATTGGTGTTTCTTTTTCTGGGTGATTTTCTCTCTAAGTTGTTCTGACAGGGAGTTAGGGAGTAGTATTCATGGCATCATAGTCTTCAAGCACTTTTTATGTTTGGTTTTCCCTTGCTCTAAGTATCCATTCTAATAAGTCAACGTCTGCTTATTGGGCACCTGCTATGCATGAACACTGGGCTGTGCATTCAAGGGTTGTCCTTGACTTCAAGGAATTTACAGTCCGTGGTTGGGGAAAAATCACACAATAATTAAAAGTTGAACAAATGTCAGTGTGCAAATTGGAGGTATACAATACAGAAGGGAATTTACTGCTGATCGAGTTATATAGGTAAGGTTGCTAAAGCTAGGGAAGAATTTACAGAGAATAGCAGGGACGCCATCACAGACTAGGAATCTGATCTGAGTCTTAGACTTAGGATTTTGCCCGGTACCTATGAGGTGGATAGTGCAGCGTTAGATGAATCAAACCTAAGTGTAGTTGAGGAAGCAAATGGCTGAATCAAAGCACTGGCATGAAGGGGTTTGTGTGAATTGGGGCTAAAATGCAGCTTTTTCATCTGAACCCTGAGTGTCTGGCTGAAGACTTTAGACTTTAACCTGAAGTTGATGATGAATGTGCAGGATAAAGTCCATACCAAATCCGACTCACAGTAAACACAGCGCAAGCCAAAACTAAAAAGGTGATGAAATTCAGCAGGAAAAAGTGCATAGGTCTGCATGTGTGTCTCTATGTGTGCTTGCCCACACACATCTTAAGAATAGCACCTGTTTTTAATGGTATTTGACTTAAGAAAGACAGAGTTGTTAGTGTATCTGCAAGCTCAGTTTGGGTGAGTGACGTGATTTGTCTGGGAAAAACGTTCTGCCCATCAGGATGCAGCAGTGAGCTGTCTGCGGAACAGCAGCCACCTTGGCATGCCCCAACCTCCAGGAGGAGAGCTGCTTTACTAAGTGCCACGGAGGGAACTGCTGCCCCCACCTGCTATTTACAACCAGGTTTTTCTTCGACTCAGAGCAGACTTTACTTTCTCAGATCACTGCTCATCTTCTTGAAGTGTTTGCTGAACTACTTGAGGGGACACTTTCAAAAGCTGTCTGGGAGAAAAAGATACTGATGTACAACGAGAGTGATCAACTGTTCCAGTTTGCCTGGGACTGAAGTGTTTCCTGGGATGGGGAACTTTCAGAGCTAAAATTGTAGGAGTCCTGGACCTTCCAGAAAGATTGATCACCTGGCAACAGACCAGAATCATCTCCTGAAAGACCTGTTGCCACCTCCAGCGGTGTTTTTCTTAGGGACAGAAGCAGCATGCATGTCTCATACATATTTACTCTCTGGCTATAATTTGCAGAGGTTGTGTCTGTGTGTTTAGAGGCTTTTGGGGGGACATTCTTGTCATGTTCCAGGTTTTGCAAATTTAGAATATTCATCATAGCTGCTTTTCCTACCAATTTCCGTGAGGTTTTGTTTCTGCAAATTATTGACATTTCCTTTTTTGTAACAAATAGAGTCCTTCAATCTCGGGAGGTTAAATACTGTAGTGAAAAAAGCATGGACTTTGGAAGCTTAAAGATCTGCCGTTGAATTCTGGTTTTACCATATGCTAGTTGTGGTAGCCAGTGCTGTGTGTTCACCAGGTCCTTCCTTGTTTTCCTCTTCTGGGCACGTACGAAGATTACTTAGGAGCTCTGGGAGTAGTTCTGACCAGTGGGTTGTAAGCAGAAGTGATGTGTCATTTCGGAGTTGAAGCAGGGAATAAGTGGAGGGAGTTCCTCCATACTGCGTCTAATCCTGCTGCTGTGACTTTTAAGGCTGCATGTCCTGGTTAGTGCAACTCCAAGAAGTCCCTGAGTGACTGTGTGGAACAGAGGGTCCCTCCCCCATTGCCACCACTGCCTTACATGTTTCTTTCTGCAAGCACTGTGTTACACCATACACTTTTGCTACTTTAAACTGCTAAGATTTTCAGGCTAATTTATTATTACACATAGCATATCCTAAAACAAAGTAATCCCTGTTACTTTGTACAAATTACTTAACAATGCTATAAAAAGAGGATAATAATATCTCCTTCAAAAAGCCATCTTCAGGGGCTGCAGGGATGCTTAAATGGGATATTGTATATGTAGCAGAGCACCTGGTATATAGCAAGAGTTAGAAAAATATTTTTGTCTTCTTCTGTTCTCCCAGGGAAATACATAGCCATTTCTTTCTGGAGTGGTACTTAAACAAGGGAGGAAATCCACCCTACAATGCCCAGGAAGCACTCATGCAGTCTCCAGATGAGGAGGGAGAGGCCCATCTCTACATCGCTGGTTCAGTGCTCAGTCCTTTATCTGGAGCGCCCTTTGATAAAAGGGTTCTGTGTCCGGTGGATGCCACCATGATGTCAATGCATCCAGAATCCGTCGCACCTGTGCTCACTTCAAAGCATCATATTTTAGGAGGATAATTAACAGATGGAGGATCTTCTAGAGCAACAGTTCTCAACCTGTGGATCGTGACCCCAGGAACTGTATTAAAGGGCCGTGGCATTAGGAAGGTTGAGAACCACGGTTTGAGAGGAAGATGACCAGGTTAGGAAAAGTCTGGAAGCCACGGGACTGGGAAAACACCCTATTATTACAAGTGAGGTTGACGGGCTGGGTGCGATGGCTCACACCTGTAATTCCAGCACTTGGGAGACTGAGGTGGGTGGATTGCCTGAGCTCACAGGTTCAAGGTCAGCCTGAGCCAGAGCGAGACCTTGTCTCTAAAAATAGTTAGGCATTGTGGCAGGCACCCGTGGTCCCAGCTGCTTGGGAGGCTGAAGCAAGAGAATCACTTGAACCCAAGAGTTTGAGATTGCTGTGAGCCAAGATGCCACATCACTCTACCAAGGGTGACCAAGTGAGAATCTGTCTCAAAAAACAAAACAAAACAAAACCCAAGTGAATTAGCAAATAAAAAGAGAGAAAGCTCAGTAAAATTAGAATTTCTGATAAATAATTTTCTGATAAAAATTCCAAAATAAATAATATTTTGGAATAAGTGTGCCCATGAAGTACTTGGAATCTACTTATACCACACAAGTATTTCTTGTTTATCTGAGATCCGAATTTAGCTGGGATTCTTGTATTTTATCTGGCAATCCTAGTTCTTGTTGGAGGCCATGCATATGTATGATGTAGCGATGTAACATCACAGTCATGAACATCTATGCCCATTTATACTTGCACAGTGTGAACTGCCAGGGAATACAAATTTCTGAGTTAGCAGTGGGAAAACCCAGGCTCAGGTGGTACTATCACGGGAGAAATGCAAATACAAATAATTTCAGTTACTTTCATCATTTCTTCTTTCTCCCCAAATATAGATAAATTGAGAACTGACTTTCTTTTTGATTTGCCCTAATACACAAAGCAGGCAGCTAAGTTGCTGGTAGTTATTCACCATGTTTTCAGAGTTTCCTCCCTTCTTGCCTTTTTTCCTTCCTCTTTCCACACATTTGTCCTGTGCTAATTGTCCTGTGCTAACTACTCTCTCTCTCTTTTTTTTTTTTTTTGCAGTTTTTGGCCTGGTGCGGGTTTGAACCCACCACCCCCCGGTATATGGGGCTGGCACCCTACTCCTTTGAGCCACAGGTGCTGCCCCCTAACTGCTCTCTTGACAAAACACCTCCTGACCCAAGAATCTGCAAGGATTTAGAAAACTTACAGAGCAAACTCTCCATCAGTGGGTTTAGCAGAAGGGCTCTCAGGTGAAGGAGAGAGTAGAAAAAGGACAGACTAATCAAAGGCCACTCACAGTGGACAGAAATCACTCCACTGATTCTTGGTTCTGACCCTGAGTCTTCTTGCTTTCCTGTTACTGATTATTTTAGTAAAAGACACTCATTGTGGAAGTGGAGAGCTACACAAAGAAATAGAAATGAGAAATGCTAACATTTTAGCTATTTTCTCCCAGTTTTCTGAGTGAGTTTTTTCTTTAGAGTTAAGTAGATTTAACAGTACCTCCTAAACATTTCCTGAAGTTATAAAAATCTTTCTATTCATTTCTGCAGTCTGTTTTAAAGGAGAAAATTAGATTGGGTAAGCACTTACCACTCTTGTCTGAGGGGAAATTGATCCTCCTTTATCAGTGAAAGCAGAGGGCCCAGGAGAAGTGTGTTTTCTCTGCTGCCCTCAGACTTGCTAAGCACTTGCCCTGAGTTCAGCTGTAAATCTGCTGCCCAGTCCAGCTTGGCCTCCCATCTTTATCAGGTGTTGGACTCTGGTTTTACTAGCTCTGGAAGGCCATAAAGCAATGAGTCTGTCAGCTCACACTTGCTCCTCAGGGTTCCGTATTTGTAAACATTACCCTCCCCCTTTGGCCTTTTTCTGTCTGGGAAGGCTGGAAGGACCCCTTACTCCCAGGGAGCTCAGCTCTGGCCAGCCCTGGTGTGCCTTCTCTTCCTTCTGGGGCAGGTCTTGGCTTCTGGGGAGTTTATAGACCCTAAGGAAAAGGGTGGAATGATTAAAGCACAGATTCTCGGTCTGGGGCCTGGGACCTGGGGCTTCCCTAGGGGAGGAGGAGGGGAGGGCCTCACAAACCAACTGGATGGGAGAGCTATGTGCTTTTTGTTAAAACTGCAAAGACTTCTGATCATCGCCTCTATCACCTGTGTGTTATGTGAGCACGGACAAACACCCTTTGTTGAGCACGCACCTAGCCAGGTACTTTGCGGAGAATTATGCATGAATTATTTAATTTAACACTCACAGGCTCCATGAGGTAGATGTGTCACTATTCTCACTGCAATATAGGGGGCTTTGAGTGTTAACTCAGTTGTTCAAAGTCACATAGCTGGTGAGTCTGGAATTGGACTTGAGTCTTCATCTCTCTCACTCTCAAGTCTGTTGATACTTTTTTAACCGTTGTCCTAAACCACCCCACCCTGAGAGCAGAGCATCCTGGAGCTGGAGAGGGCTTCAGTGTCTCCCAGCCCTGGCTGGGTGTTAGAATCACCCATCTGCAGGCCAATAAATCTCTGGGTGAGGCTTGGCCTTGGGATATAACATTGTAAATTCTCCAAGTGATTCTGAGGGGCAGCCTGTGTGAGAACCAGTGGAATCCAACACATTTATTTAAAAATGATGAAACTGAAGCCCAGAGAGAGGCCTGCCAATTTTAAGCCTACACTGAGTAGCAGACCTAGAACCAAGTCAAGTTCATACACAGACCTCTGTGTGGCCGCAAGTGCTACGGGGATGTGTGGAGTAAACGCTCTTAGACAGCGGCAATTCCAGACAGGAAACCAGACGCACACATAACCCCTTCCCCCTCAAACCACAAGGTGTGCATTTCTCTATACTCAGCCCCCTCAAATGCCAGTTTGAACACTGGGACATTTAGTTTGTCTCTCTAGCAG
>NW_003852573.1:216287-226087 GCF_000181295.1 Otolemur garnettii | reverse complement strand
AGACGTTAGGTTGTAAGTGCCCCATCTGACTCTCAGCTATTTCTCCGTCTTCTTTTCCAGAAGCTTACCACCTGCCAGGACCTGCCACGTGCCTACCTACATGTTGCCTCTTCAGACACATGTATGGATGTCTCTCCTGAGGAGGCTGGGCCATGGCCCCACGGCCAGCTCCACGTGGTAAATCTTGGCCAAAGGTCACAGAGTCTGGACTTCGGTCCAGAGAACCTAATTTGCAGAGGTCAATGGCTGAGTAGAATAATGGATAGAGGAAGAGTGGTTGGGCTGGAGGAGGGTGTGGTGATGGGCTGGCCCTTCTGCTGGGGCTGGGAGGGGATAGAGGGGCTGGCCCTTCTGGCTGGGGCAGGAAAGAGGAAGCCAGCCAGCCAGCCAGGGCCCAGCCTACTGCAGGCTGCACTGGGCCATGCCGCTCAAGAGGGGTGGGCCGTTTGGGGATGTGCCTCAGGAGACGGAGCAGAAGGATCTGCAGCCTCTAAGGGGGCCCAGGAGCCTGACTTGAGGGCAGGGCTTCCCCTTCCTCTGGTGATCATCATGCCTCCTCTCATCTCCGCAGAGATGTGGTGGGTTTTGAGTCAGTTACATGCAAAGGGCTTAGAACAGTGCGAGTGTGCTATAAATGTTATTTTTGGCTGACTGCCCAATCTCTCCCAGCCCTCAGGCTCAGGCTAATGGGCGCAGTTGTCCACATGGGGAGAGAGGAAAGGGTGTGGAGCAGAGTCACCCATGGCAGCAGCTGTGTCCTGCTGACAGCCTGCCCCTTCCTGAGGCTGGGCTCCTCTCTGTGCTATCACACCAGGCCCCCCTCTCTCTGGTTGCTGGGGAGGCACACAGGAGAGCGACCAATCGTCTGGAAGGCTGAGCAGCGGTGCTAGAGTGCAGGGCCACGCCAGCTTTAGTAACATGGCAAATCCTCAGGGCCATTCCTAGAATCCACCCTGTCTCACAGACAAGGACTCAGCCGTGACTCACTGTCTCTGGCTGGGCTGTCATCACCTGGTGCCCCTTCCTCTGACACTTGATTCACAGTCTGGGCTAGGCTCTCTTATCCTCTCCAGCCGCTTCTCCCCCTTTCTTCCTCTTTTCCTCCTTGCTTTGCTCCCTTCCCTTGATCTCTCATTGATCAGATCTTGGCTGATCTCCCCTAACACGTTGGAGAGTTTGAGCCTGACAGATGGATAATGGGGACAGTAGCTTCTGGTGCCACCGCCACACCCTGTCAGAGATATAGCCAGGGACGGCTGGTAAGCAGGGAAAGAAGTACACGGCCTATATCATGACATTTCTGTGATCTGGGGGCAGGCACCTCAAAACAGACCTCTGCACTGCAGCTGGCGGATGGATGAATTCCCACTGTTGATAATTCATTCTGGTAGCCAAAAGCCTGGGCTGTCCCCTCTGAGACTGCAGCTACACACAAAAGGCATGAGGAACTCATTGGACTACATTAATTATTTACACTTCAGTGTGAATCCGTTCATTCCACAAATATCAAGCATCTACTATGTGCCAGTCACTTGGAAAAGAATAGTGAACAAAATAGACAGAGATCTCTGCCTTTCTGGACGTTATATTCTCGTGGTGGGGGACACAGAAAATAAACATGGTAAGTAGGGAAATTATACACTTGGTTAGAAAGTGGTAATTGTGGCTTCTCCCCCCCAACAGATAAACACATAAATATAACTCAACCAAATGTAGGGGAGGTGGTTTGGGAGTGCTGGGGGGAGCGTGGAGGGACGGGACTGGGAAGTTGGCAGAGCAGGCCTCCTTGAGAAGTTAGGGTCTGAAAAAGACTTAAAAATAAAAATTCAGAGAGCTTTGCAGATGTCCAAGGGGAAGAGCATTGCAGGCCACAGAGGCAGCTGGAGCAAAAGTCCTGAGACAGGAGCAGGGCTGGCAATCTGGAGGCAGAGGAAGGCAGGGAGGTGTTAGTGATGGAGGCCGAGAGGTACAATATGGGGTGCTTCTGACCTTCTGGGGCCTCCTTTGGCTTGGCCCTGGGTGGGATGAGGGTGATGTGCTGGGTTCTGAGCAGGGGGCACAGAGATCTGCTGTTGGGACTTGTATGCACACAAGTGAGGAGGCTGTTGCAGATATCCCGGGAAGGGAGGCTCAGGCCAGGAAGGCAGAAGTGGATTCTTGTTGCTTTTGGAAGGGGGAGCTAACAGAATTTGCTGATAGATTGGTGTGGGTGCAGGAGAAACCGGGTCAAAGATGATCTTACTAGCCACATCCTGAGCACAAATTCTGATCAGCCGAGACTCTGGGGAAGACACATGAGTGCTCTGTCTCAGGAGGATGGGAGGCAAGGAGAGAGGAAAAGGGGTGTGTAGAGGGGAGGCTGAGGGTTTCCAACCATATTCCCACCTCCTCTTTAGCCTTAGCCAGACCCTGCCCAAATCGCAGGCTCTAGGGTCCCTGGAGTTATGGGGGTGGGGGGACTGGATCCCCACTGGGAAATGATCAACATCCTTGAAGAGTAAACCAGGTTGGACCACCCTTGGGCGTCTGCAGAAACAACTTCCTGGACTCTGCTGGGAGTGTGAGTGGGCAAGCCCACCCCAGCACAGCAATTAGCATTTCCCTCCTGCAACGCCAAACCACTTCAGGACCTGCCCCAGCCTGTGGAGTCTGAGACACCAATTGCTTATTTACCTGGGTCCTCTTAGCCTCAGAAAAAGGGAGGAGTAAGGAGATTTAAAGGGCCCCAGCCACTCATGGTGAGGCCCACCGCATGCCCTCCCTACCTTGGCTCCTTTCCGGATCTGGGATTGCAACACCTGCTCTCTTCTGCTGAGTTAATTATTAATGAGTTCTTTGTCAGCCTCTGGTGATGGGCAGAGGATGAGAGTTTCCTGAAAGCTTTGAGTTCAGGGAGTTGGAGAAGGGGAGAGCTCACCATGCAGGGGAACTCAAAATGCAGGGGTATCAGGGGCGACCCTTCTCTGCAGGGGACTACATGGGGGTCTTCTTGTGTTAAGAGGATGCTGGCTGTACTGAACCTGACTGACTCACCAAGTTAAGCTAAATTTCACTGGAATATTTGTGGGGCCAAGACACTAACATTTATTAGAGTATCAACAATGCATCTAACAACTAATTACCTATTTGCCAGTTCTGCGATTTTCCCCGGCCCACCTGAACTTATGCTAAATAAGAACCTGAGGGCTCGAAATGCCCAGTTTGATCCACAAAATTCTGTATTTTTCCCTTAAGGGTTTTCAAACTAATTTCTTGGCATAACCCTCCTTACCTCCAGTGGTAGAGAACTTTCTGTTTAGGAGACAGTGAAGGCTGGAATAGGTAGTTAAGAGTCTCCTTTAAATTGCAGCTTTGAGGCAATAGCATTCCAAAAATGATGCCAGGGCAGGCTTTCCAGGGCCAAGATATGGACTGGGTGACCTTCCAGATCTCCCTAAAAGTTCTCTGACCCCAACCTGGGGGGAGTGTGCTCTGTGAGACCAGCCCCTCAATCTGGACCTGTTACTTCCATTCACAGTGGCTCTAGGCCCAGGAGTCCAATAAGGAGCCCGCCCAGGAGCCCACAATGGAAGCTGTGTTCTCAGGCCTGGCAGGCAGCCAGGGGAAGTCTGCTTTGACTCTGTTAGTCCAGCTCTGCTTCAGCCTGTCCTCCCACCACTTGTGGCCAGGTCTGATTTCTGGCCCTCCAGGCGGGCATTCTTGCCCAGGGAGGGAGGGGCTAGGAGACCAACCCTTCTTGCAAGTGGGGGCAGTGACTCACAGGTAGTTACCTGTCCTAGGGCTCCCTGCCAACCCTGCAGAGGAGCTGGAGGGGAGGCATTTCAAGTCACTCTGTTCATTCCTCTTACACTTTCCCTGGATGAGTTGAGTTTTGATCCCTTCCTGACAAACCTTTCCTTTTAAGGATTCTCCAAAGTCCTCAAGAAGCCGGGATTTTCCACTTACTTTTTTCCCTGGGGAGGGGGTTGGTGCTTTCTGGGGTCCTTCCTGGATATTTGGAACTTTTCACCCAGTGACACATCTGGGGCTTTGATGCTTTATATACAAGCCCTGATCTTTGCATCCTCTGCTTAGTCGTCTATCTAGGGTGGTCTAGGATATAGAGGAAGCTGGCCTCAACTGGCCTTGGGGAAGTGCCAAGTACAGTGCCTGGCACAGATGTGAAGGCCTTTCCCTCCCCTAGGAATTCTGATCTCTGACAATCACTAACTTTGCCTGGTGCCTCCATGTGAGGTGCCCCCAAGGCACCTCCAGGGAGGAGGGCACTGCAGAGCTTGCTGTGAGGCCTCTGGTACGGACCCACTTGCCCAGTCCCGTCCAGGGGGGTGGGGGTGCAGTGACGAGATGGGCGTGACGGCTGCCAGATTCCTGAGGCCCGCCCTGAAGTGGGGCTACGCCCAGCTAGGGAGTCTCCAGAGGTGAGGCTGTTGTTTAAAAGCTGGAGCCAGAAGAGAAGACCCCCACATTCAAGGGGAGCTCTCAGGTGATCTGGAGAAAGGACAGCAGCGGCACAGAGCGAGGTACGTTACCTGCCTTCACCTGCCTGATGGAGACTGGATAGGAGAAGGGCAGTACCTCTGGGTGCCTGGGGCCTGATTCATTCTTCTTCCTGGGAACTCACCTTAGTGAGCTCACCTGCAAAGCCTAGGATAAAATGTCTGCTACTGTTTTGATTGCTGTTTTACATCTGATAAACGCCTCAGTGACTAAGAAGAAAGCAGGTTCAGCTCTGGGGTTGAGCACAAAAGAGAAATGGAAAGGGTAGGCTGGCCCAGCTCAGAATGCCTCGTTCTGGGGGGATTTCTAGCTGGGGGTGGGAGAGCAGAAAGAACATTGGATGAAAATCAGAAGATGAGTCTCTCTCTTAGGCCGTCCTTAGCTGTGGGCCCTCAAGCCATATGTTCCTTCCCTGTGCTCCTGACTCTTCTGGGAGGCCATAGGAGGAATGATTTTGAAGCATTAGGCCGTATACTTTAAAGATACCAGGAATGCCCCCAGGTCCCCTCGAACCCTGCCTTGCCGAGTCCCTAGCGCTCCATCCTAGACAAAGGAGTTTGTGGTTGTCATTGGGGCAGAGTGAGCAGCCAGTCCAAGGCAGAGGGGGACACTGCACAAGTAGGATGGGGTGTGCTTGACAAGCAGTCCTCTCTCTTGGACACTCACAGTGGCTTTTGAACTTCCTTCAGAAATCCTGCTTTGCAGCCTCCCAGCCCCATCCCCTCTCACTGAACCCCAGCCCATCACTGGAGAGATTTGGGGGTGTTTCCTGTTCAGATAAAGTCTTCATTCACTTATTAAAGATTTTGAGGCATACTTCTGTCCCTGTTGCATCCCAGCTACCTGCTCAGCCCAGAGTTCTGGGCCCCATAGCCACTGGAGGCCCCGGGTAGTACTGGAGACCTTGTCAATAGTGGGAGATGGCTCGCCCATTTACCTCTGGGCTTGTGGCTGGGTTGATGCTGCTTTCAGGCCATGAGAAAAGCCAGTCTTCTCTCTTGGGGCAGGAATAGGACTTGGACTTCCCTACTTCTTCTGCAAAGGGCCCAGCCCTTTCTTCCTCCCCATGTGGTGGCCAAGTGCGGTTGGTCCTCTTTCCCATCCATTCCATTCCAGAGGAGGAAGCTGAAGTCTGGGAAGGAATGGGATTTTCCCAGGGTACCTTGTGAGTCACACACCAGCTGGTACAGGGGTCTGGAGCCCTTGTAGCTTTCTGCTATAAATATGTCTGTGGCCCAGAAGTGTCCTAGGTCAAGATCTTAGGTAAAGACTTCTGAAAAAAACTCAAGAAACAGAAAAAAAAGGGGGCGTGTGTGCTCTAGGGATTTGCATTGTTGTACTCAGGTGCTTTTCTCTGTCCCAGGTGAGGTCCTCTCTGGGGATCACCCCCTTGGCTAAAGATGAGACCACTCCTTCTCCTGTGTTTCAGTAAGTATCCCTCCCCATCCTTCTAGGCCTTGTTAGGCACCAGGGAAGTGACAGCCATGGGGAAAAGAGTTTACTGAAGTGTGAACTCCACTTGTCTTGGGTTTGGAACACTCATCTACTGGGGACACCTGTGAGATTTCTCTACTTCTTTGGGCCTTTGGGGAAGAGATTCTTTGACTCTCTTGAAAGGCTCTTAGGTGTCTTTTTATTTATTTATTTGTTTTTATTTTGAGATAGAGTCTTACTCTGTTGCCCAGACTAGAGTGCCATGGCACTCTAGCTCACAGCAACCTCAAACTCCTGGGCTTAAGCCTCAGCCTCCTGAGTAGCTGGGACTACAGGCACCCACTACAAACCCCTGCTGATTTTTAAATTTTTAATAGAGATGGGATCTTATTCTTGGTCGGGGTGGTCTTGAACTCTTGACCTCATGTTATCCTCCCACCTTGGCCTCCCAGAGTGTAGTATTACGGGCATGAGTCATTGCGCCTGGCCTCAAGTGTCTTCTTGTTTTTACCTGAGGGTTGTTTGTGGTTTCCTGAATGCTCTACAGAATTTGTTTCCCATCCTTTTGTTCGCATACTGGTTCCACAGCCAGTGTAGCTTGAGTTCTTGATGTTCCAGTGGATTGACACTGGGCACTCCCAAAGTGTGGCTGGGTCCACTTTGGTTGCAATGGAAAGAGTGCAGGCCTCTCTCAATGTTTCCCAAGTGGCTCAGTAGTCAGCCCTCCTCTGGGCTGCTTCCAGAGGCCATGCTGCAGGCATGAGCTGCAACCCTATGCAGGCAGCTGAGTGTGTATCTCTAGTTCGATTCTAAAAGCCACAGATAGATGCCACATTTCATGGCCATTTGTGGGTTTTAGATTGCCAGTGTTTCTCTTTTCATTTTTAAGTTTGGGGTTCTAAAATGTGAAATAAGCTTTTTAACTCTTAACAGCCTCAGGACTGTAATCATTACCACCAGCAGTGAGCAGTAGTTTGAGTGAAGGCAAGGGTCTAGTCTTGTTGACATTGGCTCCCCTGAGGGACACTGGGGTGGCCAGCTGGACCCTCCTCTCTTGGGGCTGCCCCACAGCACATCTCTGTGATTTCAGCCCTGCCTGGCCTCCTGTGTGCCCAGCAAGCCTGCTCTCGTGGGGCCTGCTATCCACCTGCTGGGGACCTGCTCATTGGGAGGACCCAATTTCTCCGTGCTTCATCGACCTGTGGACTGACCAAGCCTGAGACCTACTGCACCCACCATGGCGAGGTAGGCCCTTCTCTCGTGGCCTCACAGTGCTAGAGGAAGGAGAGGATTGGTGGGTGAGTCTGACATTTGTTCACTGAATACTTAAGAGTGAACTTGGTGTAGGTAGGCCTTAGTGTGGGGGCTGGGGAATGCAAGAAAAATGTAAGGCTGATCCTTGTCTCTGAGGAATTGACTTATTAGTTGGGCAAGAGGAAATGTATTAAGAATTAACTGAATAGCTCTTTTCTCTCTTCTCCTGGGCAAAGCAGAATCTTTCCTCAGGCCTTCATGTGGACAGGATAGTCTTTCAAGTCTTGGGAGTAGGCAAATAAACAAGCATGGCCAAGTGGCATCTAATGTCTCATCTTTGGTGACTCTCAGCACTGGGATGTGTGTGTGTGCTGTGCTATATTCTGGCAGTGGCAGAAACTGAGCTGTGTCGGGGTCAGTGAGTGAGATGAGGAAGTGATCTGAGGTTACCCAGGAAGGTCAGAAACTCAGTTGATCAGTTGGGTGGAATCCAGGAGCTCCATGCTTTGAGCTATGATTAACATTGTCTATTAGGCAATTGGCTTTTTCAGAGAGCTCTTCTACTATTTCTTCCACATTGCCTCTGGGCTCTTATTGCAGGAAATTCCTTTTCTTTTCCTCTCAACAAGGTGGGTCTTTCTTTGCTCCCATGTTTATCAAAGTTGAAATCACTCCCTGTTTTTCTGTCTCTCAGCTGCCTCATTTGGCCATTTTGTTGTCCTTAAAACCTAGGCTTGCACAGGAGGATGGGTAAGAGAGTGGCTTGTTGGAGTCTCTGCAGCCTTTTGAGAAAAAAAAGAGAGGTGGGGGAGAGGGGAGAGGGAATGAGAGAGATGGATTGTCCTGAAGGAGACGGGGTTATTTGTGGTTTCCCCTTTCCAAGCTGCCCTTGTCCTCAGGGCCATGGGAGGTGGCATCTGATCTGACTTCTGGGCCTTATTGCCTTTCTAGTTTCTATGTTTTCTTGGCTATTTTTAATCACAGATGGTGCTGGGTAGTGACTTTGGAGGTGCTGAGCAGAGTACATCTCACCCACTTGGAGATGAGGAAGTGCCTTTGACAGTGCTGGGTAAAGTGACCAGCGCTAGGCCAGCACTCCCTGCAGGCCCAGACTACTCTGCAAGAATTAAGGGGTCTGGCAGTCTTGAGCTTTCTAGGAAATGGAGTGATTTTAACTGCCCCCTTTCCTCATACCCACCAAATTGTGTGTCACTGAGCTTGTGTCTGAACATTTCAGGGAGATCTCTGTTGATGCCTTTCCTCTGGCTGACTTGCCATTGGGAAGAGGAGCAAGGAGAGGACACAGGCCCCACGTAGACATGTACCCTCAGTCCTAGCCCTGCTTGGACAGCTTCTCTCCGTCTATGCCTAGGGATTTTGGCTTCACCCTTGTCTGCCCTCTGCCTCTTCCAGATGCCCCCCAGGGAGACAACTGCCTTCACTGCTTGTAAGCAACATCCCCGGGAGCCAAACTGGATGCTTGCAAAAGAGAAGTCTAGACTTTTGCAACCCTGGGGATGGATAAAACTCACTTATTTTTATTCTATGAAAGCTGAGAAGCAATGGCTGTTTTTTTCTTTTTCTATAAAGGGGAATAAATCTCTAGCCTCTTGGAAAGAGTAGGTGCCAAGATGGAGGCACCTTGAGGGCATTGTGTAGTCTCGGGTCTGCCACTAAGTTGGGGTGTGACCATAGACAAGAGATGACCCTCGTCTAAGCCTTGCTTTCCTCTTCTGGAAGAGAGTGTCAGATGGGATGGCATTTGCAACAACATTCTTTGGGAACAAGCTGGCTGCTGATGACCAGCATCTCTCCCTTGCCTTCCACCTCCCTGTCTTGTTTCGTTTTTCTTCCTCTCCCTTCCATGCCTTTCTCAGAGGCCACGGGTTTCAGTGGTGAAGACACACTAAAGGCACAGACACTCCCTTCTGGTGCTCAGTACAGGTGTGCCCTGAACCCTCCCCTGGTGTTGTACTGCCTGTGTAATAAGAATCAGAAATTCAGGTTTTAACTCTGTTGAGTTCCAATTTCAGTTTTTAAGTTTATTTGGTTATTAAAGGATACTAATAGCAAATATAATTTATTAAGCATATATTATGTGTCCTGAGCATCATACCAGGAGCTTTATATAATTGAGGTGTCTCTTTTATATAATTGAGGTGTCTCTTTTTATCCCAGTTTGAGGCACTGGGACCTCAAACTTCTGATGAAAACACGCTGTGTTGAGTTTTGTGAATAGTTAGAGATGGGGATGTGGTGGGAGGCTGGGGGGTGTCCTGAATAGCCACAGCTGGCAATGAGGGTAGCATATTTCAGAGCTAAATTCCTACCATCCTCCCCTTCCCTTTTCCCCCTCACCGCTCTACTGGCTCCCATTCCCATATTCACACCTCTCTTAAGTCAAAGCTTCTGGCTAGTGCTTCTGCTATTTCCATGTGGGGGTGACATGGCAAGCCATGTACCAAGTCCTCCTGACCTGCTGCCTGCCCACTGCTGTGGCATATGTACAGGGGAGGGGGTTCATGACACCTGGACATTTCTGCCCCAGCTCTAATCCTTGCCAACTAACAGAGGAACACTCAGCAGACAGGGAGTTCAGGGAGTGGTGGAGACTC
>NW_003852573.1:213918-215756 GCF_000181295.1 Otolemur garnettii | reverse complement strand
CCACCCTCTGTCCTCCCTGCCTCTTGGTGGCTGTGTCTGCTGTGGATGCTGTCCTACCTGTAAATCACACTCCTGACACTTCTTTCCTGCTCAAGACACACATTTGTGTACCTCACTGAAATCAACCCCTCCTCTGTCTGCTCTGCTCTCTGCTTCCCAATGTGACAGCTGCCAGTGTAATTTGCAGTGGCCCGTGGGAAAATCCACAGGCTCTCATGCTTATCAAGGTGGCCCTGGCCTGCCAGTGAAGTGTCTCTAGTTCCTAGGAGTAGGGATGTGAAAGTCACAGCTCCCCTCTAGACCACTATTTTTCCATGTATGAAGCACAGGAGTTGGGTTAGTCAGCCTTTACCATTTGTTCAGGTCTGGCAAACTCTGGCTGCTTCTCAGAGACAGCTGGGCTGCACATGTGACCCCGAGGGCCCACTGCTGTCTCTCTTGGGGCGAGTGCTGGCAGGGGCTGAGCCATGTCCTTCCGCAGTCTCTGGGTTGGTGCACACTCCTCAAGAACCAGCAGGTTTTATCCCAGCCCTGACATTTTCTTCTCCAACGTGGTGTCTTCTCTCCTCCGTGCTTTATCTATCCCTCATTCCCTCCCTTTCTGGGGGAAAACTTAATTACCCACTTGCCTTAATAACAGTCTTACACAGCACATTCCTCAGGTTAATTAACTGTGTAAACCAAACAGCTGTCATTTTTATCTCAAAAATGACAAGCGAAGAGTGGAAGCCAGTTGGAGGCCCTTCCTCCCTGGTACGAGCGTACATGTATGTCAGTGCACACACACCCACGTGCACACACCCCAGCAGCCACTGCCTTTCTTTGTCTGGCAGTTGTCTATTTACTTGACCTTCAGGAGGCTAATATGTACACAGAGAATGTGTTCATATATGTGCTATGATCCCCATCCTCTGCCCACAGAAGACTTTGAGCCTGTCCCTGCCAAGATACCTAATTTTCTTGTTTACCAGAAGCTGTGAATGGGTTTACAACTTAAAAGCTCTACCACTGGGGTTTTACTCTTTTGGATGAAGCATGATGGAGCTCCTTGTTTTAAATGCAAACCTCCTTTGGAAAGGCGCCCTATTGATCTGCAGTTTGCCATTCATCCCTCAGCAAAAGTTTTATTTATCAGAAACTTAACTGTGCCTTTGGCCAAGGATTCCAAGAGGGTAAGACCCAGGACAAATCATTTTTGAAGGGATAGAAGAAAATGCAAAGAGACATTGGCAGGAAAGAGTTGCTATCAGATAGAAGCAAAACTTGGCTTGGTGGAATGTGAGATTCTTGGATCCTTTCTGGTTGTTACAGGCTAAGGAGTGGGGCTTGTGGGACTAAAAGGAGAAAAGAGAAGGGAACAGTGTAATGGGAAGGTCAGAAGACCTGGATGGACTTATAACTTTACTAGCTTGGCTTCTTACTCCATTGCTTCTAGGGTTCAGCCCCCTAGAGGCCTCTGGGCAAAGTCTTGCAGACCTACCTTGCTTCTTTGCCCAGCCTTCTGCCCTCTGGAGGAGGCCACGTCAGGGGTTGTAGGAAGCCATTGCCTCTGATATAACCTGTAGAGGCCCCAGGCACATAAGCTAACTCTCTGTACTTAGGTACTGGGGACATGTCTGTTTCTGGAGAGGTTTGTTCTGACAGTGAGGCTATCCTTCCTAGGGGAAGGGTGGGGGATGAGTTTCCTGCAAAACCAGCTCTGAGATTTCCATTGGTTAGATTTGGAGTCAGCCTGGGACAAGAATCCTTGCTTCTAACTTTATGGACTTGGACGTATTTTTTAACTTCTTATTTACCCAATCTGCAAAATGTTGCTACCCACCATTTGTAAAATGTAA
>NW_003852573.1:192560-213770 GCF_000181295.1 Otolemur garnettii | reverse complement strand
GCTGAATTAAGGCTTTTGTCAAAATTTTACTGCATAACAATGAAAAAGACATCACAGCATTGCCATCCTCTCCCTCCCGCACATGCAGCAGGCCCTAACTTTTGATCTTTACAGGCAATACCCAGTGACATAGAGATACCAAGGCTTTTGAATTACAAAGGGGTCTAATGGAGACCTTGCTGACCAAAGGACTTCAGGGTCCCCCTTCCCTCTGCCCTGGCTGGGAAGAGTGTTTCTCCCAACAGTATCTGGCTAATGTCTTATTTTCCTCTTACTTTTTTTTGCGTCCCTGCTGGGAGTGCCTTTAGCTTCTGGGCTGATAAGCTGAAGCAGGGGAGAATTTTACTAGCATGTTGGAGCAAGATGCAACCTCATTATCTCACCCAAGGCCTGCGTTTCACCAATGAGAAAGCTGAAATGGAGGATATGTATGAGCTAAGTTTTTTTTTTTTTGTCCTGACTGCCTTTCTTTTGGCCTTGGCTGGTGGCCATGATCTTGACTGTAGCTGCTTCCATAGACATGGGCAGCCCCGGCTCCCTCACAGGAGGCAGCTGTGCCATGCCTATCCATAGTCTGTTTTTGTATTTCTCCTCCCAGAATTAGCTCTACATCCTGCAAAGACACAGAATTTTATTCACTTATGTCTTCTTTCCCCACCCATCTCCGCTGAGATTCAGGCTCATGTTGGCTCTTGCTCAGTCCTTTGCCCTCCTCTAGCCCTCTGGGAGAAACTGTCTTCCCATCAGACTGCTGAACTTCTAGAAAGCTCTGGGATAAGGGAGAAGGCCCAGGCTTTCCAGCTGGAGCGCAGGCAGGAGCCAAACTGGCTGGAGGCCTGACAGGCTGAATTGATAATAATGCTGCGTCTCTGAGGTAACGCAGCCAGGAGAACACTGGCCAGATGACCCCAGGGAGGGAGGCAGCTGCCACTGAGAGCTTCCATTTCTGGGAGAGACTGGGCATGTATCCCGTGGGAGAGAGAGCCTCACATTGAGACTCACACACAGCCACATTCACACTTGCACGTACTACATATATGCACACACTACATAGAAACATACAAGAATAAAACAGGGAAACAGAGGCCCGGAGGGACAGAAGATATTGGCAGCTTGTCTTTATGCAGGCCTCTGCCTTAAGCTGCTATATTTCAGGCCTCCGTCCTGCCAGTAGTTGACAAGGCGAGCTACTTAAAATACCTGTCTCAAGCTTGTTGGCTTAGCCTGCCTCTGAGGATTGAGATAAATCCCTCGTTCAGCTATGTTACTAAGATAAGCAGCACATAGTTTTTAAGCCCATGAGGCCATCTGATCCCTCCGTCACGGCCTGCACACGTGGAAGGAAGGTGGAGAAGGGTGGGAGCACCTGGAAGGTGGAGGCAGGGGAAGAGCCCATACCGAATGCCCTGGACATTTTTGTTTGGTTTTGTTTTATTCTATCATCCCTTTTCCTGAGCATAGAAGTCAATGTATGTTCAAGTTGTAAAAGTATGTAAAACATATTTAAAAATAACAATGAAGGAAAAAATGCCCTGTAATCAATTCCGTTACCCAGAGATATTAGGTTGAACTATCTGTAGGTGCCACTTTGGTAGGTCAAAATGGGAGAATATCAGCAGTTTCATATCATTTCACCTTACATGTTTGTGTATTTCCTTCCGAACATTTTCTATTCCTTTAACAATATATAACTGAGGTCCTAATGTATATATAACAGTTTATGCCCCACCTTTTCCCCTGAAATACTATAATGTAATCATTTCCCCATGCAATTAAAAACTTTTTACCTAAACATTGTGTTTAATAGTTACATAATATTCTGTCATTCAGGAGTATTAAGGGCATCCCCGCAGTCTCTAGCTCCTTGTCCATGACCCAGGGAAAGAAAGAGGCTGGTTTCTCGCACTTTCTTGACCAGGGAAGGGCTGGGACCAGCTCCCAGGAGAGCCGGGGAGAGAGCTCTGGTGACAGGCGGTGGGAAGGCAGCTGGCTCTTGTCTCTCCTCAGGACATGTGCTGAGTGCAGACAGAGGATGGGAGTGGAAAAGTTTGTCCCTGAGAGGCTGGGCAGAGTGCAGAGAAGGGCATGCTCACTGCCAGGCACCAAAATAGGGCTCGGAAGGGGAGTCAGATTCCAGCAAGAGTCTTCTCTTGCCCAGAAAGGATTATTTTAAGTGCTCAGGTATTTCAGTCAATGACAGATCCCCAAGTGTCTGTGGCAACTGAGCTAGGTCAGCTGGAGAAGTCTGGTTTCTCCCCAGTGTGCTCTCTTTGTCTTAGGGTTCCCTCTTGTTAAGATTCAGGGTTACACCCAGGGCTTCTCGTGACCCACTGGGTGAGACAAACCCTTCACCATGCTTCCGACAACCTCTGTTGCTCAGCTGGCTCCTAATGGAAGTGAAATGATGGAGCAGAGAGAGAAAAAGAGAGAAAGAGACGGGAGGGAGGTGTTAAGAGGCCCTCCCTGATGCTGGCAGTTGTGACTGGTTGATAGGAAGGCCACGTCACCTCCTTGAGCCTCAGAATTCTCATCTGTATAATGGGGCCAATACACAGGGTTATTGTGGGATTTGAGAAGGTGATGGTATTGAAGTGACCTAATATACTTCCTGCCACATAGGTAGTTCCCCGTCACTTGATGTTGATATTTTATTACTTCCTCTCTCACTGCTCCTTTTAAACCCCCTGAATGCAGGAAGCTGTGACTTATTGGGACCTTCTGAGTGAGGCTGGTTTCTCTCGTGTGAGAGAATCAGGGAAGGATGCTCCAGCCCCAGGTATCAGTGCTGGACGACGGCCTTTAGAAATCATCTATCACTAGAATGTCAACTAACTTCCTGAGGGCAGGGTCTTTGTTTTGTTCACTGTTATAATTCTAGAGCCCAGAGCAGTGAAGCACACAGTACCTGCTTCATAAATATTTGTTGGCTGGATGAAATACTCTCGTCCCCCCCCCCCATTCAATTTACAGAGGAAAAAACAGCCTAGAAATTGGGGTGACAGAGCGAGGGCTGGGACCCCTGATTTCCTTGTCCTTTTTTGGAGTCCTCTCTCCCCACTCCTCAAAAACTCAGTACTCCCCAGGCCACCAGGATTAAGGAGGTAAGATAAAGCATTTCCTAACCCGCATCTAGCCCAGAGCAGGTGCTAAGGGAATTTCTCCTCCTTTCGTCTTTTTGCCTTTGGCACATTTCTCAGGTTTTTTTCCGAGGCAATGTCATGTTCCAGAATTATATTTTACACCACATCACACCTCTTCCCCAGTTATATATGTATTTACTATTCACTTGATATTTGTTAGGAGGGACACAGAGGAATTAAATTAAGTGACCAATAGGGCAGCGCCTGTGGCTCAAAGGAGTAGGGTGCTGGCTTCATATACGGAGGTGGCGGGTTCAAACCCAGCCCTGGTCAAAAACTGCAAAAAAAAAGAAAGAAAAGTGACCAACAGTCCTGTTTTAAGAGATTAATCCTTTCAAACTGATTAATGAAATCTCTGAATTCCCTAAGGATAGGGTTTCCCTGGAGGGGACATGTTGGGATCTCAGGACATCTGGGGATCTGAGTCTCTGCTGTTTCCTTCTCCCACAGTGGCAGATGAAATGCTGCAGGTGTGACTCCAGGCTGCCTCACAATTACAACAGTCACCGAGTGGAGAATGTGGTGTCATCCTCAGGACCCATGCGCTGGTGGCAGTCCCAGAACGGTGAGGGTCTACCACCTACAGGGACCTAAACACTGGAGGATCCGCAGGACGGAGATGGATGGAGGATGCCTGGGAACACCTTGGGTCTCTCAGCATTTCCTGCGATGTTGCGAGGAGGGTGGTTGATGAGCAGAACATTTGTGCCTTGTATTTGGGATCTCTTGGCTGTTGTAGGTAGAAAAGTTTATTGGCAGTCGAGGAAAGGGTCTGAAGAAAGAGAAATGTCTTTTATTCCACCCCACTGGGGTTTGTGGAGGGAACTGAGCTTTGGGATCATGTCTGTGTTGATTTGACAAGTTAAACCCTCTACAGAGGTATTGGAGACATCAGGTGACTATGGGAAGGAAAGTTGGCCAAGAATAGATAGGACTTTGAACAGATAAGTGAAAACATCCTGGTACAACTCCTCTCCAAGAGGGAAACTGGAAAATCAGGGTTAGAGAATTTCTGACTTCTGACAGCTACTCTAGTCCAGGGCTTTCTCCGGGGCTGAGAAGTGTCTTCAGTGGGAAGCCTAATGTTTTCACTTTGTATCCTTCCAGATGTGAACCCTGTCTCTCTGCAGCTGGACCTGGACAGGAGATTCCAGCTTCGGGATATCATGATGGAGTTTAAGGTATGCTTCTTGGGGGGTGGCATTAGAGAGGAGAGGGGATCCTGGCCCATATGGGCTTGGACCCATGGAGGACCTGTGTTCTTGTCTCTTGAGGCTGAGGGTGACAGTACCGTGTGCTGCGTGAGCACACAGGCTGGGGCAACACTCACCATGAGACTATATCATGTGGTGGCACCACCAGGTTTCCTGTCTTGGTCATGCAGTAGTTGTATATCCTCCGCTTGTCTGTGTCTCCCACCCTCAGTCCATCTAAATTCAGCTCTGTCACGTACCAATTCTACTGGCCTGGTTGCTTATTATATTGTTGTGTTATATATTCTTGATATAGTTTACTTTAATAAATTTGTGAATGAGTTTGAGTTTAACAAATAGCTAACAACTTGCCTATCCACATGAAAGATGTCCCTTTGGGACAGCTCTCTTGGTGGGCAATTCGCTCATTCTGTGCTATCACCTCTCAAAGTACTTTCGGATTCTGCTGTTAGTCCAGCCTTCTGGTTACTCCTTTGGGAGGAAACATTTTTATTCATTTGTGATGGGTCATTTTTTTTTTTATTTTCTGAGAAGATTTGATTTTATTCTTTCTACAGAAATAGTCAAATATTCAACAATTGGTTGATACGATTAAATGCCCGGGAAGGGTGATATAATTTTCAGAAGTTAAAATGAGCTTGGAATAAAAATAGGACCTAAATTCTTACATGGCTGGAGAAGCTGGCTCTAAGAGCGATGTCCAGAGTAAAGGTCAAAAGTATTTTGAGACATGCCAGCATCCTTTGAATAAATGCCCAGTCTCTAAAGGTGACAATTTTGAAGGACAACATTCATTTGAATGGATACTGTTGAGTAGTCTCATTGCCTTATTATCACTCTCCCATATATGTATTTGTGTCAATTCTTATTATACACATTTTGAATACTGTTTATGGATTAGATTTGGTGTCAGATGTTAGGGATAGAAAGATGAATAAAACCACATCACACTCTTCAAGCTGCTTTTAACCATGCGTAGGGAGGGCAGAGAGCCAGTGGGGAGAGAGTGTGGGGTGCACTCTGATACTGGTAAGAAGCACAGAAGAGGCATCTTGCTTGGTCTGTCTTGGGAGGGGTTGTCCCAGAATGCACCACGGAAAGATGAACCTTCATAGACCAGTAAAATGACCAGGTGAAGGGCAAATCTCATCCTAGGCAAAGAGAACAGTAAGTGCAAAGGCCAGGAGGCAAGAGGCAAGAAGGTACGGGCTTTGGGGTGGGGGAGGGATTGTGCATGGGATCTGGAGGAAAAACATGTTCATGGTGGTGAAAGATGGAGACATAGAGGGCTGCAGTACAAATACAAATGGGGGAAGGAGGGGAGCAGACTGAAGCCTTACTATTCATTCAACAAACACATACTATGCACCCACGTGCTAGAGGCACAAGTGTGAGCAAGACAGACAATGAGGCCCACATTCTCAACCCGGGGTGATTTTGCCCTCTTCCCTCTCCCAGGGGACATTTGGTAATGTCTGAGGACATTCTTGGTTGTCACACCTATAGGTATGCAATGACATCTGATGGGTGGAGGCCAGGGATGCTGCTAACCATCCTACAAGGTGCAGTACAGCTCTTATGATTGAGATTTATTCAAGTCAACAAATCCCAGTGCAGTGGGACAAGAATAAAAAGCAGGAAAACAACATAGAAATAATTGGAAATTGTGGTGACATTTCTGAAGGAAACAAAGTGCTGGGATAGGAAATAATGGGGCGGTGGGGCATGAGCAGAACGCATGTTAGGCAGGTATGAAAAGGTCTCCATGAGGAAGCGACATTTAAGCTGGGAGCAAAGAGTGAGGAGTGTCCCAGAGAGAGGAGAGCTCCAGGCAGCCGAAGCACCAGGTATAAAGGCTCTGGGGAGGGAATGAGTGGGTGGTGTGGTGTAGGGCTTGGGGAGGTGGAGGTGGCTGGAGATGGAGTGAGGAGGCAGGTGGGACCCAGGACCTCCTCAATCATATTTGGGAGTTTAGATTTTATGCAAGAATTGTGAGTTGGAGGATCCACAGTTTAGAGGAGTGATATGGTCCATTTTATGTTTTCAAAGAAAGCTGTCTCTGTACGGTGGAAGGTGTGACTGGAAGGAATGTGGGGAAAGCCAGTAGCACCTTCTAGGGAGGTTAGGAAAGCTGGAGAGACTGTACTAGGTCTGATTCAGGATCTGTTTTGAGGTTGAGTTTATGAACTTGCCATTCTAAGTAAGGAGCCATCAGCATAAAGATAGTACTTAAAGCCACCAGAAAAGGATGAAATCACTGAGAGGAGCAGCAGGGGGGTAATATGTCAAGCTTAGGAGCTCATGTTTTATCTTTAGGCCAATACAGATCCATTGAAGGGCCTCACGGATCAGATAACCATCTGGAAAGATGTCTGGTGAAGTGGGGAGAATGGTCTGGAGGGCTAGGGTAGGGGCTGAACTTGAGTCCCAGGCTGTGGCAGTCAATCAGGCTCAGCATGATTGTGGCCTGAGTCATGGCCTTGGCAATTTGAGAAAGAGGGAGAGAGGAGAGAGAGGAGGGACAGAACCCAGAGCTAGGATAAAAATGGTTGGTGTGGAACGTGTAAGAGTGGGAGATTTTTCCAGTCTGGAAGCCCTGAGGGTGGGCTGAGCCAGGGATCATGTCTCCTGGAATGCAGATCGAGTTTCTGTTACTTTCCATGGTTCTCCTGGGGAGACACTTCTGTGGCTTGTCAGGAGGAATGGACCCAGATGTTCCCGAGCTCACCTGCTCCCACTGGTCCCCTTCCCTCCCTCACTAGAAGAGCCTGTTTCTGTGATTGTGTTCCCCAGGGGGCACAGCCTGTGCTTCCCCTCTCCATCCTTCCTGTGTTTCCACAGGGGCCCATGCCCGCTGGCATGCTGATCGAACGCTCCTCAGACTTTGGCAAGACCTGGCAGGTGTACCAGTACCTAGCTGCCGACTGTACCTCCACCTTTCCCAGGGTTCGCCAGGGCCAGCCTCAGACCTGGCAGGATGCTCGATGCCAGTCTCTGCCCCAGAGGCCAAATGGACATCTAAATGGGGGGAAGGTAGGTAGAGAGAACCCTGAAAAAGTAGGCATGGTAGGTGGGACATCCCCACTGTCCTGCTGTTTACACAGTCCCATGCACTCTTGAAGAGATGAGAACACCCTATCAGCACCCGTTTGCTGCCTGGAAAGGACATTTCAGAAACATCTTGGGGCCACTATGTCACCCCACCAACCTGCCCTCTTCTGTAGATTCCTTTCTGTGACTTATTGGCACATCCCTATAGTAGAAAGAATAAAACCAGTGCTCCCGGGGTGAGGCCTTTGTGATGGCTGGTTAGATGCAAGTGAGCAAATCATACAAATTAAATTTCATGTTGATAGGATTTGACAGAAATATGAACTTTTTCAGTTTAATTCATCTATCTAGCCCAATCCTACCCCTGGTGTAACCCAGAGCTCCAAGTCACTTGACTTTAAAACCTGAGCTTGAAATGAGAGTCTACCTCTAGAAACAGCCAGGATGTTTCTCCCCAGATCTTCCCAATCTGGGTCAAATCATTTTATTTCTTTCACAATCGCTTTTCCACCTCTGGTATTTGCTCTTCTGTGGCCTGAAGAGCCTGGTGAGCCCTGAGAGGTGCTCAGAGGGGTCTCCCTCTGTGGGCAATGCCCCTCTTTCCTTTGTGTTTGGTTTTAACAGCTGTTTCTTGGTTGTGCCCTTATTGAAATCTAGATTAACTAAGTTGTCCAGACCTCAGATTAGAAAATAGGACTTTTGTTTTAAAATTAATTTTTCTGACTTATACATGTGTATATTAGGTTTCCACTTTGGCCTTTACAGAATTAAAAAGGCTAAATGTAATGACAATAACAATATTTAACATAAGGACTGAGAAGAAATACCTCATAAAGAATGAATGAAGATAAATACATTAAGAAAAGAAATCAGATGATTGCTGCAACAAAATATTAAGCAATAATAATAGTAATAATGCAAAGAAAGTAACGTTCACCTTGTCAGATAGAAGTATGTCTATTATAGAATACTTTGATCAGTCAACTTCTTCTTCTTTTGTTTTTTTTTTTCAAAGTCTCAAAAAAATAGACAACTAATATTCATAAATGAAAGTAACAGATAATTTCAAAAAAACAGATCATGCCAAATCTCATAGACAATAGAAAAAGAAATACTACAAAAGCATTCTACTTAATCTGGATACACCTGATATTAAAATTGGAGAAAATATATTATTATAAAGGGGAAATTACAAATATATTTCACTTATAAATGAGGATGCAATATGATAAACAACATTTTAACATGTTGAATTAAAAATTAATGTTTAAGTAATGTACTTCGGTCCAAATTAAATACAACTTATATAGGAATTAGTCATTAATTTCTTTCTTATTTTTTTTTCCTTGCCCACACCCCTCTCCCTCCCTCTCTGTCCGGTATCCTCTTCCCCTCTGTCCCACTGTGTCATTAATTGTCTTTATATCAAAGTTGAATACATAGGATTCTTTCTTCTCCATTCCTGTGATGCTTCACTAAGAATGATGTGTTCACCTCCATCCAAGTTAGTACAAATGCTGTAACATCTCCATTGTTTTTGATGGCTGAATAATATTCCATGGTATACATATATCACAGCTTACCAATCCATTGCTGGGTTGAAGGACATTTAGGCTGTTTCCACATTTTAGCAATTATAATTTGGGCTGCAATAAACAGCCTAGTACAAGTGTCTTTATAATAAAAGGTTTTTTTCTTTCTGGATAGATGCCCAGTAATGGGATTGCGGGATCAAATGGGAGGTCTAGGTTGAGTTCTTTAAGGTTTCTCCAGACTTCCTTCCAAAAAGGTTATATTAGTTTGCAGTCCCACCAGCAATGCAAAAGCGTTCCTTTCTTTCCACATCAGCGCCAACATTTGCAGTTTTGAGATTTTGTGATATAGGCCATTCTGACTGGGGTTAGATGATATCTCAGGGTGGTTTTAATTTCTATTTCTCTGATCATGAGGGATGATGAGCATTTTTTCATGTGCTTAGTAGCCATTTGTCTATCGGCGTTAGAGAAGATTCTATTCATGTCTCTTCTCCATTGATGTATGGGATTGTTGGACTTTTTTCTTGTAAGTTAAGACTCAACCACAAGACTCTTGGAAGTCATCAAAAAAATACAATAATGTCTCAGGATATAAAATCAATGTCCACAAAGAAGTTGCTTTTGTATATGCCAACAATAGCCAAGATGAGACGTTAATTAAGGACACAATTCCCTTCACCATAGCCCCAAAGAAAATGAAATACTTAGGAATATACCTAACAAAAGAGGTGAAAGACCTCTATCAAGAAAATTATGAAACCCTTAGAAAGGAAATAGCAGAGGACATCACTAATAGAAGAACATACCATATATATGGCTGAGAAGAATCAACATTGTTAAAATGTCTATACTTCCCAGAGTAATTTACCGATTCAACACCATCCCTATTAAAATACCAGCATCCTACTTTCAAGACTTGGAAAAAATGATTCTGCATTTTGTATGGAACCAGAAAAAAACCCATATAGCTAAGGCAGTTCTTAGTAACAAAAACAAAGCCGGGGGGGTATCACTATACCAGATTTTATGCTGTACTACAAGGCCATAGTGGTCAAGACAGCACGGTACTGGCATAAAAATAGAGACATAGATATTTGGAATCGAATAGAAAACCCAGAAATGAAACCAACAACTTACAGCCACCTACTCTTTGATAAACCAAACAAGAACATCCACTGGGGGAAGGACTCCCTATTTAATAAATGGTGCTGGGAGAATTGGATATCCACATGTAAAAGACTGAAATTGGACCCGCATCTTCTCCACTTACAAAAATTGATTCAAGATGGATAAAAGACTTAAATTTAAGGCATGAAATGATAAAAATTCTCAAAGAAAGAATAGGAAAAACACTGGATGATATTGACCTGGGGAAAGACTTTATGAGGAAGACAGCCATGGCAATAGCAACAACACCAATAATAAACAAATGGGATTTAATGAAACTGAAAAGTTTCTGTACAGCCAAGGAGACAACAACCAAAGCAAACAGACAACCTACTCAATGGGAAAGGATATTTGTTTATTTTGAATCAGACAAAAGTCTAATAACCAGAATCTATGCAGAACTTCAATTAATTTACAAGACTTTTTGTTAATTTGTATGGGGTTGATGTGAAAACTCTTCCTAAAATATGTAGATGAAGTCACATCTAATGAGTGGTTTCTTATAAATAAGAAGCATAGTTGAAATTGAGGTTGTCCAAAGTGCTGTGGTCACCATTGGAAAATTAGTATTCCCTAAACCCTCACATGTAGATTATATATCTTCTCATAATTTTTGATCCAGAGAAATTGGGAAATTCTCGTGACACCTATGTTTTTAATTGGAGAGTAGACATTGTGTACACACACACACACACACACACTCTCATTTGGGGCCCAGTGATCATGGTGCTCCCCCACAGCAACTGGCAGGCCTTACATCCGTGGTCTGTCTCAAGTTCTGGGTAAGAAAGAACTCAGCAAAGAGGAGGGTAGGGCATTGAGTAGAAAGGAAGGTTTCCTCTGAGCTTGGGCCTGCTGTTTATCTCTTTTGTCAATTCTTCCCTTTCCCCTCCTTCTGTAGGTACAACTTAATCTTATGAATTTAGCATCTGGGATTCCAGCAACACAAAGTCAAAAAATTCAAGGTTAGTGTGGCTACTTGTCTTGCCCATGGGACTGTGGGTGGGAAATGAAACAAGGGTGGAACTCATGGAAATTTCCTTGTCTTTGCTATCTCTGTCAGCATGGTTGGGGATTTAATCGTTGCCCTGCTCACCCCATGGAAGTGTTGTGTGCAGGATGCTGTGGGAATTCTGAGGGCTGGGCAGGATGGCCCTGGTATAATGGCGTTATGGAGACAAGGAGGAGCAGGGTGGTTTTCCTTGTCTGTCCTGCTCCAGAAGACTCTATTTGCCTCTAACTTCCTTTCTTTATCTTTTCTTTCTCAACCCATCCCTCCATGCTGCTTGCCCCTCTCAGAGTTGGGAGAGATCACAAACTTGAGAGTGAACTTCACCAGGCTGGCACCCATGCCCCAGCGGGGCTACCATCCCCCCAGCGCCTACTATGCAGTGTCCCAGCTACGTCTGCAGGGGAGCTGCTTCTGCCATGGCCATGCTGACCGCTGTGCCCCCAAGCCTGGAGCCTCAGCTGGCCCCTCCACCGCTGTGCAGGTGACAGCCCAGGGGAGGGGGCAGGATAGAGTAGACTAAGGACCTTCTTGGGGCTCCCAGAAAGAAGCGAGGACACTAAATTTAAGGCTTGGGCATTGAATACTTCAGCAATAATAAAGAATCTAGGTGGTTTTCATTTCAAAAACCAGAGTTCTAGACCTGCTTTATAGTTTGGCATTTCAGTTACGTATAAATAGATGTTTGGGTACAGGATGGGGAGTTTATGGTGATGCCTCTCAACCCTGACAATGTATTATAATTTCATTGGAACCTAAGAAACATTGCCCAGACACTGACCTTCACTTAAGATATTTGGATTTTATTATTGATTTTTAAAGCTGCCAGGGGATTCTGATGTATTGGCAAGGCTGAGAGTAGTCACTGGTTTAGAGATTCCAAATTCTCATCTCGTGGGAAGATGTGGGGCGGGGTGAGAACAATAGTTGGAGTCTACCCCAGACCAGTGTAATCAGATCAGCAGGGATGGGGATGAGAAAGAAGTTCCAGTTCAGCAAAGTTCTCAGGAGATTTTGCTGTGAAATCAAACGTGAGAACCACCAGTGGAGGAGTGAGAAGCTTGGGGAAAGAAGCAGAGGGACCTGTCATTGCCCTTTTCTGGGGCTTCAGTTCTTCTGTCAGCATAGGGGGACGTGACAGCTGTCTTGGTGCTAGAGAGGCAGGACAAAATCACATAAAGTGGTCTGGGAGGGAAATACAGGTGACATGAGCATCAGTGGGCTTTGTTCTTTCCACTGGTGGGCCAGCTCCTGCCCCAGGCTGCAGAGGAATATAGAGGGAGATCAGCTCAGAGAATGTGTCATCTATTGAGACCCATAAGACAAATCACTAGAACCCAAGGCCGAGGACATGTGAAGAAACCAACTTGCTTTCAGATGCGGAGGGAGGCCTTATGGTACCTGCCCTGCCCTGGTGGTCCTCAACTCTGGCTGCACAGTAGAATCATCACTTATAAAAGATACCACTACCTGTGCCTTGTTCCCCAGGTTCTGATTAAATTGGGCCTAGACCTGGATCTTTTTCAAAAAATACTTCCAGGTGATTCTGATGTGTAGCCAGCATTGAGATCTATGGATTAGAAGGTTATGGGTGCCATTATTATTCTGGGTGCCATTCTAGTTGGAGCTTAAGGGACAGGAGTTTAGGGGGTGAATATGGAGAGAAAAGAGTTGTAGCAAAAGGAAAAACATCAGTAAAATCCCAAAGAAGGGGAAAGTAGGAGCAGCTGGGAGTTCAGCCGGCTGTGCTGCTGGCAGGGTGTGGGAGAGAGGACGGAGCAAACTTGATACAGGTCCTTCCCTGAATGCTAAGCGGAAGGTGTTGGACTCAATTTAGAAGGCAGTCAGCATACGATAACTATTCTATTTTTATACCAGAATGAGTCTAGTAACAATTGATCATAACAGTTCCATTGGCTAAACAACTGTAGTCATAGATTGCTGGAATATAAATCTCCAGGGGGTCCAGCAGCTTCTGGAATCACACAGTTACCAACGAGGGTGTCTGAGCACTTTCCAGGTACTGCCTTGAACTGGGAATCATGTCCAAGTGCAAGGAATGAGCCTGTGAAGCCTCACTAGAGGAGCAGTGCAGGCACACGTGGACACACACACACATGCGCTGACACGAATATGTGCTCGTATGCATAGCACAGTGGTTGTAGGCAGGCCACTGGAAGTGTCACAGGGGCTGTATGATGTCTGGAGGATTCAGGGAAAGTGTCCTGTGAGGGCTGGGGTCCGAGCCTAGCCCAGTGTGGTGGGTGGGAAGGTCAGATCCATCCATGGACTCTCCTTTGTTAATTACTCCTAATGGCTGATGGGCCCCTTCTCAGGTGCACGATGTCTGCGTCTGCCAGCACAACACAGCCGGCCCCAACTGTGAGCGCTGTGCACCCTTCTACAACAACCGGCCCTGGAGACCTGCGGAGGCCCAGGACCCCCACGTATGCCAAAGTATGAGGCTCGGGTCACCCCTTTCCTGTAGGGACTGGGTCTTGTGCTGGCCCCTCTAGGCCTTGGTGACCTTACCTGGGATGTGGGGTGAATCTAGTTTTTATTATTTAAATCCAAACCGAATTGCAGCTCTGCAGTTGAAGCTCTGTGGGATTGGAGAAAGCATCCTCCCCCTCCCTCCATCTCAGTCAGGCCTGCAGAGATCGAGGCCTGTTGTGTGCTTCTGATTCCACATGGCTTTCAGACTATCCCCAGCGTCTCCTTCTTCTGGCTCCTTCAGTTGCCTTGCCCTGTTTAAGGCAATGTCATTTTGCCTACTTCAAATGTCCCCCTGGAGTAAGGGCCTTTGTCTGCCTAAATGATGAGAAACAGGGATCCTTAGATCAGAGAGAGGCAGTGACCCAGCAGGAGAGCCGGGTGCCAGTGAGCAGAGCTAGGGAGAGACCATTTAACAGTGGCCCAGAGTGGGCACTATTCTTGGATTCATCCCAACACTGGGAAACAGGAGGCCTGAGTTCTCATTCTACTCTGCTTTTGTATTGGTCTTCCAACCCTAATTAAATTACACAAGGCTCCTCTCTGCCCAGAGCACCTTACTGAGCTCTTAGTGGTGCCAGCCAGCTAACGTGGCACATACTGTACATGGCAATGGTGCTGGTCGGATGGCAGCCCTGGGACTCTCCTTTTCCAGGGTGCGAGTGCAACGGACACTCGGAGACATGTCACTTCGACCCAGCTGTGTTTGCTGCCAGCCAGGGGACACATGGAGGTGTATGTGACAACTGCCGGGACCACACCGAAGGCAGGAACTGTGAGCGGTGTCAGCTGCACTATTTCCGGAACCGGCGGCCCGGGGCCCCCATTGAGGAGACCTGTATCCGTGAGTAGAGGTTCTGGGGACCCAGAGTGTCACCCATTTGTCATTCCCTGTCTGGTCTGGGCAAAACAGAGCACATGTCCTTGGGGACACAAAGGTACTTGGGGAGCATGAAGACTTGGTCATGAGTCAGGACTTAGGAGAAATTGTTTTAACTTAGCTGAGCACTCCTGAGCAGGTGGTTGAACCTCTTGGTCCATCAATCAATCAGCCGATCTCCATAAATATATAGCCCTTACTTTTTGTGGCCTCGGGGAACACACAAACTGTTTGGAAATATAAATCATACACACATGAAAAAGAGGGATGGAAGCAGTTTCTCTATGTATGTGCTATGTGCCTGGACCATATTGTAATGTAGTTTGATATTTATTTTTTCATTTCTTCTGACACCAACACCTCCTCTGTGGCAGGGATTTTGTCTTACTCCCTCTGGCCTTCGCACAATGACTGGCAAATCATTAACGCTCAAGGAATGTTTGCTGAGTGAACATATGCAAGTAGTGGAACAGAATCCCCAGAGGCAGCCTGACATGCCCACAAGGCTGGCGAGTTTGAGTAGGAGAGAGCAAACTGGGCTGAAATGATCTGACTTGGTCAGGTGTGATCAGGAAAGACTTTCTGGGTGAAAGAGCCTCATATTTTGAAAGGCGTGAAAGAAGTCCGGGAGTGGGGGTGGGGAAAAGCTGGGCCACTTCCTGTTGATATTATTTGTTTATGGAAAGAGTGAGACAGAACTGTGTTTGACCTCTGTTTCTAGCATTTGCTTGGAATGTGAACTTGAGTAAGTTCTTTAACATGTTTAAGCCTTGGTTTTCTCATCTGTAGGATGGGAACAATAATCCCCACCTTTCAGGCTTATCACAAAGATTACACAAGGCAACATGTGGGAGTGCACAGCTCAGAGCTTGGCACACAGTAATTCAGCAAATAATGACAACAAAAATACTCAACACGGGCCGAGTACTGTTCCACTCATTTTGTATTTACTCATGTGTTCCTCCTAAGAAGTCCGTGAGGGTTGTATCATTATCGCCACTTTACATATAAGGAAACTGAGGCACAGAAGGACTTTTGTAACTTGATTGAAGCTATGAGGTTGAAATCCAGTGGTGGACCAATGATTTGACCAGGCAGCCTGCTTTTCTTCATTCCTACTGTGGTGGCTGCTTTTGTCTCTCAGCCTGCGAGTGTGACCCGGATGGGGCAGTGCCAGGGGCTCCCTGCGACCCAGTGACTGGGAAGTGTGTGTGCAAGGAGCATGTTCAGGGAGAGCGCTGTGACCTGTGCAAGCCGGGCTTCACTGGACTCACCAACGCCAACCCGCAGGGCTGCCACCGTGAGTAAGGGGCCTGGCCCAGCTTGGTGTGGGGCAGGGCACATGGAGCCACCAGATCCAAGACTGGCCCGCTTACTGTACTGTTGAGAAGGCCAGATTGCATTGACCCCATCTTGCACTCCCTCATCCCATACCCCCCACTTTCTCACAACCTGTCCCTGAGCACGTAGGCCTTGCAGAAATGGGGAGTGTTAAATAAACATACCCTGTAAAGACAGGGCAGGTTATCCCAGAATGCAGGCCCTTGTTAAACCACATTTGGCTCCCCTTGGAATTGCTCAATCCCAACCCTTTACCCATAGATCTAACCTCCGTATGGAGACAGGCCAGGATATAGATCCTTATAAAACCACATTTGGCTCCCCTTATACTTACTCGATCCTGACCCCTTTCCCCATAGATCTAACCTCGCCTTTTGCTTCTGTAAACTGCTTTGCCTTAGGAATTCCAGTCCCCTCCCCAACTGAAAGAAGGGTATAAAAAAACTCCTACCTCTGTAATGGTTGGCCGAGAATTTTTCAGATGTGAACCTATCTCGGTTAGCTAGCCAATAAAGGACCCCATACCTAATTCGAACTCAGTGTGCTGGCGTTTTCTCTATAATTCCACTTGTGTTGGGTACACACTGTCTTCAGGGGAAATCCCATCTTGGGGTAGGCAGTGGCAGTGTGCCAGGCATTGCCTGGACGACATCTTGCCATCTTCTCCAGCTCTGGTGCTGTGCCACTGTCCTCCAGCAGGTGGCAGCACAGGTCTGACTTGGAAAGCAGGACTGAGTCAGCTAAGGGGTGGGCAAGTGGTGGTGCAGGGGTGGGGTTGGGGGGCAAGCTGTCGGCCAGGTGGCTGGAACTGGTGGGAAAGCACGGTGGCCATGTAAGTCAGCTATGGTATCTGTAGGGAACGGCCCCGCCCCGTTCTTCTCCCAGGCTGAGGCACCTCACTGGGTGTGTGTCCTCTCTCCTACAGGCTGTGACTGCAGCCTCCTGGGGGCCCGGCAGGACATGCCTTGTGATGAGGAGACTGGACGCTGCCTGTGCCTGCCTAACGTGGTAGGCCCCAAATGTGACCAGTGTGCTCCCTACCACTGGAAGCTGGCCAGTGGCCAGGGCTGCCAACCATGTGCCTGTGACCCACACAACTCCCTCAGCCCCCAGTGCAATCAGGTATGAGCCAGGGATGACCTGTGGGCCCCTCAGCAAGGGACGGGTCTTGCACGCCAGCATTTTTGTCCACTCTCCATGCTGCCCTTCTGGGCCTTTTCACTGTCAGGCTGAGCTTCTCCTGTCCCCATTCCCCTTTGGGGAGGCTACCAGATGTCCCTCTCTCTGTGGATCACAGCCTTTAGCAATGACATGCCTTCTGAAAGACTCACTTTGGGTCTTGACTTTGGGGCTTATCTCTGGGTGGGAGCTTGACTTTGACTTGACTTTGGGGCTTATCTCTGGGGGCTTATCTCTTGCTTTGGGGTCACACTAGCTCTGTAGACAGCCCGTGAGCCCTGGATTCTGTCTGCAGACGAAGGATCTATGACATAGCCGCTGACACCAGGGCAAGGAGAACCTGCAAGCGAGGGTCCCCTGACTGTGCTCTCCCCCTCCCAGTTCACAGGGCAATGCCCCTGTCAGGAAGGGTTTGGAGGCCTGACATGCAATGCCGCAGCCATCCGCCAGTGTCCAGACAGGACCCACGGAGATGCAGCCACGGGCTGCAGAGGTGCGTGGTCAATGTGTGGGCAGTGCTGCGGCTGTGGGGGTGGAGCTATTGGGGCAGAGCTGTGGCTGGGCAGTGGGGGGGAGTACGGGTTTGTGGTACAACAGGAAATCCCACATGGACACATGTGGTGTGGGCCTGGGCAGCCCCATGAGTGTGTGTGGTCTGGCTGGTCAGCTTGGCCTCCCAGCCTCCAAGGCAGATCCATTGTCCAGCTGTCCCCACATTTCCCCAACAGGATAGCTTTGCTCCCAACTTCCCTGAGAAAGAGCATTTACCAGAAGCCATTTGTAGGGAAGCAGCAAGGAGGGGAGGACATTTCTTCCCTCTTCAAAGATGGAGATAGTGAGTCTGGAGCAGGCAAGGGTCATCTCCCGGGGGGCAGTCGGATGTGGCCTCAAGAGTGCAGAACTTGCAGCATGCAGGGCTGGCTCTGCTCTCAGCTCTGCCTCCCCCTTACTGAGTGATTTGAGCCAGTTACTTCCCCTCTTTGGCCTCAGTTTGCGCACTGGGGGAGAAGGCATACTGTACTTGACCTCTCTGCACCTCAGTTGCCTCATCTATAAAGTGGGAAGATCAGAGCCGCTAACCTCCAGAGTTAGATCAGATGAGTGAGCATGTGTGACTACAAGTGGTGCCTGGCACGTGGTGGGTCTCACCGCTGTTGTGACCATGGCTTTTATTCTAAGCCCTGTAGAAGGATGCTCGGGTCATACCTTTACTTCAGGGCCCTCTGGCCCCTGCTCTCTGACTGTGTTTTCCCTTGGCCCTAGCCTGTGACTGCGACTTCCGGGGAACAGAGGGCCCGGGCTGTGACAAGGCCTCAGGGCGCTGCCTCTGCCGCCCTGGCTTAACTGGTCCCCGCTGTGACCAGTGCCAGCGAGGCTATTGCAATCGCTACCCAGTGTGTGTGGCCTGCCACCCTTGCTTCCAGACCTACGATGCAGACCTCCGGGAGCAGGCCCTGCGCTTGGGCAACCTCCGCAATGCCACTGCCAGCCTGTGGGCAGGGCCGGGCCTGGAGGACCATGGCCTGGTGTCCCGGATGCAAGACACAAAGAGGAAGGTCGAGCAGATCCGAGCAATTCTCAGCGGTGCCTCTGTCACAGAGCAGGAGGTGGCCCAGGTGGCCAATGACATTTCCTCCATCAGGTAATTCCATTTCCCTGCCAAGTACTTAGTGGAATTATGCCACATGGGTGCCCACCAGGGGGTCATGCTGGTCCTCTTTCTAGCCTGTCGCAGTGTTCAAGGCATGAGTGCTCTTTCTCTCAACCACATCACTGCAGGCCCGGAAGGCTGGTGTGGTGGGGTATTTTTCTGTCCTACAGGTGAGAAAACTGGCAGGGAAGTGAAGTGACAGAGCCATGTGGCCCCCCGGACAGAGCCGGCACTCAGAATGCAGACTAAGACCCCAAGCCCTGCGTGCTTTCACGTGCCTGGGGCACCCGTAGGAGAGCCAGCTCTGGATTAGTCACCCTGGTGGAGGGCATCCGAGAGGCAGGGGCTCTAAAAATAACTCGCATTTGCCTTTGCAATGGAAGCGATCCTGCCCACACCCCAGCCCACCAGCAGAGTCCTTCTGAAGGCTCCTGTGATTAGTTTGCATTCCCTCAGCTCTGGCTTTCCCAGGGCGCACACAGCCATCCATCCAGGTGTGGGATTGGTGGTGGAGAAAAGGCAGCCTGAGAAGAATGAAAACTGAGGTTTTGTGATTCATGGATGTGCTGGAGCCTCTTTTGGCAGCCTTGGCAGAGGGGCTAGAGCAAATGCTGGGAATCACTCCCCATATTTCCTTAACCATCCATTATGAGGCACTGGGGACACTGAAGTTAATGTGGCATAGTCTTTGCCCCAAAGAGGCTCATGTGGGGGAGACTGGTGTGTGAACCATGAGCTGTAATGTGATGCGTGTTGTAAGAGAGAAACTCCAGAAGGGGGGCACTTGTGCCAGGCTTCACGGAGGAAGTGTCATCTGACCCAAGTCTCAAATTTGGGTAGTCCATCTGAGGCGTTCAATAGTCTGGCAACACAGGTGGGGTGAATTCCACGGAAGGGCATTCTAGACCTGAGTGCCGCCTGGAGGTAGAGAAAGTGAGGCTTGTGGAAGGGAGTTGGTGGTTGGGTTGGTGGAGCTGCACAGGGTATGGGGAGAGAGGAATCTTCAAGACCTCTGGGGCCTTGGGCCTGAGGGCAGGACCTTGACCCCTTTCAGGGGGTGACCAGTGGGCAGCAGTGGTGGGGTTTGGAGGTCAGTGGGAGTTGTGGACTACAGAAGAGGGATTCGAGAGCCACACTGTACAGATGGCCACTGAAGTCAGCCTGCAAAGAGGGAGGAGGTGGGGTCAGGGTGACACTCCTCACCAAAGCCAGGGGCAGGGACAGGTGGAGGAGATCAGGAAAGGTGGCTGAAGAGGGTTTTGTGGGCCCCCATGCAGAGGCATGGAGGAAGGTTGGCGGGCACTCCCAGCCTCTGTCTGGGGAATTGTCTTTGTCCTGTGCATTCTGCCCTCTGTCCTCTTTGCTGAAGGCCTCTGCTTGTCCTGACTCAGCAGTTGCTCCCAGAGGATGGCTGGCTCTGGGGAGGCACAGCCCCCCTCTTATATTTTAGTGAAAGCTCCTCTCCCACCTCAGGCGAACTCTCCAGGGCCTGCAGCCAGACCTGCCCCTAGAGGAGGAGATCTTGTCCCTCCCTGGAGACCTGGAGAGTCTGGACAGAAGCTTCAATCACCTACTGGTTATGTATCAGAACAAGAGGCAGCAGTTTGAAAAATTCAGCAGTGCCGATCCGTCAGGTGAGGAAGGGGCTCTCGGACAGCCCCGTGTGCTGCTGCCTCCAGGAACACGGCATGCCACGGCTCCCTGTCCTCCTGCTCCTGCCTCTCCAGGCGGCCAGGCTCAGGAGCACCTCTGGTCCCTCCCCTCTTCCCATAGGAGCCTTCCGGCTGCTGACCACAGCCTATGAGCGGTCATCCCAGGCTGCTCAGCAGGTCTCTGACAGCTCCCGCTTGCTGCGCCAGCTCAGGGACAGCCGGAAGGAGGCAGAGAGGCTGGAGGTACAGGCAGGAGGAGGAAGCGCCGGTGGCCCCCAGCTCGCTGCACTGAGGCTAGAGATGGCTTCTCTGCCTGACCTGACACCCACCATCAACAAGGTGACTCAGGGCATGGAGTCCACCCCCTGGAGCCTCAACTCCACCTAGTCACATGACTGCTGCCACCTGTTTCCCATAAGGGAAAACCTGTCCCATGGGACACCTGTCCTACACTCCACCCATCCTGACCTTGTGCCCCTCCCTATATGCCCAGCAGTTGCCTGGCTGTCAGGACATGTATGGCTGTTTGTTTCCTGAGTGTGGGCTGGAAGCAGGTGTTGAGGGGCCCTGCCTGAGTGGCCTCTTTGATACCCCATCTCTCCTCAGCTCTGTGGTGGCTCTAGGCAGACGGCCTGCACCCCAGGAGCATGTCCTGGTGAGCTGTGTCCCCGAGATAATGGCACGGCCTGTGGCTCCCACTGCAGGGGTGCCTTACCCAGGGCTGGTGGGGCCTTCCGGACAGCGGGGCAGGTGGCTGAGCAGCTGCAGGGCTTTGATGCCCAGCTCCAGCAGACCAGGCAAATGGTAGGTGTGTGTGAGGCGGGGTGGGCACAGGCGGGATGGAGCCCCTGGGCAATTCAGTTTCCATTTTATCCTTGGGAGACCAAAGTGCAGAGAT
>NW_003852573.1:185255-191217 GCF_000181295.1 Otolemur garnettii | reverse complement strand
TTTATTCTGAGGATCAAATAACTGATGTAAAACGTGTTTGGAAAAACTAAAGGTGCCTCAGGAATGAAAGTTGATATTATTAGGTTTCTGGTTCCTGCCCGTGAATTTGCTTGGCTGGGAGCTTATGCTAAGCTGAGGGCTTAGCATAATGACAGTGGCTCTTTGCTGCTACTGCAGTGTTTTTGCCCAAACAAGCCCAAGCCCCCTCCCAAGTGCAGGTGGCAGGTCAGAGAAAGGCAGGAAGGATCCACTGAGGTCCGTGACTTGCCTAAGGTTATGAGGCTCACAATGGAAGAAGGTGGTACCCAACAAATGCAGATGACAGGACAGGCCACGAGGGTGGAGCTCAGGTTCACAGATGAGGGAGGCTTTCCCCAAGGCAAGCCCAGTGGGGCCAAATGACTACTCATCCTATCTTAACCTCAGCCAGGCCCCTGGCCCCAGGGCTGGGAGGTGGGTTGGAAATCTCTCCGGTAGGGGGTCCACCCCTGGCTCTTGTGAACAGTGGAGAGCAGCCAGGCCCATTTTGTCCTCTCAGTTGTACTTGTGTCTGGGTCAAGTCTTAGAATGAGGCCAGGGGCAGAGAGAAAAAGCAGAGCCTGAGAGAGGCCTGGACCCGGGGAGGGACCCAAGAAATTTCATCATATTGGCAAGTTCTGGTCTCCAGGGTCTTGGTGCAGTAGGTGCTGGGTGCTGGCTGCTGTTGGGTGCAAGGTCATGGTGTGGGAGGTATAAGGTCTATGTGGAAATCCAGAAAAATGAGTTCAGGGTTCAGTGGTGGGTATTGCTAAGTGCTAGAGAGAGAGAGATGTGGCAGGGAGGGAGGATAAGGAATGCTGGTCTGAGGTGGGGGCTGCAATTCTAGCTTGGGTGGCTGGGGTTGGCCCCTCTGAGAAGGGGATGTTTCAGCAAAGACCTGGTAATTCCTATCTGCCTTTGCAAAAACGAGCCTCCGGCCTGGGAAGGGGTGTAGGGCAGGGGTCTTCCAGCCAAGGAAGCAGTTCCAGGTCCTGGCTGCTGTTCCCTGTTTTGAGCTGAGGATGCATGTGCCGCAGGCATTGTTCAGTACCAGCTGTCTGGCCCCGCCTCTTTCTCCTCAGCTTCCTGTGGCATCAGACACTGAGTTGCCACAGCTGTGCTGACATCCCCTCTCCACGCCTCCTCCCACCCCGGGCAGGGAGCATGGACAGTCATGCTCCTGCAGCATTCCCAGACACTTCCAGAGAGCAGGAGCCCGAGTCTGGCTGAGAAGGGCAGCAGCTCCTTGGGGTACCACAGCAAGGATGTCAGTGGGTGACTTCTGCTGTGGGGGCTGCTCAACCTGGACAGGCCTCAGATCTCCACCTGATGGGTGGCTGTCTTCCAGATCCCGACACCAGTGCAGCCACCATCCAGGAAGTCAGTGAGGCTGTGCTGGCCCTGTGGCTGCCCACAGACTCAGCAACAGTCCTGCGGAAAATGAATGAGATCCAGGCCATTGCAGCCAAGCTCCCCAATGTGGACCTGGTGCTGTCCCAGACCAAGCAGGACATTGCCCGGGCCCGCAGACTCCAGGCTGAGGCTGAGCAGGCCAGGTATGGGCTCGGCCCTGGGCTTCTCACTGTGCAGGATTGAGCTGGTGTTAGACTCCCCAACCCTGTTGCTCCAGAGGGGTGGAGAGGGCAGGGAGACAGGAGAGGGTGCTCACTGTGGTGGGGGTGGCTAAGTGATACACAAAATCCAAGTTAAAGTTTACTTGCATGAGCCTGTCTTCCCTATTGGAAGCTGGGCCCAGAGGATATCTCAGGCATACAACTGGCATCCATCATGTCAGTTTGGGGGGATCCGGGGGTGTCAGAGCCACTAAGTTAATACTCCCCTTACTCTTTGTCTTGCTGGGAAGGGTGTTCTCCTGGACTGATGAATGATCTGCCCCACCCAGTTATTCATTCACCGTTCACTCATTCTCTCTCTCCTGTCCTTCCTGCTTCCCTCACCTAGGATCCGAGCCCACACAGTGGAGGGCCAGGTGGAGGACGTAATTGGGAACCTGCGGCAGGGCACGGTGGCACTGCAGGAGGCTCAGGACACCATGCAAGGCACCAGCCGCTCCCTTCAGCTTATCCAGGACAGGGTTGCTGAGGTGAGGTATTATGGGAATGAACAGACAGATTTAGGCGTGAGGCACAGAAGATACCAGAAACTGACCATATGGAAGCTGCGCTGGGGTTCCAGAGAAGGAAGGTTACAAGCCTTGGGGCTGACATTGAACTGTGGGTTTTCGGGTCTCATGGCTGGAGTGCAGAAGGCACGGGTGAACTCCGACCTGTGGTAGGAGTGGGGTGTCAGCTGGGCTGGAGCAGGAAGGGGCTGGGTTGTCAGGGGTGTGTGTTGGGGGGCAGCCATGACATTCTGGTTGGACAGAGTTTTTCCTGCCTTATTATTTGGAGAAAAGATGGGAATGAAAGTCTCTGCCTGGGAGACTCACCCCACACCCCCATCTCCTCTCTCTTTCTATAAAGGTTCAGCAGGTACTGGGGCCAGCAGAAAGGCTAGTGACAGGCATGATGGAGCAGCTGGGTGACTTCTGGGCACGGATGGGGGAGCTCCGCCGCCAGGCCCAACAGCAGCAGGCACAGGCCATCCAGGTCCAGCAGCTTGCAGACAGGACCAGCAAGCATGCACTGAGTGCACAGGAGGTACTGAGTGGGCAGAGTCTGCCTGGTGATGCACAGCCAGTGAGGGGTCCTGAGCAGGAGAGGACTTTGCACATTGTATAAGGCAGTGGACTCAACAGCGCTTAGAGAACCAGAGGGAAGGGACCTCAGGTTCAACCTCCACATGGAGAGGCCTTCGAATTCTCTCTCTGCTGCCATTGGTGTAGCTGGTGCTGGACATTGGAGATGATCTGGTCCCTCTACAGATGAGATGGAGTCCTGTCCATAGGCCTAATGCTCATCTGCAAAGCTGGTCTCTTGAGACCCAACAGGAGCGCATCTCCTGGCTTCCTATTATTGTCAGAATTAGATCACAGAGAAGATTGAAGAGCTATTGTCAGTGTCTCAAGTGTACTACCTGCTTCCCGCAGGGCCAGGAACATTGGCACTTGGAATCGTGGTGACCAAGTTGCTACACTATTAAGTAGCAGCTTAAATTAACACATTATTATGTGTCTGACATTGTGCTGAAGTGAGGTGGGAAATGGCAGGAGCTGGAGACAGAGGGAGGGGAATGCAGAAGCTTAAGACAGAATCTGTGACTTGGGGTTTTTATGGGCAAAATCAACCCTATTGGGAAATAAGAAGAAATAATAGGGAAATCATTGAGTGTTGATTTGGGAGATCTCAAGTGTTTCGAGCACAGGCCTTCAGGACCTTGGATGCTAATGATGATACTGAGATTGTTCTACCTCTTTCAGGGATTTGAGAGGATAAAGCAAAAATATGCTGAGTTAAAGGACCGGTTGGGTCAGAGTCCCATGCTGGGTGAGCAGGGCAGCCGAATCCTGAGTGTCAAGACAGAGGCGGAAGAGCTGTTTGGGGAGACCATGGAGATGATGGACAGGATGAAAGGTGAGGGAATGGTCCAGGCATGGGCTGCCAGGCACCCAGCAGCTCCACCTCTGGATGAACCTAGAGGAGCTCAGGGAATGAGGTCAAGTGAGTGCCCTGAGCACCTAGGAAGTGTGAGGCCCATGACTGGGCTAGGAAGGCCGAGATATTCACACAACTTGGTCTGTCCAGACGGGGCTGTTCTTCCTACTGCCTGCAAGATACACAAACTGTATTCAATAGGACAAGGTGGTCTGTGAAATACTAAGAGCTCTAAGGGTTGAGAGGATAAATAATTTCAGAGAGACATGCTCAGGGAAGGTAAGAAAGGATAAGATTGGAAGTGGGCCTGGAAGGATGTGTAGGCCTGGGAAAGGCTGTGATTTGAGGAGGAACAGCCAGACAAGGGTGGTGGGGAGAAGGAGCAAGGCATTCCCTGAGGCTAGGGATGGGGGGGGGCGTTGATGAAGAGAGAGGTGCTGTGCCCAGGGTTGGGCCTCCAGTTCCAGGAGGAGGAGGAGGGTGGCCAGTCCTGGAGGCAGGAGGGCACCTCCTAGGGGTTTTGGATACAGCAGAGATATGTTGGAAGTAGCTTTTGAAAGGGTTCTGAGGTTTTCTCAGAAAGGGGAGCAGGGCCTCCCAAGAACCAAGGTCAATCTCTAAGATGGGATGGTAGCCTAGCAGGCATATGCGTCCAGTGAGTGTCATGGGGTTTCTATGGATTTTAGCAGAAGTGTTTGGTAGAAATCTCTCTGGGTGGCCAGGTGGACCCACAGAGAAGGTTGGGCCAGTGTGTTGATGACAAACAGATGTGAGGGACATGAAGGTAAGGCGGGAGGCTCTGCCCTGTAGGGCGAGAGGCTCTGCCCCGGGGAAGGAGCCAGCACCTGGGCCAGGGCCTGCTCTGGCCTTGCTCACAACTCTTTTTATGATGATAAATAATTTCTTTATCAAGGCTGTGGGTGACAAAGAGTTACGACACTAGACAGCAGAGCCAATATTTTAAGGTGATAGCAAAAGTCTAAAAGGATGGGCTGAAACTAGTGGATGAAATTAAATAAGGAGGAGAGTAACCTCACACTAGGGCCTTGTTTGGGATTAAACCTGCAGCGCAGCTCAGGTGAGGCCTGGCTCCTCAGTAGCTACGGACACTGACATACTTTGTAACTGGGGAGTGATAAGCAAATACAAATTGTCGCTCACCTGAGAAAGACCTGAGTTTTGAGTAACTGTAAGCTTGTTATAAACCCTTAAGTTCTTTTTTTTTTTTTTTTTTCCAGTTTTTGGTCAGGGCGGGTTTAAACCCGCTACCTCCGGTATGTGGGGCCAGTGCCCTACTCCTTTGAGCCACAGGCTCCCCCCAGCCCTGGCGTTTTTGCTACTACCAAAAGAATTATTCAATACAAAGCAGCCAAAGGAAGGGGAGTAACAGCTCAGGGGCAACAGTAACAGTATTTAGCAGCTGATACAGCACAGGCCCACCAACCAGAAGAGGTCAAGTTGTAGCCTTGACACATGAGTGTGCTTGGAGGAATTTACCTTTCTCTCTTTCTTCCCTTCCTTCCTTTCCTCCCTCCCTCCCTTCCTTCCTCCCTTCCTTCCTTCCTTCCTTCCTTCCTTTCCTTCTTTCTTTCTTTCTTTTCATTCCTTCCCTCCCTCCCTTCCTCCCTTCCTTCTTTCCTTTTTTCTTTTCTCTCTCCTTCCTTCCTCCCTCCCTTTCTGCCTCCCTCTTCCTTTCTTTCTTGTCAGAGTCTTACTCTCTTGCTCCAGGTAGAGTGCAGTAGCCTTAGCCTATCTCAGCAACCTCGAATGTCTAGGTTCAACTGATGCTCCTGCCTCAGTCTCTGAGTAGCTGGGACAATTCCCGGTTAATTTTTCTATTTTTTGTAAAGATGGGGTCTCATTCTTGCTTAGGGTGCTCTCAAACTCCTAAGCTCAAGGGGTCCTCCTGCCTCAGCCTCCTAGAGTGCTAGGATTACTAGAGGCCTGAGCCCCCAGGCCTGGTCAGGAATTTACCTTTCATTGCTGGATAATGGGGAGCACTGTGTAGCAGGGGGGGTCTTGGGATAGGGGTTGGATAACGGAACAGCAGCTATTTTGCAACCACTATGTACATATTTCAATATTTTATCAACCTGTGGGTCCATGTAGGTGCAGAAATCACATTGTTCTGCTCTGCTCTGGGGATCTCACTGGGGGATGGTGTGCAAGTGATGGCTCCTGCATCCTCAGAATCGATAAGGACCAACTCTGCATACTTTGGGATGGGGGGAAGGAGTCAGCCATTGTATCAGATGAGGAATGGACGAAAGAACTAGAGCTGTTTAACCTGGAGACAATAGAACCTCAGACCTGCTAAGGACTGCTATGTGGGAACAGAGCAGATATATTCTTGTACCTCTGGGAGACAGAGCTGGGACAACTAGGTGGGA
>NW_003852573.1:182508-185103 GCF_000181295.1 Otolemur garnettii | reverse complement strand
GTGGTAGAGAAACTCCTGCCTAGAGGAAAGGGGGACAGGCTGGACTGGCACAGTCTGGTGGTGGCATGCAGAATGGACCAGAGGAAGATGCCTAGATTTATCTGGAGTGGCACTTTGGGATGGGAGAGTGAGGGAATTCTATTTGCCTGGCCAGTTCGTTTGCTGAGGTGCATTCTTGAGGACTGTTGGTGGGAGGGCAGCTTTCTGAGTCCAACAATGTCAGCTTACTAATCTTGGTGCCTGTGGCTTCCCTCATCAATCTGGGACAACAGAGAGGGGGTGGGGGAAAAGGGATAATCAGGAATGGGGGGCCTCCCAGGTCTGGCCCCTGCCAGGTTTCTAAGTATGGGTTGGAGGCTGGAGGGGTCACTGCTGTAGAGGCCAGATTTCCCTGGAGGGGGTTCTCCTGCACGAGCTCCCTCCAGGCAAAGGAGGAGAAGGAGGGGTCGGGAGTCTTTGGGTGTCTCACTGTCAACTCTTCCTCCTGCTGCTGTTCCATTTACCTCAGATATGGAGTCAGAGCTGCTACGGGGCAGTCAGGCCATCATGCTGCGCTCGGCGGACCTGACGGGGCTGGAGAAGCGTGTGGAGCAGATCCGAGACCACATCAACGAACGCGTGCTCTACTATGCCACCTGCAAGTGAGGCTCCAGGCCCCGGCCTGGCCCCACTCACCTGCCCCCTTTGCTCTTAGGGGGTAGGTTGGGTTGGAATGCTTTCCAGCTCCAGGAGACTTTGCTGCTGCCTAAGGCACAGCCTGGACCACCCCTGGTGTGCAGTTGTTAAGGTCACCCTGGACTTCTGCGGAGCCTGAGTGGCTGGGACGACTAACTACATTTGAAGGACAGAAGTGGTGGAGGTGGACATGTTACCATGACTAGGAGCTCCCGAGTCAAGGGAGCTGGGCCGGGCAGTGTCCTCGCCCTTTGTTCTCTGTTGTAGCTGAATCCTAGACCAACACAAACACTTAACTAAAAATAATGTAAAAATGAAAAGCCCAATAAAAACCTGAGGAAAGAAGCCTGGTTCAAAGAGGGAAAATGGTTCATCTCCCCACTACGCAAAGCTTAGAGATGAGCATCTCTCCTGTGGGAAAGAGAAGCCACTGCTGCTTGTTCCTCCTTCCCTATGGAGTCCTGGGTGCTCCTCTGCTCCAGCCCCTGGCTTGCTCCCTCTGCACCGTTCAGCTTGCTTGGCACCTGGACCTAGGGATCCCTCTGCCCTGGGATCTTAAGGGTCTGTCCTTGAGAGGCCAGAAGAGTGGTCTTCACCTCTGAACGGCTATATAGCTTCTCCTTTACAGACAGGAGATAGAAATCCCAGGAGGCAGAGTAACAAAATCACCAAGTTTCCAGAGGCAGGACAAAGACTAGGATCTGCGTCTCAGGAGGTCTCAAATGTAAATGAGTGTGTGTGTGTGTGTGTGTGTGTGTGTGTGTGAGGAGGACTGTGAAATGATGTAAACGTTTGTGTGCTAACCACAGCCCAGGTAAGCATTGTGCCAGGCATTTCATCTACATTCCCTTCTTGATCAATGTCAATCATTTAAATTATTCACTCAGTATCATGCTGGGCACATTACCTGCCTTATCTCATGATATAGGGGACACTGTTATTCCCATGGGAAAGTGAAGAAACCAAAGACTAAGTAACTTACCAAGGTTATAGATATGGCAGGTAGGGCAGAGCTGGGGCAGAGCTGGGGCTCAAAGTCATGATCATCTAATATGGTCATTAAGAACAGCCGCTGGAGCCAGACTGCCTGGGCATCCACAGAGCCTTCCCCAAGGGGTTAGGAGGAATAGCTGAGTCAGTTGTGTAACTCATGTTGCTGGGGGCCTGGCACCTTGGCTGCTCCTAACACATCAGCCACAGCTGGACCCTCCCTGACCTCAGCCGTCCATGCCCTCTGCACTCCCGGGGCTTCTGCTGGGTTTGAAAGAACCAAATGAAGCCTTAGAGAAAAATATGTCCATTTTATTGAGCACAGCACTGAGCATGAAGCTGGAGGGGCTGGGGTGGTGAGGAAACAAGAGAAGGACAGGAACAAGGAGCCTGATTTTCAGGGAGAGAAAGGGGAAGAGAGGCAGGATTAGAATTCCTGACTGAAGTGAAAAGGGTCAGCTTCCAGTAACTTAATTGGTTGTATGCCTGGAAGGTATGTGGTCAGGATAAGAATGCCTTACAGTCCCTAGTCATGAGTGCCTTTCCATTCCACCCTGGAGGGTGTGGCACTGCTTTTAGATTGAGGCACAGAGGGAGGGGACAGAAGTGTGGCCTGGAGCTGGTTGGCTGGGTCTCAGTGCAGGTGAGAATTGATTCCACAGTTAGGGATCAGAACTTGGAGAGCTCACGGCAGGCCCCAGGGAGCTGCCTGTCCTTCGTGCAGATGGGCAAGCAATTACGTCAGTGAGCCCATTCTGGCCATGAGGATGGAGCGTGTGCAGAGCGGGGGCTGGGTGGATGCTCCATATGGCTTTGCTTGGAGAAGGTGACACAGCCTGGCCAGCCCATTAAGCTTTTCACGACAAACAGCACAAACCCAGGTGAGAGCTATCTACGCACACTGCACAGAGCCACGGCACGTAGGGTGTG
>NW_003852573.1:176645-182438 GCF_000181295.1 Otolemur garnettii | reverse complement strand
GCTCCTCCTGCCTGCAGCTTTAACCGAGGCCTCTATGCCCGGGGGCTCCCCCCGGGCCTCTGTGAGGGGCTGCCCCAGGAGGCAGCAGGCCCGTGCTTCTGACCAGAGACTGCTCCTGCCAGGCCCTGCTCCACTTGCTCTGCTGGCCTCCCTCTGCCGGGTAGACACCACGTTTGGAAGGGCAGAGAAGAGATGAGCATCTCTCCTGCGGGAAAAGGGTTCAGGATGAGGGTGGTGCTGACCCCGTGCAGACCCCATCATTGAGATCTGCTAGGGGTTCTCCTCTGGGATGGAAGCTCTCCCTAGGCCATGAGCCCTGGCCCTCTGGCCTCTGGTCCTCACCTGAAAGTTGCAGTGACATGGGCACGGGCTCCAGGGATCACATAATGAGGCAGACTCCAGTCTGCCCTGCCCGGCAGTGGGAGCTGCCACCAGCCTTCACAGGCACCATGACCTCTGATTTGAAATTCCTGGAAAGGAAATGAAGCAGAAGTCTTTGAAGTATCTGAGGAAGGGAGAAGCTCTGGAGGGAGGCGGGGAGTTCTCTGAGCCTACGGCATCCACTCAGCTCTCCCTTCAGGAGGTTCAGAAAGTTCAAGCCTCTGCAGAAAAGACATACAAGACAACCAAGTCCCGCCAACCTCTTCCCTCCTCCAAAACACAGAGGCCCTGGAAACTCAAGGAATCTAGTGCCACCACTTACGTGTACCCTACAGTTTTCTGTAGGCTTTTATAATCTAAATTGTAGATTTAGATTATAGTACCTCTGGGAGGCAGGCTAAGTCAACCCATTTTACAGATGTGCAAACTAGAGGCAGAGACATTGACTGGCTTGCCAATGAGACAGTCACTGACAGTCAGTGAGTGACAGGGACAGAAGTGGGCATTTCCCAGGCCCCCTGATGCAGAGCTCTTCCTGCTTTCTAGAGCTGCCTGAAGCAGGAGAGGCTTTCCTGTCAATTGCTGTCATCTCTCTTGCCTGAGTTCTTTCAGAGTCAGGCTGAGCAGGGCTGGGTCTGTCTTTGGCTGCAAATACGTACTGTTTTTTGTTGGCCTTTTTGAGGAGTGTGGGCTCGGAGCAGCAGGAGGACTTCCCTTTGCTCCCAGTGCTCAGGCAGCTAGAGCAGCAGCCGCAGGGCCGGGCAGCCAGGGGCCCCTGTTGCATGGGCACCAGGCTGCTGCTGATGCGGAGGGAGCCGTTGACGAGGCAGTTGAGGGACCTGCCACCAGGGGCAGTGGGCCGGCGGCCGTGCTGGCAGGGCAGCCGGGTCAGTGCTGGGAGTGCCACACTCTGGTCCAGGACGGGTGCTTCGGTGATGGTGACCTCAGGGGAGCTGGGTGTAGAGGCCTCTGAGGCTTGAGTGACAGGCGGCCTGTTCTCCACCTCGGGGCGGACGCCCGGGCTGTGCAGGTTCATGTGCAGTTTCCTCATGTGATGGACCACTGCTGCGGCGTTGAAGGCTTGCTGGGGAGACACAGGAGCAGCTGGGGGCCGACCACATCCTCGGAGGGCCGCAGGTCTGAGCTTTCCCTTTGCCTTCTGGCCTTGTGAAACGAGGGTGCCCACTTCTCCTTTCACAGAACCCCAGTGCCTGTGGTGATGCCCCAAGGAAAGCCCTTATGCCAGCCCCTGCCGGCCCAGCCTGCAGGGGCCCAGGCGGCCTGCTCCCCCGGAGAGGACAGCTTACCCTCCACTTGCTCTTAGCAAAGTTCTTCTGGATTTGGAGGCTGACTGATGGGTAGATGTCCCGGTGGAGGGCTGTGTTTCCGTCAATCCTGTGGACGCAGGAGGGGACCCCTCACTACTAGGTGGCAACGCACACTCCACCAAGGGTGGGCATGGTGCTTGGCGGGCCTGGCTAAAACTGAGTAGAGTGCCCAGGAGAAGGGCAGCCCACGGTAGGAAAGGGTGGCAAGCCGGGGCCCTCTCTCTGCTGGTCAGGTCGTAGTGGGCTCATGCTTTGGCAAAACCGAAAACTTTCAGAGCTGGGTTGGCAAACTATGGCCTGTAGGCCAAATCTCCCCCTTTCCTGCTTTTGTGAGTAAGGTTTTATTGGAACACGGCCATGCTCATTTCTTTAAGTATGTCCTTGGCTGTTTTTGCACTGCAACAGCAGGGTTAAATAGTTGCCACAGAGACAGTATGGTCAGCAAAGCTTCAAGTATTTACTAGCTGGTCTTTTACAGAAAAAGTTTATTGACCCTAGCATCATAGGGCAGTTAGGTAGTCACTGTCCTTTAGCCCAAACCCTATCAGAATCCACTTCCTCCTTGAAGCCCTCCTTGATGAGTATCATCTGGAATCATCCAGTACAGGCTGCCCCTTCCTACCCTCTTAGCCTAGGTGTGGAGTTGTCCATGCCATGGACTACGGTAATTTAGGGTAAGCTGTGTAATTAACAAAGAGAAATGGGGAGGTCTGCATGGACTGCAGGGGTGAGGGCTGAGGGCAAGGGCAGAGACTGATTTGGATCCTGAAGGACGCTACAGATGGGGCAGAGGCAGGACATTGTAGGTGAGGAAAAGGTCTGACCCAAGATGTAGTTAGAAAGGACCTTGGTGTGGGGCGTCCTCAAACTGCAGCCGGGGAGCCACGTGCTACCCACTGAGGACACCTGCCAGGTGTTTTTGCCACCTCTGCCTGTCCTGCTTAGCAGCTGACTCGTCCCACGGCCTGCATTCTGGCCCTCCAACGTTCTGAGGGATAGTGAACTGGCCCCCTGTTTAAAAAGTTTGAGGACCCCTGGTGTGGTGAGTAGGCAGAGAGAGTGGTATAGCTGTTGGGTCTGTCTGGAGCAAAGAATGTGTGTTGGGGATCCCGGGAAATGAAGCTGGTGGTAAAGAGTCAGACCAGATTAGCAAAAACCCAAAGGACATGGGAATCTAGGCTTGTGGTGGTGAGAAGTGGGGTGCTATTGTAAATTCTTGAGATTGGGGCGTAACATGGAAAAAAAAGTGTTTCAAGATTTTCTTTTCTTATTTTATCAATTGGTTGCTTTGTGATTGTTCTTAAATCACTTCACCCACAACAAGCTTTGAAACCAGAGCAAAATGAAGCTCTTAAGGACAGGACAGAGTTTCCTGTTTGTGATGCCTCCCAAGTAACTAGTCCTGAGTATTGCACCCTGTCCCAGAGCTGAAAGACAGGGCCTGGCTGTGCCTAGCTCCTGCACTTGACTTGGACAACTCAGCTGCCACTCTTAAATCCGAACATGCTCAGTTCAGTGCTATTTGCATCTCCATCTGGACCTGAGGAACAATCGCATGCTCCTTGAATGTCACAACAGTATATGGCTCAGGGCAAGCAGATTTCAGGGGAACGTGACATGAACAAGTCAGCATGACTTTGGGAGCCACCAGGCTAGGGTGTGGGGGCCACCCCACTTCTCACTCACCAGGGGTGATTCAAAGCCTTCTCACAGGTGTACCGCTCATTCGGGTCCTTCTCCAGCAAGTGGCAAATAAAATCCTTGGCTAGAGGGAACAAGCAGAGAGACACAACAACTAAGGACCAGATTTCATGACTGATGGAAATTCACTTCCGGGCTGGTGGGTGGCAGTGAATGCATCTTTAGCTAATCTTCCAAAGAGGCAATTTTGAAAGGCTTAAAAGAGAAAGAAAAAAAAAATTCAAACCACCTAAAAACAACCCACCACAAACCCGCAAAGAAGAGAGGCTCTAAGAGCCTCACCCACACAGAACCACGGAACATCGCCAGTCACGAGGCGCCATGTGCCTCACATCCCATGTGCGTGCACTTGCACTAAAACCCGGGCCAGCACTGGCACATGGGCACACATGTGAGTGCTGGGCTGCTCCTGCTCTGATTTCCACTTGACAGGCCCCACAGCACGCGGGGACCGTCTTCTCACACACAGAGATGTTGCACACTCCTTCTTGCTGTCTAGCCCCTTGGTTTTGCTGCTCCCGCCCAGAACACTCCCCTGCTGCCCGGCTCTCCCGGCCTCTCCTCTAAGCTGCCACCCCCTGCTACCACTTTACCAGGCATACTGTGGTTCTTCCCACAGAAAAACAAAGGCGTGGCCCTTAGATGTAAATAATTTATCTGGCCTTTGAGGCAGATGAAGATTTCTCCACTTTCCTTGGCAGCCTGGACTGTAAGATCCCTAGGGACTTTGAAGAGCCAGGACTGTCATCCCTTGTTAAGCAATTTCCTCTTGGCAACCACTGCCTCCAGCCTGTTATCTGTCTTTCACACCTATTGGCCTTACCTGACTCAGAAATGTCATCCCAGAACGGAGACTCAAACTCATAATAGCCCTCCTTGATCTTCTCAAAAAGCTTAGACTCAGTTTCCTCGTAGAAAGGGGGATACCCACACAGCCTGTAGTGGGACAGGAGAAAGGTACAGAGCTGAGCAACCCTGCCAGCCTCCCTCTCCCCCCAGATTCCCATTGTGCATACAGGTAGGCCAAAGGGGATCCCAGACCAGTGGTGTGACCAGGACATAGGTCTGCCTCTGATTCAGGAATGGTGCAGGGCCCGTAAAGCATTTATGCAGGCTCCAGGGCTTGGAACAGGCATCCCTGGCTGGCCCCTTTGTATGTTACTCCCCCTGACCCTTGCCACCACCTTCCCTGTATTCCCCCTGACTCTTGGGTGCTGTATAAAATAGATTTAAGAAGGTTGGTAGAATGCCCACTTGAATGTAAGTTTCACGAGGGATTTATTTAGACTGTTTTGTTCACTGCTCTATTCTTGAGCACCTACCCCAGGGATTGACGCAGAGTAGTCAGTGAATACGTGATGAGTAAATGAATGAGTGAGAGTAATTATTCAACGTAAACTTAGGAAAGCGAGAACTGAATTCAGCAAACATCTTACAGCAGGTTATTTTCCTAAGGGTGAGTTTGCTGTAGGCGAGAGGAATGGTGGAGAGGAGGTGATGAGCAGCTTAGGAGAGGGATAACTTGGGACAGCAAAAGAGTGACCCAGAGCGGCCCTGACCAGCTTCAGGTCACCATTCTGCCTGGAGAGAGAAAGGTGAGATGTAGGAGCAATGGGTCCACCGGACTTCCAAGCCTGGCTGGGCCTATCTCTCTTTTCACTGTTCATTCTACAGGGTGCGAGGAATTCCCGCATTCATTGACAGATGGTAGGGGTGGGATGTAGGAGAGGGGAGAGGAGCAGGGCAAGTGGTGGGGTCATGCTGGACTCGGTTTTTATAACTTGGTCAAGACAGAGGAGGTTTTGGAGTGGTGTACATGTGTGTGTGCACCTGTGTGCATGCTATGGTGGAGGTGTTGAGATAGCAAAGGGGAGGAGGAGGGGTGAATGGACTCTGGATTTCCTAGGAGCTGAGCCAATTCTCGCATCTACTCACAGTATGTAGGTGATGACACCAATGGACCAGCAGTCCACGGCCTTGCTATAGGGCTTCTGGGCCAGCACTTCCGGAGCTGCAGCACACCAAGGGCAGAGTCAGGGTTGGGGGCAAGAGGAGGGGGCTGAAGGTTGGGGAGAGGCATAGAGAAGAGGACTAGGGAAGATCAGGGGATGGTGGTGTTTCTATAAGCCTGAAAACTCCCCAAGGGCAGGGGCTGTGTCTCTTCCTGGAAGATAAATCTTCCTGCAAAGAGAGACTGACTTCTCCCTTAGACTGGGAGCTGCCTCTCAGTGGGTCCATGACCATCCCATCAGAACTGGGAGTCTCCAGGGCTGCGTCTTCCCATCAGACTGAGAACTCTCTGACAGCAGGACCGATGTCTCCCCACTCAGGCAGGGGATTCCCAGGGCAAGGGCTGTGCCTCTCCCTCAGGCAGCAAGGACTT
>NW_003852573.1:176158-176407 GCF_000181295.1 Otolemur garnettii | reverse complement strand
TCTGCTTCCCATTCCCCAACCCCCAACAGGTGGCCATTGGCTAAAAGGTGGCGGGAGTGGATGTGCTGAGTTTCAGCCTTCTCGTCCATGGATCCTGAGAATACTCTTTCCAGGCACCCTGCCTGCTGTTACCTTTCTGGGGGCCTGGAATCTTATAGGGCTATTCAAACATAAGGCTCGACTTGGGGGTACCTTTAGGGACCCATATTTGGGTCCCTCAGGCCCAGACTCAATATCCTGTGGCTCCAC
>NW_003852573.1:164627-174722 GCF_000181295.1 Otolemur garnettii | reverse complement strand
ACTCCTGCTTGGGCACCTTTAAGTCTCTGTGGACGATGCCATTCTCATGAAGGTATTTCACTGCTGACAAGACCTGCTGGATCACCACACTGGCGTCCTTCTCCGTGTAGACACCTCGCTCTAGGATCCGGTCAAAGAGCTCCCCACCAGAGACACTGTGGGCACAGGGGCAAAAGAAGAAATTCAATTCTCAATCAGGTCAAAGTGCTTGCTCTGTAGCCATGGGAGACATAGTTGTGATGGGACAGGCAGGTGCCCATGAGCTGTGATTTGAGAACACCTCCTCTGGGCACCTGGATGATATCACCAGGGGTCATTTCTTTAGGCTGAACCTTGGCTTCCCTTTGGAAACTTCAAGATACAAATGCCCTTGGTTGGGGCTGCATATGAAGCCAATGATCCCTTAGTGCGGACACAAGTCTTAGCTGCCTTCTCTCCTGTCCTAGAACCCAGGAAGCTATGATCAAACAAAGAGGTCACAGCAAAATCAGGCAAAGTAGGAAAGAAAAAGTGTGCAAATGAGGCAAATTTTGCTTGTATCAGGATTTCTTTTCTCACTTTTGAAAATTGAGCCACCTAAAACTGGAATTATGGGTAGGGTTGTAGGGGTATTTTGAGACTCACATGGTAAAGTATCTCAGAATTCAGAGAAGCTTCAAGTCCAGCCCCCATTTCTTGAATACCATCTATGCTATTTTTGCATGGAAGTTTTCTAGTCAGTCTTGGAGAGTACTGTCAGAGAACTCATTGCCTCCTAAGACAGAGTGTTGCATCTTTTGGCTTCTTCTTAATATTTCTATATATTGTGTTGAAACCTGATACCTTATGGTTTCTACTAGCAGATACCAATTATACCCACTGGGACCTTACAGAATAACATCCATTCATAAGACGCTGAGTACGGAAAGACAGTGCAATGCTCTCCTGAGGCCTTCTCTTCTCCAGGATAAACATCCCCCAACTATTTCAACCTTGACCCAGGGGTCCCAGTCTTCTCACTACCCTTTCCCCCCTCCCACTGTCCTGTGATAGTAGATGTGGCCATGCATGCCTGATAGTGCCACGTAGCGATGAAGGAATAGAATTTCTCCAACCAGAATACATATCATCCTGCCTTAGGCTTCTGTCTCAGGCCCTGGGCTCTGCTATAGGAGCTGGAGGCCCACAGAAAAGATGCTCTTTTACATAGTTATGAATGCCTGACCCTGAGCAGCCTGGGTCCTGGAGGCTTGGTGGCTCCTCAGAGGCATCTCAACCTACCCGCCTCCTTGCTCCCCTTAGCCTTCTGAGTGACCGTGTGCTAATCCTGTTGGATTGACCTCTGTTGGATTGGCCCATCTGGCCCCTGCTCACTTGTTAGTGCGGCTCTGGGCCCTTCCCAACTTATTCACTTGACTATCTGCTACCACTTGTCACTGGGCCTCGGGTAAGCCCAATAGTTAATCAGCTGTGTAGGCCTATCTCATTAAAGATTCTGATGAAATATCCCATCAGTAAAAAACTATATTGCGCTCAGCCATGCTGTGATTGCAAAGAGGTGTGTGTGTGTGTGTGTGTACTTTATAAATACAAGTGTCTTTGAGCTCAAGGCTGAACTCTCAGGAGCACCAACTAACTTCTACAGCAGTCACCGCCAGGCAGAACTCTTATTTGGAAATGGGAACAACCAGGAGACCTCACTAAAGAAGTGACATTTCTGTCCTACAGATGGACACGCTATCACAGCCTATTTTTAACTTTGGGTGGCTCTTTCTGAAAAAGTCTTTCTTTTTATTGAAATCTATCTACCTGTGGTTTCCACTTGTACAGCAATTTTATTTTGGAGTGATGTTAAAACATTTCCTGTCCAGTTTAATTGAGCAGTACTGGACAAAATGGACAAGCTGTAGAGCTAAAAAGAATTCTGGTGGCTCTCTGCTATGCCTGGCATTTCCACCTTTGCTTGCTGGGTAGTGAGGAGGTCCAGAAAGTTCCAGGGGAGGGGTGGGACAGCAGAGAAGCATGGCGGGGTTGGGGGTGCAGCTATTTGCTGACTGGTAGGAAATATTCTAACGCTGCTAAGGCCCTTGGCCCACACAGAGGCATACTGAGCCGAAGAGAGCTCTTAGCATTTCAGAGTCTCCTGAACTAATTCTTGAGTGTGTCTTTGACTCACTGTCCTTCCCTCAGCACTGATCGATCTTCCCTGGGCACCCCCCTAGACCTCTGCGGAGGAAGCGGGGTTGCCTTTCACTTACAGCTGCATGACCAGGTAATAGTGAGTGGAGCTCTCGTAGATGTCCTCCAGGGTCACAATGTTTTCATGCTTGATCCTGGGAAGAATTAAGCATATAGTAAGAGGGGCATGATTCAGGTTGTCCAGACAAACAGTGGAGACCCAGCCCAGAAGTTTCTGTTGGAGGCTTCTGATGGCAATGTTCAGGAAGCCCGGGTCCTTGTGAAGCCTTCATAAGAAGTAGGCTGTCCCAAAGTGATCCAGAGAAAAGATTCCCGGGGTGGTACACAATCCACGCTTATTGAATGCATAGTTGAACATTCTTCCTTTAGGGAATGGGAATCTCTTTGAATTTTACCAAAAGAGAGTGAAAAGAACTGAGAAAGGCAAAGGGATTACTTAATACTAGATTATTTATGGGTATCCAGGATTTCTTCTGAAACCTCACATGAAGAAAGTACAGGTTAGTATCCCTTATCTGAAATGCCTGGGACAGAAGTGTTGCAGATTTAGGATGTTTCTGGATTTTGGAATACTTGCATATACATAATGAGATATCTGGGGCATGAGACCCAAGTCTAAACATGAAATCCATTTATGTTTCACGTATACCTTATACACATAGGCTAAAGGTAATTTAAACAATACTTTTAAGAATTGTGTGCATGAAACAAGGTTTTGACTGCATTTTCACCGTGACCTGTCATATGAGGTAAGGTGTGGAATTTTCCTCTTGGGGTGTTGTGTCAGTGCTAAACAAGTTCCAGATTTTGGAGCATTTGAATTTTTGATTTTCAGATTAAGGATGCTCACCTGTATACAGCAGGAGGGATTTAGGTGAGCTGAGCATCCCCTTGAATGGCCGTGGAGGAAGTGTGGAGAAATCATTGTCCCAGGACATTGTGACAAGTAAAGTTGATGCTTATTTGGGGGGTCAGTTCTGCGGGATGCATTAGATTGGTGACTCGGGGCTATTTTGACACTCAGAAAACATTTGGCAATACCTAGAAACATTTTTGGTTGTCACAAGTGGAGCAGCTGAAGGTACTACTGGCATCTAGTGGGTAGAGGCAGAAATGCTGTCCAATAATGCACAGGACAGCCCCCCACAGAACAAATGATCGTGTGCTCTAAGGCGTTAGTAGCATCGTGGTGGAGAAACCTGGCCCTAGATTATTACCCTGCTCCAGGATTACTCAGAGACTGAGGGAAGCAGAATAATCGTAATAACTGGGAGGCGTGGCTTGCAGGGCAGCAATACTACGCATGCCTGAGAGGAGGCAAGTCTCTAGGAAGTTTACTCATGGCTGTGCAGCACATAGGGTAAGAACTTAGACTTGGAGTCTGTTGGGCTTGGATTCAGATCTAGCTCAGGTACTCACATGTACTAATTAGGTAATGACTTCAGATGGTTTATTCAAATTTTTTGAGCCTTATTTTCCTCGTCTGAAACATTTATGTGTCTCAGAGGGTTACATCAGGATTAAAGGAGATAATTCACAATGCTTAGTCTCGTGCCTGGGGAAGAGTAACCGTACTCAACAGCAGCTATCTTCTTTAAGATATTTAAAAAATACAGACCTGTTGTAGTGGTTGCTTGGTGATTCAACTATGCTCATAAGCTGACCATGCTAACATTAGTTTATTGATTATTCACTCACTCCACAGAGTTTATTGAACACTTATGCTATTGATATGACACAATGATAAGAAAGGCCACATGGTCCTTGTTCTCAGTCTCTGTCCTCATCTCCCTAGAGCCCAGACCTATGTCTTCAGCATCTGACTGGACAGCTCCATGTATGTGGACACCTATGTCCAATATGTTCCAACCCATTTCTTTCTATTTCCTCCACACCTGCACATCTATTTTATTCTCTATCTCAAGAAATTGATATTAATTGATCAATCCCAGCATCATTTTTAGTGCTTTTGTCTTTTACGCTTTTACCAAACCCAATTTCTTCCCTCTTTGAAACATCCCTGCTTCTAGCCCTGTTGCCCACATATGGTCTCGCCACTACCTTTGCTTGTATTCTCATCTCATGCCTGGATTACCATGAAAGTCCTGTAATTGGCCTCCTGTTCGCTAGGCTGCTATCCTCTGATCCATTCACCAATGCTTAAGAGAGATGGCTCCAAAATACCAATCTGACCCACGCGACTCCTCACGTAAAATCCTTTGAGGATGTCTCTCGCCCACAAAGTAAAGCCAATATTCTTTATGACAACATCTAACATCCTTTATAATCAGGTCCCACTTCATGATTTGAGTTTCAGTTCCTGTCCTTTGATGCCATTTGCTCTAAGTCTGGAGACTTCCAGGACTCGCTCTTCCTTAACAGCTTTGCGCTTCCATGATTCTATGTTAAAGCTTATTCTGCTCTTGGCCTCAATTTCCTTTTTGCACTGACCTTCTTGTCCCACAAAATTCTACTCACCCACCAATGTCCTTCCTCTCTGAAAATGTACATAATAACCCATGCTCATAAAAACACACATGTAATGAACCCCTGTCTCCTCCAAATTCCATCTAGTTTTGACTTCACATCTGATGGGATTAGAATTTGTTAAGGGCATCTCTGTCTCCACCTGGAAAATGTGGGCTCCTGAGGGTGAGGAATTTTGTCTGCCTCATCCTTCTGGTCCTGGTCCTGTGTTCCTGTGCCGAACACACTCTTGGTACACCACAGGGGTTTCACAAAGGCTTGTTGAGAGAGTCTTACTGTAAACATTTGGTGATCTGTTAGTGTAGTGGGATGCTGAACCTACATTTGCTTTGGAATAAATTGAGGCTAATTTCCAAGTTTTATACCTCCTTCTTAATTATTGATTCTTTCTGATGTTGGTCCTTAATTGATTTTTGTTCCTTTGAGCTAATTACTCTCTGTGCACAAACCAGCTCTGTTTGGCAGCTCTGCTACCAGGGCCAGTGGGTTCACTGGTCAATTTGCTGTCAACAGCCACCACCACCCCCCACCCCACAAAAAACCCAACTCAGCCAGGAAAGCAGCAAGCAGCTGTCCGACTAAACTTAACTGGCTGACAAACTGATCCATCCATCAATCAGAGGGAACAGTGCCTTTGGTTGTGAAGACCCAGCCCCAGTCCAGTAATTTGCGAATGAAATGTTATGATCTCACATCACACGGGTGGCCTAGGACCCACTCACTTTTTCAGCACAGCGATCTCGTTCTCCAGGCTGCTGTCTCGGAAGGCAGGGGACTTCTTGATGCACTTCAGGGCGAAGAGCTTCCCAGTCATCCTTTGCTTCACCAGGAAAACTTCTGAAAAAGCTCCTCTGAGAAGACACCAAAAAATGAAACTTAGTACTGGATGGCTAGAGGCAAAGCCAAAGGGTAGATGAGAGAAGGTGTGGCTGATGATTACTGTCCATTGTCACATGGGCCCTGCTGGGCAGTGTTGATGGCAGGGACTCTCTGACATGCCAGTGCTCTCTCTCCTCCCCTACAGAGTTAGGGACTACACAGTTGCTCTTTCCTGATTATGTGAGTTGGAGACAATTCCCAGAGACTCTGGTTTGGCTGTGGAGAGATTTCTCCTCTTGGAAAGGCCGTTTGAGAGAGGCCACTGTAGAGTCGGTCCACATCACTTGTAACGTGGAACAGGGTGGCATGCTGGAGTGGTTGTTCGGAGGTAGTGGTGGGGACAGGGCTCAGACCCAGTGAGAGAGAAAAGACTCCTGTATCAGTTTTGGGTGGTGATTATCATCCTGGACCAATTACCAGAGGACAAGATCGCTGAACATCCTGTCATTCATTCACTACGACCTGCAAAGAGCAAAGACCCAGCCCAGTGGTCTCTGAGGCAGGCTCTGAAGACAGAGCAAATGAAACTCAATGGGAACACAGGCTAGGAGTCCAAATTGCAAGTTTCTTGGTTTGACGAGGATCCCCTGGAGACTAGACCATCAGAACAAAGTTAAGCTAGGGGTGGAGGCTAAAGTCTGGTTGCCCATGTCGGAATCTCAGCTTTTAGGCTAACAAGTCACTTAACATCCTAAGGAGTCCTACTGTCCTAAGTAGTCTGCTTTGTATATAAATTAGGAAGAAGGTGCCTTTTTCGGTGCTGTTTCCTCATCTGAAAAGTGGGAGTACTGATAGTCTGATTCATAATGTTGTTCAGAAGATTAACTGAGTTAACATATGCAAAGTGCTTACAAGTGTTCTTGACATCGATCACAACCATATGTGTTGGATACTATTATTATCATCATCATCATCATTTGAATGCCATTACAGAGAGCACCTAGGAGTACAAGAGCAGATAGAATCTAAATGAGAAACAGCTGAGCCGTCCTCGCTCTCGCCATCTGGGTATTCTAGAATGAAATCCCGAAAGCAGTCAAGCTTTTGTAAGGATGTTAAAAATCTGCATTAAAAAATACTTGGTGTTTTCTGTTTCCTCCAGCTGCACCAGGAACTGAGTTAATCAGAGCCTTCCAAGCTTGCTCTCATTTATCCAGGCATTCATTCGTCCCTTCAACCAAGATTTGTTGAGCACTAGTGAGTCTCAGACACTGGAAATAAAAAGGTAAGTATTTCTGTTCTTGAAGAGCCTACAGCCTATTGAGGAACACAGACAAATAAGCAATTAGCATTTGATTTCAAAAATGCTATCAGGCATTCGATGAATGTTTGTTGAACTGATGGAATTTCTGTGTCAGGCCCTGAGAGTAGTATTGGTCTAGCTTAGAATCCAGTGTGTGAGACCAGCACATGCCGATAAGAATGATGAATTAGGAGACCACAGAAAATGGACACTGAAGACGGGGCCTCTGCTATGGTCGGGTAGGTTGTGAACCGCATGACTCCAGCAGATAGATGCCATTCACCTTGGAGCTACTGCACGTGTTCATATGATAATTATTACACTACCCCCTCCCCACCCACCAGCGGACAGCCAGCTAGAAAAAAGGGCACTTCTTCCTAATTGGTATAAAGTGACTACTTAGGACAGCTGAGGGGATACTATACAGAGCCTCCTGACTTAAGAACACATTCAGCTCAGTTTTAAGGGATAAATGATGAGTTAGCCCTGTTAAAAAAAAAAAGAGAGAGAGAAATGATGTTTCAGGTAGGGGTGAGAGGAAGCATGAGAAAAGCCTGGATGTGTGGAATAGCAGGTAGGGACGAGGCAGCCAGAGTGGCCACCCAGCACTGTGTGTGCAGTGTGACACACGGAATGATGGGAGATGAATGGGGATGGGTACCAGGTCTGTTTGCACTGTGACGTACAAGGATCCGTCTCTGGAGCTCTTCCTTTTCCCTGTATCTTTGGAACCACACGTGGATGGTTCCCTGATTTTGAAGCTGATAGCCACTCTGTGTCCTCTTGTGGAATGGAATCAAATTATGGCCTTTGGTTTACCCCTAGAGGGTACCACACGCACTGTGCTATACGTAAGTGGGCCCCCTAGAGTCGTGCAATGTCAGGGCAACTTAAAATGCTGTGATTGTTCTGCCTCAGGCTGCTTTGTTCATATACTGTGTGTTTGTTGAAGTGTGTGTCATGGGGGCAGGGGCAGGGGACCAGAGGGTTTAATTGTGTCATCTTCCAGGGTGGAGAGATAGAGAATCAGTTTTGAGGGCACAACAGGCCTTCAGAGCCAGAAGTATTTGCTGCGATAGGACTTGGTTGCATTTCTTGCCCTAAAGAGCTCTCTATTCTTACAGAGAACATGATGGTAGAGGAGGTAGGAGGGCACCAAGGGGAAGCAGCTCTTCCTGGGTAGTGACTGGAGGGGGCCTGGGATGTGGGTGACTCAGCCCCTGCTATGGACTATCATTGCACAGGGCCCTGGAAGGGTGGGTGGTGTCTGGACAGGTTTAACAAAGGCCTATTCTCCCTGGAACACCATCCCAGAAGAGCTGAGGAGCAGAGAAGAGACCCCCATCAGGGGATGCTGGTGAATCCTGATTCAGCCCAGTCTGCTCTCCCTATGGCTCTGTCTCCACTGCACCTCACTTTGGCGACTCTGTGGGGCCTGCAGCCTGTGGGTCCCTGTCTCCTTCCCGAGCACCACAGAGTGTCTTCTCTTTACTATTTGCTCAGCCCTGGTTCTGTGGCTTGTCCCCTGTCTTGACCTCTTGCTCCCCATAAATCATTGCTGAGCTGATACACTGAAACCACCAGACACACTTAAAATACAGATCCCTGGCTGCTAGGTCCTATCTCTCAAGATTCCAGTTTAGTAGGCTTGGGAATGGGAGTCTATTTTTCAAAAATTACCCAGGCTAATATGATATTGAGGAGTTGTTATTCATTTTCTGGAGTGTGACAATGATATTGAGGATATATTAGAAAATGCCTTTACTCTTGGCAGACGCAGACAGAGGATTCAGAAGTGCAGTGTTGTGATGTTTGCCTTTATTTACAAATAGCTTGGTGAAATGTGTGTGTGTGCGTGTAAAACAAATACTGTATAATGAAATGCTAGTAATTGTTGAATTGAGGCAGTGGGTATGTTGGTGTTCATGGTCCTAATATTTCACCTTTTCCTTGTTTTAAACATTTTCACTGTTAAAGGATGGAGGGACAAGCTCTCCCGGTGACTCTGATGATCCTCTAGGGTTCGCTGCTGCAGTAGATTTCACTGGGCTCCCAGAGGGCAGCCGTGTCTGTCTTCTGGGTCCTACAGTACAAATCTAACAGACGGTGAATAAGCTCTTGTCAACCTGGGCTTACTTCTTTCCTCTTTTTGGGATTTTTGAAATACTTAGCAAATCTTTTCTGATTCACCCATGAGACTCTCTCTCTCCTGCCCAAACTCCCTCTCTAGCCACCTGTCTGGGCAAAGGCCCCTGATGAAAGGCTGTCAGTCTGATGACCAGCAGGAATCTTTTGCATGTGCAGCCATTGCTGCCTGAGGTCATTGCCAGCTTGCTGGGGCAGAGTGGAGCAGAACTGGCTAAAGAGAAAGTTCTCATGAATGGACAGCCCACTAACTGCTCCTCACTACCCAAGCCCAATTAGCCTAGGCTAATTAGCTGAACAGCTGGGGTTCTGAGATGGTGGGGGCCGGTGACCCAAAGCTGCTGCCAGCCTGCGTCAGAGGCTGTACCCCCACAGGGGAGAGGCAGGACCGAGAGGAGACTCAGCTCCAGACAAGCTGTCTCTGGCCTGCCAGCCGTGTAATCATCATCAAGGGGCAGGCACAGACGCCCTGCAGGCTGGCAGTAGTCTGTATGACAGGACAGCCAAAGTGATTAAATACGGGGGGAGGGTCCACTGATTCAGGCATGTGCAACCCATCCATTCTCTGGACCTCTGAAGCCCCCTTTTTTCCATCTGTAGAAAAAGATGACTTTGGTCTATTCACTGCTGGGAAAAGGAAGAAGTTGAGGACCGAAGCCCTGTAAAGCTCTAGGGTCGCTGAGTCTCCAGAAGTCCTTCAACTCTACTCTTGTGTGAGCAGGGCTAGAACCCACAAGTTTTCACAGATCTCAACGTAGGTGGCAAAACCTGGGGGAATGGGGGCTGGTGCTCCCTGAGGGCTCCCAGTGTTTTAACCCCCCGACTCCATTCCAGTCCACTCACTATTCCCCAGGCCCAGTCTGTAAAATTCTCCTTAAGTCCCTTAGAGCTACGATCCCCACGATCCCCACGATCCCCAATCTCCGGCCCTCTTAGGAACTGGGCCACACAGCAGGAGGTGAGTGGCAGGTGAGCGAACTAAGCTTCATCTGTATTTATAGCAGCTCTCCGCTGCTCACACCATCTCCTGAGCTCTGCCTCCTGTCAGATTCTTCCCCTCTCCCACCCCATTCCTGTTTATGGAAAGATTGTCTTTCATGAAACCAGTTCCTAGCGCCATAGAGGTGGCCTTAGAGCCATGAGATTAAGTCACAGTCGCCTCA
>NW_003852573.1:158404-164607 GCF_000181295.1 Otolemur garnettii | reverse complement strand
CATTCCTGTTTATGGAAAGATTGTCTTTCATGAAACCAGTTCCTAGCGCCATAGAGGTGGCCTTAGAGCCATGAGATTAAGTCACAGTCGCCTCAGACCTGGTCACCAGTTGCAGCCAGCTGAGAACAACTCTTGCAGCTCACCCGCACCGGCAGCCCCAGGACTTACGATCCCAGCACTTCCATGAAGATGAAGGTTTTCCGGATGTTGGTGGTCTGTTTCTTCCAGGAAGAACTGCAGTCATCTTCTTCCTTTCGACCCATCGCCTCCAGAGTTGAAGCTTCTGGGGATGCTTCGTTGGAGGGAAGGAAGAAAAGGTCTGCTCAGCTGATTGCTCAGACAAGACAAAAACAGGTTGCAAAAGAATCTGAAATGCTCACATTCTTTATGTAATGACCAGAAGGAGCAAAACCTGGATACTTGGCAAAAATATCTTGTTACTTGCTTTTTAAAATTACTTTATCTTCTGCATGTTCACAGAAGGGCAGCCCCACATATGTTTGATGATTGAGAGAGGGGTATCTACCTTGAGCGGGTGTGAGTTAAGCAAAGGCATTTCTTATACCATCTAAATGATAGCCAAGGTGTTTATTTTAGACTATGGAGTCAGCTAGGCTTCTCCTGCCACCTCCCCCAATTGTTCTCACTCCCACTTCTCTCCCACCTGTTATGGGTAAATTGGCTGAGCATTCAATAAATGAGCGTTGTGTTTTCTTCGTAACTCCCACAACATTTAGCACCGTGCTGGGTAAATAGTTACTCACTAAAATCTAAATTGAATTGCATCTTAAGTTTATATACAAGCTCTAGAGTTACACTGGTCATTCAACGGTCGATAACTATTTATTTTGCACCTCTGATGTCCAAGAGCTAGAGGTACAGATACTGATGATTAGGCAAGTTACATGGATGATGGTGCTGCTTTCATGGGGCTGCCAGTCTGGAGGAGACAGACCATGGGCAAGGAAAGTCACATGTGCACAAAGCGTGGGGAAGACCATGACAAAACCAAACCTGAGCTTGCCAGAGACAAACAGGGAGGATCTTCTTAGATAAAGGCCAGGGAAGGCCTTTGGGGCAGGTCATATTTAAGCTGATACCAGAAATTTGTGAAGGAGCCAACCTTGTAAAGAGTATGTGCAGGAGTTTTTGGCAGAAGGCATAAAATACCGAAGCCCAAAGGGAGGAAAGAGTGTGATGTGCTCCAGACCCTGGGGGGACAGTGTGGCTGGAGCAGAGTGAACTCAGCCTGGCTGGAGGTGGTAAGTGGGCAGGGAGAGGGGGCTGGGGGGCAGACCTTCCAAGGCTTTGTAGAGTCTGTTGATGACGTTGGGTTTTCACATGAAGGATTTGTGGGAGGGAGGCTAAATTACATCACTGATGCTTTAAAGAGCTCACTCTGGCTGAGCTGGGCAGAAGGGTGTGGAGGGCCAAGAGTTGCAGCATGGGAAACAGAGAGAGAGAGATGACTGTGGCTTGAACAATGGTGGGAATGAGGGAGAGAATGGTGGGTCTGGGGTATATTCTGGAATCCAGTTATCTACGGTGCTAGGTTATATGCTGTGTGGTGGGGCAGGAGGAGGCTAGAATGACTCCCACATATATGACAGGAGCTTTTGGGGGTGGGAGTCCCCTTACTGAAGTCATGAATACTAGAGAGAAACATGGTCCTGGGGTAGGGTGAGGTGGATTGGAGGGACTCTCTGCTCTAGCCACCCCTACAGCTGCAGCGTTGCAGTGCTACTGGGTGTCTGGGAGCAACGGGTAAGATGCCATTTCTACCAACACCCACTCCCCCACATCCTTAGTCCTGACGGAGAGGTAGAAAACTGTGTCTAATGGTTCCCTCGGAAGCAATGCCTTTCCCTCTCCAGTTAAAAAAAGTACTGGTAGAATCCATGGGGTCTTCTAATAGGCTTAGAACAAAAAGGAAGTTTGTGCCTCCACAATTTAGCAGTAGGTGAAGAGCAGTTATAGAGGTCACTTGACCTCAATTCCTACCTCTGCTAGTTACTACTTAAATTGTTTTTAGGCAAGTTATTAACCTCTTTGAATCTGCTTTCTTATCTGTAAACTGGGGACAAATCTCCTCGTGAGATAGTGAGGGTTAAATGAAATAGTGCACACAGAAACATTGCCCCACACGTAATAAGCAGTCATAACAGAGATAATATTTTGGAGACATTTATTGATGTATTTAATTTCTCGTAATTGCCATCCAGAGGACTCATGTCATAAAATAGGTTCCATGGGATAGAGAGAAACCTGCCATTAAGACAGAAGTATGAGGCTTACAGACCTGGGAATTAGAAAAATGTGAGAGAAGGGAGGCCCTTGGTAGAGGGGAAGAGGGGGTGGGAAGATGGGTACTTTGGGTTCAAGTGGATCACAGGAAGGCGATGGGGAGACAAATGGTCTAGTTGTCAGAAGCACACATCTTCACATCTTTGCTTTCACCTTCTTGGAGTGTGGCACCCATAAAGGAATGGCAGTACTGGTGACATGGATAGGTGGGTTTCCCAGGACCCAGCTACTGTAAGCCTAGAAGGGGCTCTGCCTGCAGCCCCATCTGACAGGGCAGTGAGTAATCCAAGAGGACCTAGTGGGAGGAGGTGAGTCCGAGACAGGGCCACACGAGCTGCAGGGTCTCCAGATGTTCTCCTGGGCCGGGGAAAGGGTGACGAAGCCTGGTTTTGCTAGCTTATGAGAGTCAACTGTACACACCTCTTCCTAGTCCTGTGTTTAGTGCTGTCATGTTGGTAGTTTGAAATCAACCATGGTGAGACTATTTACACCATAGAAAGTGGCAACTGCTATAGTCAGGGCTTCTTCCCCGCTCCACCTCCCCTCTGCCTTATGACCTATCATTAAACATTTACCAGCTTACTATTGCTCATGGCCCTATGAGGGAATGCAGAGCTGCTACAGCTGGGGTTGGGAGGAAGAGAGTTTCTGGGGTAGAAGCAAAGAGCTGGGATCAGGCTTTTTGTGATAAGCCAGCAAGAGGCATCTCAGAGGTCATGAGGCAGCTTCTGGTGAGATCCAGAGGACTATGGAAGCCAAGCTTCCTCGTAAGTCTGAGCCCCCCTTGTCCCATCCTCCAAGGTCAAATAAATGTCTTACAGGATAAAATCTCATCTTGAAATAGAGCAGGAGGAAAGGCCACCTCAAATCTGTGTTTTCTGGAGACAGACAGGGTGGGTCGACTAAATGAGACTCCTTAAACCCAAAGCAATTGATACGCTAGAGTGGACAAATTCAAACAGTATAAAGTTCCCCATTTCTCTTTTTGCTGCCTAGTGAGGCAAGAGTTTGTGAAAAATGCTTATAAATAATAAAGAAGCTTCATTTTTTGTGTATTTTATTCTAGCGTATAAATTTGCACACTGGCTATGTAATAAGTAGAGGTTATTATGATTTTTAAAATTCTCCTGGGAAATGTTAAGAATTCCTTCACATCTGCTTCAGCCGCATGTACAGCTTGTGGCTTTGTGGTCGTGTCTTCAGGCCACTTTGTTGATGTGCTCCTTTTGGCAGGGTGGCAGCCCAGAGGGACCTCACAATTCAGGGTGCAGGGACTGGCCGGAGGATCTCTCCAGCAATGGTGGGCTGACACTTGACTTTGAGGACACAGTCTGCAAGGCAGAGACACATGGCCCCTGACTGGCAGAGATTTGTGGAAGGAGGATGAAATAATAGGATATGGGGGTCTCCTTAGCCAGAGGCCATTCTGTAGCTCTGAGCCCCAAGTCTAGTAGTGTCCCCTGATCAGGGTGCTTGGGATCAGAATATAGGAACACTCACCCCACCAGGCAGTGGAAAAGGGAAATGGGGAACTTTAAATCTGTAGTTGTCCCTTATAGCACATCAATCTGCTCAGGTTTAAAGAGTCTCATTTAGCTGAGCTGGTCTCCAGGGAGCATCAGAACTGCTTCTTGCTGGGTAGATACAGTGCCATTGGGAAAGCTTAAGGAAATGTAAGGGATGAGGGCGAAGCCGGGGTATTTCAGGGGGCAAAATCAACAGAGTCAGTCTGCATGTCCCTCTCTGTCTCTCTCCCTCTCCGTGGACCAACAGGGCTGCAGACGCTGCTTTTCCAGGTAAGGAGCCAACCATGAGCCATTGCCATCTTCCCAGCTCAGGGACACCAGCTGGGCATCCCCCAGTCCCCCTTCTGGAGCCCCTGTGGAATGACTCCCTGCTCTCCAGGCGGCTTTACCACCTCATTAGCAGATCTGTACTCACTGTTCCTTCTTCCCCATCTCTCCCAAATAGCTTTAAAAACATAGTATTCATAGCTGAAGCCAGGCTATAAGAAAACATCTCCCCGCCCACCCCTTCTCCCATACACAGAATCCTAACAATTTAATTCCATCTTCAGTGCAATGTAGAAAACTCGGGGCCCAGATCTGAAACCCCCACATCCCAGGCACTTCCTTCCCACCCCTCCTTTCTCCCACCCCAGAGAAATCTCCTCGAGGCCCCCATGCCCTGTATGCTAGAGGTCCAAACAGTGGGCTCTGGCGGGGGTTGCCTGTTCTTTCTGTTGCTGCGGTCTGCTTTTCTCTGCCAGTCCTCCCCCTCCTCTCCTGACTTCTGTAATCTAGGCCCTTTCAGAGGAAAAGAAAACAAATTCTGAGAAGCTTGAAGCTCCAATATTGCTCTCATTTGTTTCCAAAGTACTCCCTGCCTCTCTCTCTATTTCTGGCAACAATTTCCATTGGGGTGCAAAGCTCGGGAGCAGGCACTACAGATTTTTCTGGAATTTTAGAGCTGATTTCACATCGAGTGCCCAGGAGATACCCTGGATGTCTGGATTTACAGCTGGTCCAGGATCCTCACTCCCCAACAGAGCAAGACCCTCCAGAATAGTCTACAAAATGGCTCCTGGTAAAGAAAATGACCTTATTCACGTGGAGGTAACACTCCGCTCATTGAACATGCATTTATCGAGGGCCTCCTGTCTACTCATTGGACTATATACAGACATTTCTATGATATGAACCCAGTCTTGAAAGTGCTTACAATCAAATTAGAAAGACCAAACATAGGTATATGAATAAACAGCTAAAAATGCAGAGGGCAGCCTGCTTAAAGGACAGGGACCTCGGATCCCTCAACTTGGAATCCCCAGTGCCTACCGCTGTGCCTGGTCCTCACTGAAGGTCCAGCCAATGTTTGTTAAAGGAGGGAATGAGGAAGAGAACCCTGGGAGGGGTGTTGATCAGAGAAGGCTTTGCAGAGGACTTAGACTTCGGATGGATGCGAAAGTGCTGGAAGATGTATTCTTTACATGGCTTTGGGGAGAGCCTGCAGCGAGAGGACCTGAGGCCTGGGAAGGGAAGCAGTAGGACCTTCTGCTCTACATTCCTGGGGTGGGGTCTGTGCTCAGGTCTCAGTCAGCAGAACTCCCTTGGCAGCTGGGAGAGACCTTTCCTGACCGTTCCCCCTGGAGTCAGTCCACTGCCCCCTCAAAGTTACTCTCTCTCAGGTGAAGGGTGCTTTTTCTGTGACACATGTGACAATCTGAAAGCATCGCATGGATTTGTTTGAGGTCAACATCTTCACTTGAAAGCAACTTCCCATGGGCAGAAACTGGCTTGTTGACTCCCTCGGGCCCATTGCAGTGCCTGGCCCCTCCTTGGAATCCCTAGTGCCTATCACTGTGCCTGGCACTCACCCCTCCCAGGGGTGCTTGGTTGTGAGTTTTAGATGGTCTTCTTGGCCTCTTGGGGGAAGGCAGCTGGGGGGGAGACTACAGAGGGGAAAGTTCTGGCTTGGGTGGATGCTGCCTCTGAGTGCAACCTCTATGAGCTTCTAGGGCCAGGCTGTGTGATCCTGGCAGCAGCCATCTGGCTACTAATGAGGTCCTAGTAAGGGATATACAGGCCACAAGGTCAATGTCCTGCACACGCTTCTCCCATAGAACTTCTTCACCATCCTTCCTCTTCCCTAGACTCCATCTTGTCACGGGAGGAGCACTGACCCCGGTCAGAACTCCTAGGCAGATGAGGCTTTCTGCAGTGGCTGCCTCATCACTGCGAATACCCCCAATGTGCCAGGTCACCTTGGGCCCCCACACTGCCCAGATCCTCTCTAGATGCTCCGTCCTGCCTGCAGCCCCATGTGGCCTCCCTACCAGAAGTTTCCTAGTTGAGTCACCACCATGTAGGGCCTGCTCTGAGGTGCTCATTAAATCAGTC
>NW_003852573.1:143645-158177 GCF_000181295.1 Otolemur garnettii | reverse complement strand
ACCCAATCCGAGGTATGTATGATGTGGGACCAGCAATGGTATCCTTAGACTGGGCATGGACGAACCAGAGGAGACAGACCCAGGGAAGGAGAGAATCTTCCAGCAGCAACTCTACAGCCCGAAACCCACAGGTGCTGGCTTTCAGTCCTACCTGTCGACACAGCCACCTGCTTTTGCCAGTACCGGCAAACTTGGGGCTTCTGAGCAAGGAGGTGTGAATCACTGTGGGGTACAGTGGGCAGGCTCAGAGCCTCCCAGAGCCTGCCTGGCTCTTTTGCTGACCTCAAGGAACCAGTCCGCCCTATGACTGCTTTATACTCTTAAGCATCCTGGGTTTTCTATTCCTTGGGAGGAATAGAAAAAAGGCCTGTGGGCCTTAGGAAGGAGGTTATCAGTTGGGTCATCTTTAATAAGAAGATGCTTTCTGCCTCCAGCCTGGGGCACATGGAATCATGGAAATAGAGAGAGCTCTTGTTTATAAAGGGGCAAAAGGCTAAGCTGGGAAGGTTTTGGCCTGGAACCCACGCTTTCTCAGACTCTGGCCCACACTGGACTTACATCATCCTCTAGGTTGAGAGGCACTTTAGAGAGAACCCCAGTTCTGGCTGCTTGGCTTGGCCCCCGGGAGCTGGGCAGCCTCAAGCAGGTGACTATACGTCTCTGAGTTTCCATCTTTCTCCTTACTGAAAAGAGGAGACTGGACTAGACTAAGGTTCCCTGAAGTTTGCTTTTCAGTCCAAGGAGACTGTGAGCAATGTGGATTACTGCTCCTTCTGGCTTCCTTCTTGGATATTCGTGATCCACAGTTGCTTATTAAACCCTCTGAAGACTACTAATCCTTTGTAATTTTTCCCCTTTTTTTGAGGATTATATAAATTTTCCAGCAGTACACTGCCATCAGTTGCAGTGCTGCCCTCCTTGTGGCGTCCCAGGCACATGGCTGAGTCTGCCTAACTATCAGAACTCATTTCCTATTTATGGTTGAAACTCAAGTGGCTCATCAGCTTCCTAAAGGCCAGGCCCTGGGGCCAAAGACCCCTGGGGATTTCTGGCTATAGACTCCTTGGACCCTCCACTCCACTGCCCAGCCCTTCTGCCACCCTGCATTTCAAAGGCCAACTCTGCACACCAATTTGTGTTCACAAAAATGACTGAGGAAGAAGGATTTTCAATTGCTGCTTGCAGTTCATTTTGGATACAAACACACATTTAAATTTAATCAAATCACCCCTGCTGCAGGGACAAGCCAGAATTCACGTGTTTGCTATGTGCTTCTCAGAGAGGATAAGAAGAACATTCTCCAGGATTTCATTCGGTGGCTGAGAGGTCAACACACAGGGCCACTGGAGAGAGTAGGGTATGCTATTTATTCTTACTATGCTCTTAACCACATTGGGCCTCAGTTTCCTCATCTGATGAATGGGAATAATGATCCCTGTTCTATTTCTCAGGACTCCTTTGGAGGTCGAGTGCATCCATGGGTGTGAAAGCATTTTGCAACCTTTTAAAGTGCCGTACAGTGGGCCCACATTATAGGCACATGAATGAAACACCAAGCACTGGGGAAAGAGGGATTGAAACAACTAACAACTGAAATAATGATGAGGCCAGGACAGGAGAATGTGCAGCTGCAGTTCCCTTGGCTGGTCCCACAACGTGAGCCTCTCACAATGTGAGCATCCTGTCTCCCTGGGATTCTCAAGTGTTTAAAGATATGTTATTTTTCATACACCACAGCCATGAATGCAAGCCAACTACTTCATCTGGTTCTCAACCAAGGAAACCGGGATCTGTTGCAACACCAGAAGAAACGACGTCTGTGTCGGGTTTCTCCATGGGCAATATTCCGGCTTCACTGGCGCACCTTTCTAAGGAGTTTTCAAGGGTAATGCAGACTGGGTGCTCCTTTCAGCCTAACTCCCAGGCAAAAGGTGCCTCCGTTGTACAAGTGTGGGGCTTGTCACTATTAAATGTGTCAGCCACCTCGGCAGGCACCCAGAGAGGAGGAGGGGGTCTCTATCAGGGAGGGAGTGTTGAAGGACAGGCTGAACTCAGGATGGCTGTGTCAAAAAGCTTAGAATTACCGGCCTTACCTCCCTCCGAGGACGAGGACAATTATGTACAGTCCGTAAGGTCCCCTGGCCCCACCAGCTTGCTTTCTTGCTGGCAGCCACTCCCACTCAGCCCCAGCCCCTTTGCCGCGGACCGTGGCTGTGAGCCCACAGTTGTAGCGCCAGGCAGAGGCACGCAGCCTGTTTGCAGACTCAGCCGCTCCCCCTCATTCATGCTGCAGCTCATTCACTCCCAGGCTCTGGCAGGCTGAGGCTGGGCGCCGTCACTCGCAGGCACTCGCACTCGTGGGGCAATTTATTTCTGGCCATGTGCGTGTGTAGGGGGGAGAGGGAGTGAAGGAGGCGCTTTCCTCTTAGAGGGGGCTGCTTCTCCCTTCCAGCCATAATTGTCCCCAGGCCTTGACTGGACTGAGCACCTGAGGGGGGACTGGGTTAGGCACTTGGCGTGCCATCACCTCCATCGTTCAATGCCTCACTGCCTCTTTTCAAGGTAACTCTATTTGATTGCTGAGGGACTGACGGGTAGGAATGTTCAGGAAAAAATGCACCAAATCCCACAGATACTAAATGATTGAGCTGGGCTGGGAGCCCTGAGCCGTCACATTCCAACACCAGTCTCTTTGCCACTGGACCACAAAACCTGTTGCCTCTTTCTGGAAGCCGTTGCTGAGATTTCACTCATTTCCACCTTTATCCTTGCAGTGCTGTCATGCAATCCTAACACCTGGCTGGTTCCCCCGGAACATGCAGACCGGATGATCTGGGAAAGGCGAGGTCCCTCGAACACTCAGATTTCTCAGCTTCAAGCTTGGGGGCACCATGTCTACTGCCCGAGCCTCTCCCGGCTCTGGCTCAAACGTTTTCTCACTTTAAACTTCAGTTTCTTTTCCAAAGTTTTGCCCCATAATTCTAATGAGTACTCTTAGTATAAACACACACACACATACCCCATATGTATTTGTAGCATTATGGAAAGGTCACTGAATTTATCTGAAAATCTGGGTTCAAATGCTATTGCCATCAGATGGGTACCACCAGTATCCAGCTTTGCAACCCCAGGAAAACCGATTTCATCTCTTTGAGCCTCAGTGGTCTCATCTACACAGGGGGGAGTAATGCATGTCCCCCCCTCCATGGGATTATCCTAGAGATGATTCATTCACAGCACATACACTGTGAAGTGCGGTGCTCATCTCAGGTATTACTAAGCACTTTGTGTTATGGCCTGTTTCAGATGTGGATCTTATCTTTGCTTCTGGTTGAGCGTGGGTCAGAAGGAAAGACAGGGGCCTGGTTTCGCCTTTGGCCCCTGATCTCTAAAAGATCATCTCCTTGCCCAAGACAGAACCTACTTGACTTTCCTGACCCATCTCAGAGATTTTCCTCAGGATCAATTTATCTGACTGGCTCCAGAGCAAGAGGCTGGTCAGCCGAGCACTGCAGCCACACCAGCGCGAGCCCTGGCAGCTGCCTCTGGGAGTCTGAGGGTTAATGTTTGTGCGTCAAAGTTACGTGGAGAGAAGGGGCCACGATGCCGATGGGGGTGGTGGTGGTGGAGGTGAAGCCAGACCTCCTTTAAACATCTTCACCTGAGAACTAAACTAGGGAAGTTTAAAGACAGAGGGAGGCAGACGCGCCCCTGGGGAAGGTGAAGGAGCTGTCTTGTGACTGACAGTGATAGCGGCTGTGTTCTGCATCTTAACGCAGCCAGGATGGGGAGCGGGGAACCTGTCCACAGACCCTGCCAGGAGGGACTGATCCCTTCCTTCTTTGGTTTTGCAAAGCCACAGGCTGTTTACAATTCTCTTTTTGGTTCACAGTTCTCCTAACCCTCCCACCAACCAGAGAGGCAGGCAGAGTGGGCATCACCCTATCTGCACGGTAGGGTCAGAGAGGTTAAGAGATGAAGGTTGAGCAGGCGGGAGGGCTGTAGGAGAGCTGGAGGTCTTGCCACCCGGCAGGTGGATGGGATCTCTTCTGGGCACAGAGCCCCAGAGGCTTGTCCCCAGAATGCAGGGAGCAGGAGGGGCATATAAAGATATTTTGCTTCCTTTTCCCTGCCCAGAGTGCAAAAGATTCCCACCCAAGCCAGCCCAAGAGTGAGAGCCCCCACCCCCCCCATTCATGCTTATTTTCTAAGGCAGTTATAACTTACCCTTGATACCACAAGAGTCAGGGAAAACTGGAATAGGGGCTGAAATAAATGCCCAAATCATTCCGAAAGTGGCTCTTCAAATCCACTTTCTAGGTGCCGCGTACCTCCCACTAAACAATATAACCCCTAACCAAGGAAAGAAGCAGGTTCATCTTACCCAGGGACTCCGGAAGAATCATGCTCTCGGGCTCCCACTCCAGCTCCTACAGGTCTGTGAGGATTAGCTGCTCCAGTGCTTTAACAATAAACCCAATTAAAGGGGAGGAATGCAGGGGTTTTCTTTCCCAGGACGGTAACCAGGCAGCCTTAAAGGGGAGGGAAAGTAGCTAGGGTGGCTGGCATCTCTCCTTCCTTTCCTCGGCTCTGCTTTCTCTCCCTCCCAGCGAGCAGTAGCAAGTCCAATCCAGAAAAATGCTTGTGTGAAGGGGCCTTTTTATGCCTGGTGTGTATGTGTGCGTGCGCATGTGTGTGTGGGCATGTAATTATGTTTGCACTGATGTGTGCGATGGAGAGAAGGAAGAATAAAAAACACCAAAAACATCAAATTGTACATTTCCATTGGCCTGAATGTGTGATAGAGAATATCAGAGGCTTTCTAGGACTATCTGCCTCAGTTTCCCTTTTCATCAGTTGCTGGAGTATGTTGTTACAAACACCTCCCTAAACAACAGGATATCTACTTTTTTTTTTAAAAAAAAAGATTTAGCTTTATTTATTTATTTATTGTTACTTTTGGGTTTTTTTTTGCAGTTTTTTTTGGCCAGGGCTGGGTTTGAACCTGCCACCTCTAGCATATGGGGCCGGTGCCTTACTCATTTGAGCCACAGGTGCCACCCAGCAACAGGATATCTACTTGATTGGCAGGCAGAGACTGAAGACCTCTCAGCGTCCACTTAGTTTGTTGAGTCTTGTAAACGTAGAACAGAAGCTCTTACATGTCCCACAGGTTGGACTATCCCACCCAGGACCTGGTCCCCAAACCTATACTCCGTCCTAACCCATTAGACTCCAGGAAATCATTCCCCCTCCCGGAAGCTCTCTGCTCCCCCATCCCCTTATACTCATCCGTCCCTCCTGCCCCTTGATCAGGACTTCAGTCTCTAGTTTAGCTGCCCTGGGGCTGCCCCGGTGGGATAGGTTCCTCAAACCTGTCTTCTGCCCTCCCCTGTTCCCCTTCTCTACTCCCCACTTAATGCTAACCTCTATTCATGGGGTTTGTTGCCATCTTCACGAGAACCCCCCCAAATCAACATCCCATCTGAGCTGTCATTCTAACCTCGACATCTAAATGTCCGTGTCGTCTATAGACAAGCCTGAATGTGTCACAGCCACCTCCAAACACACTCCCCTCCTGTTTTTCCCAGTTGCTTAATGCGCTATATTTTCCCAACACTCATGTCAGAAATGCCAGTGTCTGATTTGTCTGTTGTCTGTTTCATTGTCTTCCAAACCCAATCAGCTCTTACACACTTTCACTTGTTCCTTTGAATTAGCTTTTTAATTATGCCTTTTGTTTTATATCATCTTAGTTTTTGAAAACATAACACACATATGTGAGTCACCAAGACATACCCTGAGGTATGTCCCTCCCTTCCCTTCCTTTCTGCCCCCTGCGCCGACACTGCCGTCTATAGGTGGCCACTTTTATTACAGTATTTTTATATGGATACAGGCAAACCAGAATATGTATATTTCCCTCTTTTACACAAAAGGTAGTAAGAAAAAGCTGCTTATTTTAGATTTTCACCTCTACAATCTTAATTCAGGCCCACATCCTCTCTCTCAGGAGCACTGTGATAAGATAGCCTCTAGTTGATCCCTGGGCGAGGTGGTGCCCTAGGATAGTCAAAAGTGGCTCCGGAGATGACTTCTAGAGTGGATTCCTGGGTCTTCCACTGACTGGATGCGTGGCCGGGGACAAGTGGTTTAACTTGTCTGTACCTCAGGTTTCCTATCTATAAAATGGAATAATTACTGAACTTCTTTCATACGATAGGAGGGTGAAGTGGGACAGACTGCAGGTTGTGTAGAACCGTGGCTGGTGGATGGTCAACACTCAGTAAATATCAGCTATGAACATTACCTCTTTGCTATGCCCTGAATACTTATTTACTTATTTATTTATTTATTTATTGAGACAGAGTCTCACTATGTCACCCTCAGTACAGTGCCGTGGCGTTATAGCTCACAGAAACCTCAAACTCTTGGGCTTAAGCAATTCTTTTGCCTCAGCCTCCCACGTAGCTGGGACTACAGGCGCTCTCCACAATGCACGGCTATTTTTTGGTTGTAGTTGCCATTGTTGTTTGGCAGGCCCAGGCTGGATTTGAACCCACCAGCTCTGGTGTATATGGTTGGTGCTTTAACCTCTGAGCTATACTATACTATGCTCTGAATATTTATGTGCCCATCCAAACTCACATGTCGACACCTAGTCACCAGTGTGTTGGCATTAGGAGGTGGGGCCTTTGGGAAGTGATTAGCTCATACAATTAGAGCTTTCCGGGACAGGATTAGTGACTTTATTAAAGAGGTCCCAGAGAGCTACCTTTCCTCTGGGGTGTTCCCTGAACTTTTGTCTGTAACTCTCCATGGTTCTAAATCTTTTTCTGCATTGAGAAAGCTTATTTCCACTTCCATGTCTTTTTGAGTGGAAGCTTCTTTAAGGTCTGGGAATGTTGCCTGCATTTTCTGTCCCTTTTCTTCCTTCCCTAATCCTCCTCCTGTGCCTGGCTCTGCAAATGTTTATAGGAGCTGATAGGTTCATTAGCTCTCAGGGTGGAAGGGTCTTTGAGAGTCATTATAATTAGAAGTCCAGTGTGCTATTCATTGCATAACAGAGCCACCTAACAGTTATTATAATTAAATAAGATATGATTTGCTAGTGATTGGTGTACACAGTAAGTACTCAATAAATGCTAACTCTCTTTAGTATTGATACAGAAATAATAGTATATTGTTGTTATTGGTCCAACATTCCACTTATTGCCTGGAATGTCTGGGTATAGCATCCTTGACTAGCCTCTGTCCTCTTATTTAAACACTTTGGGAGTGGGGAGTTTGTCGCAGCCCAAGACAGCCAAACACTGCCTAAGGGGCCTCCACACATGTTAACAAGCTTATCTCATAGGGAGCTGCCTCTCGTCCATCTGAAGTCTTCCCTAACACACACACATACTAATTCCTTAAGAAGCTATCAAGTGTTGACTGTATACTAGGTTATTGGTACACACACAATCATTACTGTGCAAGCACATGAATCAGTCATTTCTGTTCCTTGTATGATGTCTGACAATTAAGTCAGTGAACTTGCCATCATGCCCTTACACTGGCAGCATTGTACACATTCATAACCTTGGTATATTAGTGTCTGTGTTTGTGTGAACTCATGTGATAGTGAGCTCTTGTGTGAACTCATGTGATAGTGAACTCATGTGTGTATATTAGCTGTGTTTGTGTGAACTCATGTGATAGTGTCTTGCTGAGTGGTATTCATTACTGTTGCTGCATGTTTTTGTGTGTCTTCATGAAAATGTAGGAATTTGAATTAGAGCAATGAACAAACATTACATTTCTTGTTAAACTTGGCAAAGGTGAAAGTGAAATCAGAAACATGTTGGTCCAAGTTTATGGGGATAATTCCGGGAAGAAAATGGCTGTGTACATGGGATTAAACATTTTTCTGAGGGGAGAGAAAGCATCACCGATAAGGAGAGGTCAGGGCTGGCAATAACGCACTGAACTGACAAAAACATTGCAAAAATTTGTCAAATTGTGTGTCAAAACCATCCACTGACTATGAGAAGAATAGCAGACCAAGTAAACATTCGTAGAGAAATAGGAAAAACTTGGCCAACAACTCAAGGCTCTTGCATCACAACAAGGCACCAGCTCACACAGCACCATTTGTGAGGGACGTTTTTAGCCAATAAGCAAGTAATGGTATTGGAACACACTCTCTTCTCAGTTGATCTGGCCTCAATGACTTTTTTCTTTACCTGAAGATAAAGGAAATATTGAAAGGAAGACATTTTGATGACATTCAGGACATCAATGGTAATACGATGATAGCTCTGATGGTCATTCCAGAAAGGAGTTCCAAAATTGGTTTCAAAAGTTGATTAGGTTTTGGCATTGGTGCATAGCTTCCCAAGGGGAATACTTTGAAGGTGAATGTAGTGATATTCAGCACTGAGATATACAGTACGTTTTCTAGGGTGAGTTTGCAGGCTAATTGTCAGACCTTACCAGACACTCTGATGAAAGGTTGAGTTGCCTTTCGACATGAGACCACTGGACTCCTCCTCTTTTCTCTTTCTCTTTACCTTCGACACACCAACATACTGTTGGCCTTGGCACGCACAGAGCCAGAGGTGATTTCTCTGCTGTGGAAACAGAAATAGGTTCAGTAGAACCTTCCCATTGTGGGGACCAGAGAGGAAAGTGTTGTCTCTTTATGCCAAGGTCAGAAATCAGGCCTCCTTGCAAGCTCTGGTGGGGCCATTAACCAATCATCACAGGCCCAGATTAGGAGCAGAGCATCTAGTGCTCAAGTATTTTCACATGTGACTAGAGACCATTTAGTAATGTTTTCTCAAGGATGTGGAAGAGAGTTTTTGGCCTTATAACACATGTATCAGGAAAGGTTTTATAGAAAAGATGAACTCAGTCTGCATCTAAAGGATGAATAGGACCAGATTGGGAGGTGTCAGGGGTGGGTGGGGTGCAATTTGGAAAAACACACAGGTGGGAATGCTTAAAACCTGTGCTAGACATGGTGAGGTGCCTTGCCACGAAAGATGGCCATGCAGAACTCGACTAGGCCATGTGTGTCGCCACTGGTCCCAGCTGATCATGCCTACACTTGCACATAAGCAAAATAGGTTCTCTTGGATTTGATGTAAGAAAGGGAAGAGAGGTGTACTCATGAGGATGAGGAAATTATTTCCCTGTCAAAGAGCAGCTTCTCGGCTCACCTTGGCTCTGCATTGTCTTTTACATTTCATTAGGTCTCCAGATTGAGCTTTTTGCACAGCCAAATGATGAGACACAATGATGTGCTAGGCTGGAAAGGGATGGGAAAATGAATCAGAAGAAAGAAGAATTATCTACAGGAGAAGTCAGAGGAACAAAAGAACAGCATGTGTAAGAACTGTGGGATAGGGGGAGTGGGAAGGAGCCATACCTGCTGCGGAGACAGAGAAGTGGTGCATTGTGACCGGGTGGGCGGGCAGAGTGGAAGGAGAACAGCCCCAGTGCATCTGGGAGGCAGGAAAGGAGCAGATTGTGCAAGGCCTTGAAGGTGTGATAGGTCGGATAATGAGAGGGGAAGAAGGGCCTCCAAAGAATAAGGGTTTCATAACACGCTGCCGGTTGGAAGCTGGATACCAGAGAATGGATGTGCTCCTAATGAGGGAGTGGGGGCGGGAGGGAGGGAATGAAAATTATAGGACAGTGGAGACAGGCTGGCACACAGGCGGGGATCAATGCAAGACTTGCTACTTTAGTATTTACTTGTTTTAAAAATAAGGCACCAGACTGCCAGTACTTCTAGGAATAGACATGTTACGCTGCTGTGTCTTGGTCTACACTGCTCCTGCAGGGATGAGAAGTGCTCGCCTTTTTTTTTTGAGCTGGATCTTCAAGAAGTCTCTTCCTCTGATCACCCTTCCCCAGGTGCACAGGTGAAAAGCATGAGCCTCTCCCATCTGCCAGAGCTCTGGCATCTCTGCAACGGCGTCATTCTACTCTGCTGAGTTCCATATTGGTCTGACGCGCATCAGGGTTGCCTCTGGACGAGAAGCTCTCTGAGGGCAGAAACTGGGCTCCAGTGACTTTGATACTTCCACAAAGGCATGAAAAACATGCAAAGGCTGAGTAAAACTAAAAATGAGAGTTTTCTGGTGTGTCCTGAGTTTGATACCACAAACTGAAGAAGGGGGGGCAGTGGATAGTATGTACATGGGCTTAACACGGGCTGCCCCTAAAGACACACAGGGTCAGAAAAACATAGGAAACACCCATTTCTTTGGGTTTGTGTTACATCTTTCAATTTCTTTAGCATCTTCAGAGAGATGGGTGTCAGCGGTGGGCCATTCAGTCGGGCTCTCTGGCTGTGTCCTCAGGCCACTCTGCTAGGAGGGGCATATCAGCCCTTTTTTCCACTTCGACCTTTTCTTCTTTTCCTCCCCATGGCCCTCTACATTCTATGTACCTCTCCCTCAAATTTTTCTGTCCTTCCTCTCAGCCTCTGCCCAGGTTCCCCAAACATGCAGTAATACCTGGCTCTACGTTGGGTAGAGTGGGGGCTGGCAAAGGATCTTGCAGGTAGAATATCTATCAGGTGAGTTGATTTTCACCTGCTCCACTCCATGCACGTTTGCTGTGTGTCCGTGTACTAGAAGCGTGTATCACCTCTGTTGCTTCCGGTCATATTCTCAAATCGCCCCAACCTTGTTATATGCCATGTTCCAGGAAGAGGTGGGAGACAAGATAAAACCCATCCCCCTGGGCTTCTGACTTCTGGTTATGACCTAGGGAGAGATGGCAATATCTTTCTCCTCTGTGTCCATCACTATCTGCAGGTATTTCTGTATCTGGAGATGGAGGAATTAGCAATAATTCTCCAGAGTCACCAGTGTATGACCTTGAAAAACCAGTAGGAGGAGTGTCAAGGCTAGTGGGCAGTTGGGAGTGTCAATTTGCCCCCTCCAGACCTTTGTCGAGGGTGCCTACAAAGTATCTGATGGAGCAATTTGGTTTTAATCCAAATTGGTTTTATCCTGTTTCTCCCGCACCCTCCAGGGAATGAACAAACAACAGAGTGAGTGGTCTATGTAGGAAAGATGACCACTGTGAGGATTTCACTCAGGAATTTACATTTAGTCCGGGTCATCGTGTCTACAGGCATCCCTGAGTTTGACCTGGGACTGTGGCTTAAGGGACCTGGCATCTGTCCAACAGCACCTTTATTATGAACTGGGCACCTGAGCTGATCTAAACCTCAAAGATTAGCCTTGTCTTGTCTGTTAAATTGGGCTAAGATCTCAGTCTACCCTGTGAGTTTACTGTCAGGGTCAAATAAAATGAAAGGATGTGTAATGAAAACGTCCAAAGTGATGTTACAGGGATCCCTGATCGAAACCACATGTCTGCTTACCTCCCAGTCCAGCTCCGCCTTCCTGGGGGCAGGTTAGTATCTGGCAGGATTGCTCTGGCTTCTCTGGGGAGAAGGTGGAATGTCAGGGCTCCCTCACTCCCAGGAGTGAGCTGCACTGCCCTCTAGTGACAGCGTCCTGTTTGGCGACAGCCCCAGAGGTGCCTGTGAGCCAGCCCACCGGCTGAGGTTAGGGAGAACAGATGATTTATCTTGGCAGCTCTGTTTCTGACCAATCCTCCTTTCTGCCTTGCCTCAGTGTTCTCCATCTTTTTTGTACAGGCAGTAACTACTGCATCTTTTCTTTAGTGTTTTAAGAACCAACAAATATTTGTCAGGTGTCTATTAGGGATAAGGCCCTGCTCAAGGTGGTGAGACGTCGCTCCTCCCCCTTCCCCTCCCCCTCCTTCCTTCCTCCTCCCTCCACATTCCTCTCCCTCCTCCCTCCTTCCCCTCGTCTTTTCTCCTTCCTCTGCCCTCTCTTCCCCTGGAGGGGCAATTGGTTATCATACTCAAGAAGTCAGCCTTCTGGAAACTTCCCAGGCATGATTCCTGAGCCCCCTCCTCACCTGTGGAAAGGACTCAACAGGACACAGGTACTACCTGGAAGTTTCCTCTACCCCTGTCAGGGCCTGGCACAGAGCAGGAATGGAGCAGGCATTCTGGAAAGTTCTACTGAGTGAATAGTTGACTTTTACCAGTGCCTTCCCCAGAGAAACCCTGAAATTCTGTAATATGTGTACATCTCTTTGAGAATAACTGTAGTGAAGCAGTTAAGAGTTAGACAATTGCTTAAACCTTTCTGAGCCTCAGTTTCTCAGGTGGCAATGAGGCATGAGGGAATACTTTCCTCCTTAAGGGGTTCTGTGGACTAAATGAGAGAATGCGTGTGATGTGCTTGGGAAAGACAGGCACTCAGGAAGAGGACCTTTCGGGGTTTTGAATCAGTATGCGACATCACAGGGACCAGCATGGGTGAGGTAGGTAGAGTTCTGGGTAAAGGCAGCAGGTGGGGTCGAGGTGCGGGCTGTGTCTGCATCCAGGGCAGGTGCTCATTAGTAAGCCAGAAATCTGGGGCAGAAGATTGCCATGTATAGTGAGGGCTTAGCTTAAGAGGTTGTGACGCAGAGGTTACAGATACTCTCACCCCTTGGAATAACTGTCTTTTCCAGAAAGGAGCCATTCTGAACTCCTGAGCTCACAAATCTTCAAGGAGTTCAGTGTATGTCCTAGTTAAAGGACTTAGGCAGAAGTGGGGTGCCAGTGAAAGACAAAACCTTTCCTTGATTATTTGTTTTGGAGGGTGACAACCAGGATCCTTGAACAACTTGAAAGCCTCAGACCTGGGAAGCAGGCAGCCTTCTGAGACACGTCCTCGCCTGGGTGGCACTGCGGAGAGCGCAGCAGTAAAACCCTTCTTCAGTGGCCCTTTCCTTTGGTACCCTCCCTGCCCAGGGAGGTGAACCCCACTCCCCATCCTCCTTCTCCCTCTCCCTTCTCCCAGGCATTAGGTGGAGGAGGAGGTTTCTGAAGCAGCAACAGCACTACCACCACCACCACCTAATGTACTTCTCTGTTATTGTTCCTGAGATGGAACATTTAAGTAGCAGAACTGACAATAAGCAGAAATCAGCAGCAATGATCTACTCCCAAGGAAGGAAACAATTGCTGGATTTAGACACCAGATATCTTGTCTGAGTGTTCTCAGTGCTATGGTCCAAACTTGACCTTTGGAGAGGGATTGAAAGGGCCCAGTGGGAGGATGGAATGCAGGCATAATGCCTCCAGGGCAAGGTCTGTGGGCTGAGAACAATGGCCTGGCTCCTTCTCCGTGCAGGGCATTGATATATGTGCTGCCTGTGCAGTGAACTGGAGACAGCACAATGGACACCTCCAGTCCAAGGCTAGGTCCTGCACTCCCACTCCATGGTGGAGGAGAGTCCACAGCGTGAGGACAGGGAGAAGGCTGGCATGGCCACTCCTTGTTATGAATTGTTTTCATCTCAGCTTTCAGTATTTCCACCTCCCCCTAACAGGTGGGAGGAAGTAGAGAGAATACTCTGCTCAGGTTTTCTAAAATCTTGGGGAAAGCAACCAGGCTAAAGGATTGCAAAGAGACAAGGGATTAGATCTTTGAGAAGGTGGCAAGGCCAGAGTATTTGGTAGTGCTGATTGATCTTGGGGTCTAGAGGACCCTAAATGCATCTACTAAAATCAGGCCCATGTTTGGGTGCTAGGCTTGCAAGGTGGGGTATGGGAGAGAGAAGGGGAAGGAGACACTTCACCTTTCTCCTGGATTAGGGCATGAGAAAGCAGATTCCAGGGACAGAAGGGAAGGGCAGTGCCAAAGGCAGACCCTTTTACAACTCGAAGCGTTGCAAGTCTCAGCCTTTGAAACAGGGCCAGGCCAGTCATTGGGACATTTCTGTGTAAGGTAAGGTAGCCTGTAACCCAGCTGAGAATGAAAAGATTTAGAGACTGGGAGGAACTCAGTATCTAGATAGGATGGCAGCTGGCTACTGCTGGTATGCTCCACAAATTGCCACATCCCCAAGTGCCCACAAGAGGTAAGAGGGCATCCCAGTATGTGTAGGATGGGAGTGGGGTTCTTGGAGAAGACAGTGCTCTGAGCTGTCCTACACATGGCTCTGGATGGGCTGCTTCCTCTGCCTGGAATCTGTCTCCCCTTTCCTGCTTAGAGGATGTGAACTAAAATAAAATCCTAAGCCTCTCACTGACTGCACATGTTACTGAAAGTTTGGTACTTGTCCCTGTGGCCCACAGCAGAATGAAGGATGAGGACAGGTGGTTTGAGGAGAAGGAAAGGGAAGTTTATTAATTTGCTGGCAAATCAGGAGATTGTCAGACTCCTATCTAAAACACCGATGTCCTAATAATAAGCAGAAGGACAGAGCTTTTAAAGGGGAGCTTTTCAGCTTCAGGCTGTTTTGTTTGACTCTGGTTGATGGTTTTGATCCACCTCCTCTCTGACCCTATATCTGGTAAGGACAGTCTGGTGACCTCTGCCTGGACAATTCCAGGCATCCATCTCCTATGGCACCAAAAAACCCCAAAGAGGGCAGTGCCTGTGGCTCAGTGAGTAGGGCGCTGGCCCCATATACTGTGGGTGGTGGGTTTGAACCCAGCCC
>NW_003852573.1:137534-143088 GCF_000181295.1 Otolemur garnettii | reverse complement strand
GGTGAGGGAGTTTTCAAGAAATGGCTCATAAAACATTTTAACCCTTTTCTAACCCATTCCCTCTGTTACAAATAGACCCCCTCTTGGCCAAGAGGGTCTCAGAGAAACCTTAAAAGTGAGTTTCCAGCCATTACAGGGTGTGAGGGTGAACATGCCTTATTACTCCCCTCCCTTACCAGTGACTATCAGGCCTTTTCCTAAGGGCTAAACAGAAACCCATCTAATGATCCAGACCACTGTTCTTCCTTAATAAGAGACTACCGCTCATGGCCTGATTTTAACCAGGTTGTGGACCATGAGTGGAGAGGGGGTTTTGTGTCCTTATTTCACCTTTTGACATCAGAAAGCTGCCATTTTCTGAACAGACCCATAAAGTGGCATAAAACTCAACTTGACAAGTGTGTGTGTGTGTGTGTGTGTGTGTGTGTGTGTCTTCCTAGAGAAGTAAGTTTGTGTATTCAGCCTTCCTACCCAGCACGAATTCCTATTCCCATTGCCTTTCTACTGAAGCATGTGTTTCTGGCTTCTGCCTGGGGCTTTGCTTCCTGGACTGTCAGAATGGCCACCCAGAAGCTGCAACACTTTATGAGAAATAAAGCCCTCTTTTCCAAATTTATGAACCTCATCTTTTCCTTCAGTTAACAAGGATTACTAACTGAGCTTCAAGAGCAGCTCAGATCTTGCTTCCTCTGTGAAATCTTCCATAACAAAATAATCCATTCTCTTCATGGCGTTTGGCAATACTTTATTCATACTTCCATTGCATTCAAACTCTTCAATTATTAAAATAATTTGTTTTACTACATTTTGAGCCCTTAAGAGTAGATTTTGTGTCTGTTAGTATCCAGCGCATACCAGCTAGTAATTTATTTATTCACACAACAATGTGATCCTAGCACTCTGTGAGGCTGCAGTGGGAGAATCCCTTGAGCTCAAGAGTTTGGGAGCAGCCTAAGGAAGAGCAAGACCCTGCCTCTACTAAAAAGAGAAAAATTAGCCAGCTGTTGTAGTGGGCACCTGCAGTGGGCACCTCCCAGCTACTGGGGAGGCTGGGGCAGGAGGATTGCTTGAACCCAGGAGTTGAGGTTGCAGTGAGTTGGGCTGATGCCAAGGTGCTCTGGCCTGGACAATGGAATGAGACTCTGTATCAAAAAAAAAAAGAAAGAAAGAAGAAAAGAAAAACCAGGAAGGAAAACTGGCAAGTAGCATGAGGGTGAGGTTTGGTAGAACTCAGGACAGTAGCCATTGAGGCAACACTCCCAGCATGGAGTGAGGTGGAAACAAAGCAAGGAATAGTCCTTGTCCTACCAAAATTGGGAACTGGGTGGGGTTTTAATGTAAGGATGGGACAAATGGTTGTGGGGACAAGGCAGATACTCAGTCACAGAGTTAAGCCTTGGGCCTGAGAAAGGCTAGATGCTGAATGAATCTTGTGGACATTGAAAGAAATGATCTTTAGGCTCCTTTATGGAAGACAGTCCTGGTGTCCAAGTTTGGGACAAAGCTGAGTCTGCTGCTGGAGACATCGCTTTGCAGTGGTCTCAACTGCAACTGGAGGACTGAGGGTGCAACAAGTCGGTGAGCCAGACTCCTGACCATTACCTTATCCTCTTTTCTTCAAAAAGGGAACACAGTCATAGATATCCTTGCCTTCCAACCCAGAGCATGGCAATGCTAACATCTGATAGAATCGCTTGGTGTCTCCATGAGCTATTAGTACGCGCAGAACTGGGAAATGAAACTTACAGCAGAGACACTGATACACCATCCACGCAGGTACTACCTGGGCGAGATTCTGCTTCTAGCCCATGGATTGGAGAAGGCGGAGTAGAGCTCAGATATGCAAAACAAAACATGTCTGTGGGTGGTGTTTAGTCAACACGGAAACAGAAAGTGATAGGAGAAAGTCAACTAATCCTAAGTCTTAGTAGAAAGACAGTTCCTGTCCTTGTACCCATTTTCAGATACTCATCTCACAGGAGAGGCTTTCATTCTAAACTTGAGTCCTTGTTGGGTGACATCAGATAGATCTGAGCCTTGGTTTCTTCATCTATAGAGCAGGAGGAATAATGTGATCCGGACAGCATGGGCGTTGGGAGCAGCCTCTGTGGGGTGGAGGTAGCACTCTTTCCCCATTCTGGGCACACACTCCCCCACCCCTTTCCTTTGGGCAATACTCATTTTCCTGCCAAGTGTCTCTAACTAGAGCCACCGCACCTGTATAGAACCTACCTTGCCATAGGTGATGTGTCAGGTAGTGAGTTCAAGTTAATTCAGTTCAGTTTTGTGGCCAAATGAACTTACTTCAAATTTATACTTTTAGATCTCAGCGCCCGTAGCACGGTGGTTACAGAGCCAACCACATACACCCAGGCTGGTGGGTTCAAACCCAGCCCAGGCCAGCTAACCAACAATGAGAATAGCAACAACAAAAAAAAATAGCTGGGTGTTATGGCAGGCACCTGTAGTCCCAGCTACTTAGGAGGCTGAGACAAGAGAATCGCTTAAGCCCAGGAGTTTGAGGTTGCTGTGAGCTGTGACACTACAGCACTCTACTGAGGGTGGATTTCCAGGGCACTTCGGATTTTGGAATTGTGGAGAAGGGATTGTGTTGTTGTAGATAGTTGAGGCTAGGCACATTTGAATCATGCATGTCTATCTTCTTTTCTGGAATGCGAATGAGGGCATGGATGAACACCTCTGGGGGATCCTTCAGTTGACATCCTCAGGTTCAGCGTGTCTAAAGCAATACTTAAGTGTGGAGTGAAAAGGTTCATGGTAATGCTGAGCTAGGAAACGAACCTGACATCTTCTTCCCCACCTGCCTCTTTGGTTATCTCCTCCATCATCCCACCTGGGAGACTGAGCCACGTGCATCCACCACCCTCCCTGACCCTTCCACATCCAATAGATCTCCACCTCTTCCTGATTTTACTCCTAAAGATTTTTTGAATTTTGTCTGGGTCCTTTCGTGGCTTGATTTCATCATCTCCTACTTGGATGATAGTAATAACTTCTGAATTGGTCTTTTATTTTCTCGTTTTTTCCCTCTCTCATGCCTTTTCTCAATGAGCCTCACCAGTGTGATTGATTGATAGTGGAAATCTGAACATGTCATTCCAGTTTAAAATTTTTTCATGACTTCCTGTGGCTCGTAGGACCAAATCCAAGCTATATGGCACAGTGTAGATCTGGCTCAACTCCCTGCACACACGTTGCTGTTTCATTCTTCACGTACTGTCATGCTGGTGCCCCTACTCTGTTTAGGATAATCCATCCTATATTCCTTCACCTTCCAAACCCATCTCAAGCTTTATCTCCTTATTAAGACTTCTATGGACTGGACAAGAGGGATCGTCCATCATATCCTCTCTATTGATGTGCCTTTATCACTCAATTCATAATTTTGCTTAAAAATATCTTCTTTACAGCTGTCTCCCAGCTAAAACTGCAAATTGTTTATGAGCCAAAACCGTGTCATACTCACCTTTGTAGAGTTAGCTCCTAGCACATTATTGGAACTTAATAGATGCTTTGGACATGCTGAATGTAGGGAAGATTCAGACATATCTGGACTCATCTGGCAAAGTGATGAGGTGGGTTTGTCAGAAGTTTGCATGGAGGCTGAGAGAAAAACTCAATGCATGTCAACTGATGGAGCTCAGTTATAACTGGCCAAGTCCTGGTAAACCAGAAGGATTATTTTATAGGAGCCAATATGCAGGGAAGCCGAGGAGCCTTCTGGGAGAAGGCATTCTGAGGCATGAACCTGACCCTGGGGAAGAGACACTGGTTAGAGGAAAAGAGGGAAGAGGAAAGCCTGTTACTTACAGTCACCTATGGCTCAGTGCTAAGAGGGGGTCCTGAGAAGAAAAGGTGATTCTAAGTAAAAGGAGAAAGCTTTGCTTCAGCAAACACCGTATGTGTTAGGACTCAAACAGCACTGCCACGGGAAGCCTGTTAACCATGTTCCGTGAGGGACAAAGAGCCATTTTCAGCCCGCTCCACCTCTTTCTCTAAGTGGCTTTGCATGGCACCCAGAAGGCTCCGGGCACCGGTCATAGTGTGTGATGGATCAGTGACTGCCACCAGGAGGAAATACAGAGCTCAGCAGAAAGGCAGGTGAGACCATAGGACCTGGCGGAGAACCCCCAAGTACGTCAGACGACAGCCCCCATGGGCCTGCCAGCTCAGCAGAGCTACAGCGATATCAGCGAGCTGGACTTGCTCAGGGACAGATGTGACAAGCCCCTTGAGGTCACTGGGGCAATTTTGGAGAAGGCTTTACACTTACTTGGTATGTATTGGAGGCGTGGAGCGAAAGAGACATTTGGGTTATTGTTTATTCTTAGTGAGATTGCCAATCTATGTTGATAGGCTGGAAGGCTGAAGACATTAGACCTAAAATGTAATTAATGTATGATTTTATTCACTTCATATCCTGGCCACTGGCATCCCCCTCTGGCCTGGAAAGTGGGTTGGTGGCTGGGGAGGACACACCCTCCTGTGGTGGGTTGAATTGTGTTCCTCCAAAATTGATACGTTGCAGTCCTAACCTTGAGTGCTTCAGAATGTGACCTTCTCGGGAAAAAGGGTCATGGCAGATGGGATTAGTTAGGCTTAGCTGAGGGCGTACTAGAGTAGGGTGGGCTCATAATTCAGTTACAAGACTGGGGTCTTTGTAAAGAGGGAAAATTTGGATGCAGACATGCACAGGGAGAGCACCACGTGAGAGACAGAGATGATGCTTCTCCAAGCCCAAGAAGGCCAAATTCTTCAAGCAGAACAGCAGAAGCTGGGAGAGAAGACAGTGAACAGAATCTCCCTCACAGAAGGAGCCAACCCTGCCAACCCTTTGACTCTGTGCCCAGTTTGTGGCACTTTATCATGGTAGCCCTAGCACACTAATACACCTCCTCAGGGGTGGCAAAAACTGAGCTCTGGGGTTAGGACTTTTGCCCAGGGTGGCAGGGTTGCAACAGGAATTACGGGGCCAGCCTGCCTCCCCCGCGTAGGTGCTGGAGCGAGAGCCCAGCAGATCCCAGGTCTGCCTTTGCTGCCCTCACATCTGATGTGATAAAGCCATTGCTGACAGCATGAAATCCTGAATCCTGGTTTTTCCGTTCCCAATCTGGAGTCAGAGTCCAGGGGGTGTCCTTCAGGAGTGTGCAAGATGCTCTCTGCATCAGAATTAGCCAAGAAGCTGTGGTTGCCTGTTTCCCAAAGCACGATTCCTGCTGCTGGTCCATCTGACAGGTACTTTTGCAAGAAAGGAAAGATGTGTTTCATACAAAGCTTTAACCACCTGGAGACCAGAAAGAGTTGTTCGTCACTAACCCATGGAACCGTGCCTTTGGTAAAGCTCAGTAGAGCCCTGAACGGGTTGGAGACCCTTCCGAGAACCTGTCTTCCATGCAGAACAACTTATTTCAGCATTAAGTTAATTCCCAGTCATATTTCTTCCCCATTGGATGCCTGGCTGCAGACATGGTTTTGAGCTGTCACTAGAAATTGTGACTTGTTGAGTGTGAGCGTGTGTGTGTGTGTGTGTGTG
>NW_003852573.1:134412-137514 GCF_000181295.1 Otolemur garnettii | reverse complement strand
GAGAGAGAGAGAGAGAGAAGGAAAGAGAGAGAGACAGATGGATAGAATGGCTGACCGTGTACCTTGATGGCCATCCAAACAAAATAGCCAGTATTTTCAGATTGCCTTGAAAAATATAGTGTCTCAAAATCATTGCCAGGGAGATTTTGAACTTTTATTAAGAAAAACAGGAAATGAGAGGATTGTAAAACTCAGGGAAGAAATCTGACATTTTGAGGCCAATGAATGACTCTGATGCACTAACAAGGACCATCCAGTATCCTGTGTTTTGGATTTAACAGAGATGAGGTAATATTCTCCTGAGATACCAGGGAATAACTCTAGTGGGCGGACCTGTCGCTCACATCTGACACTGTAAACCATCGCCCTCTGCTGGTCAGAGGCTCTCTGCAGCTAACTCTCGCCCTTTCCACCAAGGTCATCTAATGCGGTGTGTCCAGGTGAGATATTTCTCTTCCATCTCCCAACTGTCTGTTTTTCTATCTCCCCCTTTCCAAATTTCTTATGAGAGTGGGCCTTTGGTAAGACAGCGTAAACGAAGAGAGTTCTTATTAGCGTACTCATTGAAGTTATGAGAGGCTATCACCATATTACCATCAGTAGGGCAAAGGGTTCTTTTTGGTGTAGATGCCTTGATCTGAGGAATTGTTTCCTCTTAATACAAAGACTTAAAACCTCTTCCTAAAATAATGTCAAGTAAGAACTGGTACTGGCTGCCCAGTGTCAAGTCGAGTAAGAGGAAATGCTCAGATCTCAGGGTGAGGACACTATGGTTCGCAGTGTCTCTCCAGGTGGAATAGGGCCAGGGGGAGGGATGGAGGTGGCAGAGGGAGGGAAATGAGCACAAGAACATTCCTGGCTCCCCATGGAAGGAGTACCTGTATGATCTGGGAGGTGACTCTTTGGGAAAATCAAGAAATGTTTTGTCCTATCCCCCCCCCATCTCTGATTAATCACTAGGAAGATTATGTTCTTTGGGGGAGGGGGAACAGAGACTGTCTGAATGGCCTTGCAGACATTGTGGGACATCAGTGAGGGCTCTTAAAGCCCTTTCATTGGAACCTGATGCTGTTTAAACATCTTTGGCTTGAACCAATTCTTTTGTGTCGTAGAGCTACTTGTGTGGAGATGCAGTCTCCGTAGAATTGTTTGTCTTTAGCACATTGCATCTGGACTATTAGCTTATCTAGAAATCAGGCTTTCTCTCACTAGTCTCCCCTACTCACTCATGAAATAAAATTACCTGCACAGCAATGGAGCAAAATAGTGGCTAAAAACATGAACTGGCTGGATTATAATCCTAGCTATGTCTCTTACTAGCCTATGACCCAGGTAGGCTACATAATCACACTTTACCTCAGTTCCTCATTTATAAAATGGGGCTGTCAGGGATTGTGCCTGCAATCCCAGTACTTTGGGAGGCCAAGATGGGAGGAATGCTTGAGGTCCAGAGTTTGAGTCCAACCTAAGCAAGAGACGAACCCCGTCTCTACTAAAAATAGAAAATTAGCCAGGCATGCTGGTGGATGCCAGTACTCCTGACTACTTGGGAAGCTGAGGAAGAAGGATTGCTTGAACCTAGGAGTTTGAAGTTGCTGTGAGTAGGTTGATACCACAGCGCTCTACCCAGGGTGACAGAGTGAGACTCTGTCTCAAAACAGGGTGGGGGGAGTTTATAATGATACTTACCATATAAGTTATTTTGAAGAACAAGTGAATTAATATATTAAAACCCTTAGAATAGTTCCTAGGACATAGTAAGCACTCAGGGGTCACTGTATATCATCATTGTCATCATCATCATCACTCTAAGATGCCAAAATGTGTCCCCACTGACCACCATCCTACTTGGCTGTGATTGCAAGTGTTCTCGAGAGTGATGAGAGAAGTGCCTTGGTGTTGATGGTGTAAGTGTTCACCGGCATCCAGCTCCCTTATATGGACATGGAAGACTCCTGCCTGGACATGGGCTGGGCTGTGTGAGGAGTTCCTGTCAATGAAACGTGAATGAATGTGATTTAGGTCATCATTTCTGGGATGTGACAGTTTAAAGCCCAAACATGATTCTTTGGTTTCTTTTCCTGTGTCACAGCAACTAAGAAGGTCATATACTATAGGAGCTTCAGCTATAAGGTCATAGGGCATCATCGGCTGGCCAGGGTCTCCGAGTGACTATGTGGAGTAGAGTCACACTGACTCTTATTTCATATGTAGCATGAAGAAAAAAGAAACTTTTTATAGTATAATGTTAACGATATTCCAGAGTTGTTACCATAGCATAGCCAAGCCCAATGGTTCTCAGTCTGGTCTCGGGTAAGCACCTGAGAATATTTTCAAAATGCAAATTCTTAGGCTTCACCTCACACATACTAAATCAGAAACCGAGGGTGGAGACGGCAGTGGACTTTAACACCCTTTGAGGTAATTTTGTTCCAGCTCAAGTCTGAGAACAATTGCTCTAACCCATCTTGAACAAAACAGAGAGCAATGGTGAGGTCCTCCTCCCTCCGGCCACCAGGGTTTGGGTTGGGGATGATTCATTCTTCTGTACTCTTCATGGGTAGAGATACTTAAGCAGCAACCACCTCAGATGGTTTAACAAGGAATATACCACAGCCCCAGGTATCTACCTAACTCAACAAACCCCTTGGAAATAAGTTGAAGTTGCTTTAACAAGGTGAGTGCTTTTTAGTTCTTCTCTGGTAAGTCTGAAACCATCAGTTTTCTCCCACCCGTCCTCACTCTTATAGCTTCTCTTTACGGCAGGGGGGAAAGTCTGGTGAGCCCTGTTTCACCAAGGAGAGAGCAAGGCTCCCAGGATCAAGCTGTTTATGCACAACATGGAGGCAGAGCTTTGCACGGCACACAGCCTGAGTGCAGTGTCTCACAGAAGCAATCAGTCAGCAAATGGTTTTAGAAAAATGAAGATACAAAGACATCTGTGGGCCTGACATATTGCTTAAGTGCGTGAGCTTAGCTGAATTTAATCTGGTGCCCATTTCTGTGCCAGGATGGGTCCCTTTGGAACCAAGGTGGGGCCTTGGTGCCTAAGGGTGGACACAGGGGTGGCAAAGCAAAGGGATGAGTGGGAACAATTTGATC
>NW_003852573.1:121112-134293 GCF_000181295.1 Otolemur garnettii | reverse complement strand
TTACCTAAGCTTTGGCGATATTGATGGAATTAACTGAGGCTAGAGGGTCTGGTCCTTTTGAAAAATGAAAACAGCAAAGAAGACGGACACAGATAAACATACCATTTATATAGGATATTTCCTGTATAATTCTTTTATTTTTTCTGCCTGAAAAAGTTCATAATAAAATGTTGGAAGGAAAAGCAGCCGCAGCAGCAGCACTAGCCTGGTCCTGCCTCAGCCCCGGGGCTGGGGAAGCTCGCCCAGCTGGTGCAGACCCACAGCACGGGGGCAGCAGCACCGGCCTTCACTGAGCATCTCACTCGTGATGCTGGTCACGATCTCCCTGCTCAGAGATGTGCCCCCACCCGCTCCCCTCCTTACTCACTCTCATTCCTCCCCTGCCTCTTCCTCTCCACACAGCCCCCTCTATCCCCAAATCTAGGTGTGAATCTCGGTGGGTGACTTATGGGTTGGCAGGGCCAGGTACTGGGCGCCAAGGGGGTAGGCGTGAGAGACGCAACAGAGCCCATCCCTTAAGAGTTTACAGTCTTGGAAGACCAACCCCCAGAAGCGGACCTTATAGGAGAGAGGCAGAACCCTCAGTCACAGACAGAGGCAGGTCTGACTCTCAGTTGCAAACCTTGGCAGAAGTCCCTGTAGTTCTTCAGGACTTTCTTGTCTTGAGCTTTCTAGAATGCACAGCTTCCACGTCTCCAAACACCCTGCAAGGCTTTCCAAGTTGAAGCCTGTCCCTAAAACCAAGAGACAGAGGGGTGGATTTCTTGATTTGGCTGTGACAGGGCAGCTCAGCTTGTCTAAAAGTCTCAGACAGCTCCTCCTGGTATTCCGGATCCATGTGTCTACCCACCGGATCCATTCCAACGCTACGTGACCCAAGGGTGAACTGGATTCAGTCTGGTCCCCAGGGACTGCTCCAGTCGGCCACAGAGCTCCATCTGGCTCCACGTTCCCTGGCACAAGGTTGACCTCCTGAGACGGGGGTTGGGAAGGAGCCGTTTCCTTCTGCTTTGCTGCTAGGGGGACCCGGGAAGCCCCACCCGGAACTGGGTGTGGGGAGGTGAGAGGCACCATTAGCGTCCGGGGCTATACTGGCATTAGGAGATTAATGAGCCTTTTTGAACAACAAATGTAGCTTCAGCCAACTGTTGGCAATTAGTTAGAGCAAAGCCATGCTGTGCTCGGGATCTGTCAGCTGGGCCCGCCAAAGGCGCAGAACAGCAGGAAGGAGTGGAGGAAGGAGAGTGGGAATTCCACCTTCCCCATCCCGGGCCAGCTGTGTGGGTCTGTAGTGACCCCAAGCTGAGCCTTCTCATGGCCATATCATCTGTCATCACTGCTGTCACTTTGAGACACAGGAGACGAGGGGCCTTGACAGGGCCTCTTGCCACCATCCTGCCTCCCTCAGGACCACAGAGCTGTGTTTCTCCACGTTTAACCTGCAGGTGGCTCACCCAGGTTCTTTGCTCCCAGGTGATTGACAATTCTGCTGGTGCAGGGAGCTTCTGGAACCCCAAAACCCACAACAGAGACAGGGAGAGAGAGAGAGAACGAGAGCGGGGAGAAGACACACTTCGGAGCCCAGAGCCAGAGCACATTTATTTCATTACATTGAGATCTTAATGTTTGTAACTCACTTGTTATTTATTTCTTCATTCAACAGTGTCTGCTCTGGGCCAGGCAGCTGGATTCACACGTATCAGTAGAGACCTTTTTGTAGAAATAGTGTGGAGTAGCCATAGAGATTCCCTTGAGGTGGGAGGAGAGCCTGGGGGAGCAGAGAGGGCACAGGACTGGGACCCCCAGGGTGGGCTTTGCACACTGGAGACCGCTGCTCCTCCCTTCCGGGAAGGCCCTTCCAAAGACACAACCAGCCCTCAGCCAGGCAGGCAGGGGGTAGAGCCAAGTAATGCTCACATCATCTTCTCTTTAAGGAAGAAAATGCATCTTAAAAGCAGTGGGAGCTAATTTGCTCTTCTCTCATCAATCACCCGGTACAGAAAACAAAACACACTCCAGCAATCCCAGAATGGCTGCTAGGAGACTCCAGGCAGGCAGGGGACTCTGGAGAGGGGATGTTTTTCTCTTCATGGGTTTAATAAAATGAATCTTAAGGACACATGGCGAATGCGTGACTGTGTCTGTGTGTGTGTGTGTGTGAAGGAATATTTCGGGGCCCATGTTTAACATGGTGCCAGCCTTCTCCTGGCTTCTAAGTAGTCTTGACCCCTGTCTCGCTTCTTTTTTGATCCCTGTGTGGGTAGTGGGGAATCTATCAACTGGGAATTTTTTATACTTCTGCTTCGAGAAAAGGAACAACACCCAGATAGCACTGTGGAAACAAGAGTTGAGATTAACCCTTCTCTGTCTTGTTTTGCAGTTTTTGGCCAGGGTTGGGTTTGAACCCTCCACCTCCGGTATATGGGGCCAGCGCCCTACCCCTTTGAGCCACGGGTGCTGCCCCCTCTCTCTGTCTTTAAGCTCATCAGTAGTGAGGGTCTGCTCCTCCTGAGCTTCAGTTTCCTGTCTGTAGAATGGGGGAGTCTCCCTCTTCCTTCTCTGTCCCACACTGCTGGAATGAGGAAAAGTGGCAGCGTTACCAACACTGGGGACTTAGAGACCACAGAGGACCCCGGTGCTCTGGCTGTGCCCATCTGGGGCTGGGGGTTGGGTGGGAACTCTGACCTCGTCCTCCACGGTGGCTGTGGGAGAAGTGCTCCCCCCGGGAGTGCTGCGTGGCAGGCGCTGTCTCTCGCTGCTCGGAGATGCGCCCCGGCCAGCGCCCTTCCTCACTTTCTTTCTTTCCCTCCCTGTCTCGTCTTCCTCTTTCTCTCCTTCTCTCTTGTCCTCTTCCTTCTACTCCTGTATCCATCGTGACCATATTTTCCAAATTAAAAGTTGGGACATAGCCTGAAAATGGGCTCCAGTATTTGGAATATGGGTGTTTATGGCACCCTGGGATGCACGGCCACTCTAAACACCCCGCTCCATGCACTTGCTCCCCTGCCCTGCATCTATCTGCCCTGGGCCAGAGCTCCATGGCCAGAAGACAATCAGTTGGGGTCAGTTCGATGCCAAATATCCAGATGTTTAGAAACGTCCAGATGGTGGATTTCGTATTTGCAGTTCTGTTTATTCTGGATGCCCTGTGGACACAATTCAGTAGAAACAAATAGATGAATAAATAAAGCAAACCTCCACAACCCAAGCGGGGAATTGTTTAGCCTCTTGTATTCAAACAAGTGATAGATTGGTTTCCTTTCTTTGTGCTGGCATTATTTTGGCAGCGTGCTGTGCGGACATCACATAAGCCATCTCTGACGGCACTGAGGATCCTCCTGGGAAAAGACTCTTCCAGGGAAAGAACACCCTGGCCTGGTTTTCTGGCCCCATAAGGTCTGTGTAATACTAAGTGGAGCCCAAAGTCCAAATTCCTATCATGTCATCCCTCCATCCATCCATACACATCCACCTACCTACCCAGCTATCCATCTGCTTTTTCCTTCCTTCCCGCCTCCCTTCCTCCTTCCCTTCCCATTTTCCTCCTTTCCTTCCTTCTTCCCTTCCTCCCTCCTTCCAAATGTACCCACGTGTCTCCTGCACGCCTGCACTGTAGTGAATACTCACCGTTGCCTGCCAGGACTCCCCCTTCACTGGGGAGAGAGATGTGCACCCAGCAGCTCTTCCTAGCTTTACGTTCCTCCTGATCCCGAGTTGGGGCGTTGTCTTCTGGAGTCTACAGAATCCTAGAGAGGGCTACTCCTTTGCGGTAGGCCGCTCTCCTCCCCAACACATAAAAAGAGATATATACGTACCAATTTGAATGGTGTCCTTTTCTCCCTGTCTCTCTAGAACGCTTACTTGATGTCTCTCTGCGGAATAGCAGCCCTCCCGCCCTGGAGAGCAGCACACCCCAGACAAGGGGGAGGACGTTTCCTCCCTCCGAATATCCTCCCCTCACCTCCCCACTCCAGGCGGAGCAGATGGACAGGGAGGCAGAGCCGCCTGCTTGTTTCAGTCCTCACTGGGGTCTGGCCTGGTGGTCGAGGGTAACCAAGAGGAGAGAAGCCTCACGGCTTCCGCAGCTTCATTAAACATATTTACAAAGTCCAGGCCTGGTTGACTAGTGAGACACAGTGAGACAGAGGATGGTGTTGCATTATAAGATTAATAAACCAATTAAATAAAGACTGCAGCAGCCTGGTGGCCCCATTGGGGCCGGAGGCAAGTTTGACAGCTGCTCTTTTCTGATGATTGCCACAGATTTCAGGAGTAAAGACAGCCTGGGCTTCTCCCATTCCAGGAGCGAATACCCCAGGCTGTTGTCCTAGCTAATCACTCAGACTGCTAGTCAAGTTGTTTCCTAAGCCCGTAGGTTGGATGTCATGTTTAGCCAACTGGGAAAAAAAGAGCTATTTCCTCTGCTCTAATCTTTAAAAAAGAAAAGCAGCACTTGCTTGTGAGACCACTTACTTTTCCCTGGGATGCACATTGCTGGGAGGAGTGGTACGGGGGAAGGGGATTCAGGGAACCCCAGCAGGCAATGGGCAAAGGCCACCTCCTGCTGAGTGACAGTCTTCTGGTGTCTCTGTCCCCTTCTGTCAGCCTCAGCACGCTCCTCCACAGCTCTGGCTCTCTCAGAATCAAATCACTGTGTTACATTGTGTTTAAAAGACTTGCCCCTCCCCCCCAATTGCCTGAGACATTAGTGGTCAAAACAGGTCCTTATGCACCTTCCAGTGAAGAACCTGCCTTTGGGAAGGAACAAAACAAGCCCCCCTACTCAGACAGTGGCAGGGAGGGGTGAGACCCACAGGCCTCTCTATTTTCAAGATCACCTGTGGGCATATTTTCCCAAGAGTCCTGCATATCCCTTTCCTGTTAGCTCCTGGGCCAGAGTCCAAAGGCTCTTGCTCAAATCCTCATGAGTGAGACCATGGACGGACAGGTCCCCATGCAAAGGTGTGTCAGTTAGGAGCCCTCGCTGTCAGCAATATCCAAAAGCATTAAAGACTGTGTCAGGGCTTCTTATCCCGCGTGGCTGTGCCAGCTGTGGGTGCAGGGGCCTGGCATTGCAGCAGCTCCTGGCCTTGGTGTTCACAGCTGTCAGACTGCTCTGATCAGGAGTCTGGAGGGACGGAGGGGACTGGCCAAGTTCCAGGGATTTTAGCTGCTTCATTTGCAAACAAAAAGAAAATAAAGATGGGGGATAGTGATGAAGTAAAATTGATTCTGCTCCCTTTATGCGGCTGGCAGAGAAGCAAGGGGAATAATGTGAGTTCTAGATAAACGTGAATATGTATAGTTATCAGGCAGGGCTTTCATTCCTCTCTGCAGCAAAACAGGGAATGACTGGATCGGACTGACCTGGGACTCAGCACTTGTGATCTTGGCAACTTGTTGAAACTCTGAGCATCATTTAAAATGGGAATGACAGTGCTTGAGGTTGAAAGTGTTGTCCTGGGCATCGCGATCAGTCTTTGTCACTTCCTAGTTGCTTAACCTTGGAAGATTTATTTAAGCCTCATTTTTCTCGTCTGCAAAATGAGGATAGTAACAATTCCTACCTCACAGGATTAGTTAAGAATTGATGAAGATCATTTATGCTCAGTCCCCAGCTCAGTGCCTGGTATGTAGTGAATGCTTAGTGCTAGCATATATAACCATACAGGATAATAATTAAGATTCTTTAGTTAATATCTGAGATTATACACAAAGCATCCTGTGTAGTATCTAACACATGGCAGATGGTCTTTACCCCCTCGCCTTCCTAAATGAACAAACCAGCTTTTGGAAACTTTGGTCCAGGGAGGCATTGCTTTTTCTAAGAGGAAGAATGTAAGGAACAATCTGAAAAGGATGTGGGTCGGAAAAACCACTCCACAGGCAGCAGGGGGTGGCGTCAGCTGTGAGGACCCCTCCTGCCCCCGGCCTCAGAGGCATTCCCCTTTAGTTGTGTTCCTACCCTCTGAGAGGACCCTGAAAATGTACGTATCTTCTCAAACATCTTCAAGTTACCATCTATGGTTTTCTCCCTGAGTTGGAATCATCCCAGAGGATATAATTTCAGGGTATTATAAATATTGACTCTTTAAAATGAAACCATTATCCCTTGCTAAGTGTAGTCAATGGAATGCAAATAACCATAGTTACTTGGTCTCTACCATTGTCAACTTAAAAACCATGTGAATAAGCTATTCCTTTAACACTGGGAAATTTTCTTTCATTCTCTAACCTTATTAAACTCATTTTTCTATTCTATCCCCCACAGAATTTTATCCAAATGTAGTATGTTTTTGTGTCCGATAGTCTTTTTAAGTAGGCAGCTCATAATGTGATGTACCCTCACGTTGTATGTGATCAGAAATTTTCTTGTGACTATATTTCCATAAGGTTCTAAAGGTTAAAAATACTTCTTGAAGGAGTGATCATTGTAATTCTTACAGTATACAAATGACCAAACTAACACAAGTAGATAACAGATAATTAGATAACAAATATTGCTAGAGTAGGAAAGAATACAGCATTGATTCTACTCTTCATTGAAAATTTGGTTTGTTTTTATAGATGTGAACACTGATAAGTCTTGCTTACGTGAATAGGTTAATGGGATGAAGAGATGTTTTATGATGATAACTTCATTAATAATCTGAACACTTTTTTGGGTTCAAGGGCTCCAAATCACCCAGTGATCCATTGAAAATTATTTTTTCCTTCAATCTCGTTGAAGGAGGAAAAGACATCTTATGAGATATCTTAACCAGAATTAGAACCACTCACTTTCTAAATTTCTGTTATTATCCAAAAAGTCTTTTTCCAAATTTATTCTATGACTATTAATTATATCTATTTTTTTCACTTAGAGGCATTTTGTCTTATCCCATTTATTAAGAAAGGGTTGGGAAATTAAAGTATTGTAAGTTTCAATGTACCTTTTCTGATGTAATTTAAAGCAATAAGATGCATTTATTTTATTACATGCTTTAAGTATCTTTTTGTCAACCCCGTATAGCTCAGATTTAGCTCTTTCAATTTATGGAAAATGTCTTGTGCATAATCTGTTCAGCAAAGCTAGTCTTCCTTGTCAAACCACTCTGTAAATCAGACTTACTTTCTGTAAGAGGAAGTCTGGCTTACATTTTCAATTCAAATCAACATTATATGTTTTAAGAAATGTAAAAACCACTGTAAGAAGAATTACTTCTAATCTTGTCGAAAAGATTACTAAAAGCAGTTAAGATTGAAATCATGAAGGATATAATATACTGAATTTCTGTTATGATGAACTATGAAAACAAGAATAAATCTATATGCTGTTTCTCATTACTTTGCTACAATTAGATATTATGTGCACCCCAAACTGTAAGTTATTTATAAGACAATAGACAAACTAAAAGGTGTAGGTTTTTTTTTTTTCTTTTTAGTAAACGTGTATGCATGTGTGCAGTAAACTTTAGAGTTCACTTTGGAAATAAATGAGAGTCTTGTGTAGGACACTGAAATAACTCCTTTAATTTCAGTAGACATTGATATAAACTCTCCAACTAATTTAATGGAAGAGGAAGGTATATATTACTAAAAATAAATTGGCCCAGGAGCTAGCATTTAATTTTATTTTTTGATTAATTGGACATGTAGGAAGAACACATTTTAAATATTTTATAAGATGAAATAGTCTCAGGATTGATTGTAATTGGAATGTGTATCTCATTATATCACTTGATAAAAAAGATTTTAACTACCAGCTGGATAATGCACACTGCATTCAAAAGAAATCACATCAAATTTTTATCTAAGGGTTTTATCCAGCACAACTTACCAAGTCAGTAAGCCCTGAAAATGTTTCCTTTGTGTTTAAAAGAATCAAGTTTAGAAATCTGTGCTAGCTGTTGGAAAGTTCTTCCTTCTCTCCTTCCCTCTTTCTTTCTGTTTCTCTCTTCTTGCTTTTTTTCCCACATCCTAGAATTGGTATTGAGAATAGTTGAAAAGAGAGTTCCTTATGTTTAATGTGTGTGTGTGTTGGGTGGGTGAGTGAAGCCATTTTTAGCCTTCATTATTCCTTACACCCTTGTGTTTTTATTATTATTATTTTTGTTCTCCTCAGACCCTGTCAAAAGCAATGTATTCTTTGACAGGCCTTGAGGAACGCAGAGAAGAGGTCTCACCCCACATTACCAGCATTCTCACTGCCTATGCGCCATAAAACGCCTGATTGAGGACCACTTCTGCCAGGGCTGGTTCATACAGCTGTGGTTTGCTCTTAATGCAAAGCTGTGTCATATACAGCAGGGAAGAACTGGAAGCCCTATGATGGGCTTATCGTGTCATTAACAAGAAGACTCACCCCCAAATAATGTTCTTAATTGTCCTTTCTGTTGGTGCCTTGAAGGATTTCACACACTGGAGAGTACGGCATAGTAAGGTTAGGAAGGGGTGAGGGAAGCCCCTTTCTTTTGTAAAGGGGGGACCAGCAGCTAAGAAGGGGAGGAGAGAAAAGGGAACTGACAGGACAGCAGGAAATGATCATGTGGCCTTTGAGCACCTGCAATGGATCAAAACAGCTGCATCTGCCCGCCCCTGAGGAAGTCCTCAGGGATGGAGTGTCTTTCTCCACCACCGGCTCCCATATGCTCTCACACAAACCAGACACTCCCAATACACCTTCACTCCTCAAACCCCCCTGCACTCACACACGTGCACTCACAGGCTCACTGCATACTCACTCTCACACATCTGCACACTTACGTACCTTCACACTCACACAACGAAACACACCTACATTCACACACATTTCAGAGGTTGGCAGAAGGCTCAGAGAGGTCTTTTATTTGTTTCAGGCCACACAGCACAGCTGTGTATCCCAGTTTTAAGACCAATGCTCTAGGACAGTGTCTATACCTCCCTTCACGCATGACAAAAGTCTTGTTTTCCTTTTAGGAAACTGGGCGTGCTCAGTTGAGATCCTTGCCCTTCCTTTTCTTGGGTGATAAGGCAGCAGGGCCAGGCATGTCCTAGTGGATCTTGGAGTTGCCCACAGCTGCATCAGCAGAGCACTGCCTGTCCTGGGGGTAGAGTGTTGTTCCCTGAGGCAATGCAGCCAGGGAGACCTGTCCTAATAGCTTACAAGCCCAGAAATGTACTTACCTGATGGTCAGGCCCAGCATCAGTCCCTGGTCGGTGGCGTACAGGGATCATTCTTAATCTGCCCAAGACACACTTGTGCACCTTGGGTCCAGCTTATCCCGAGGAACGCAGCATAACTGGCCGAGCCGTCACCTTGAGATATAGTTCCAGGTTTGTCTCTGCTGTGCTGTGAGACCTGGAGCAAATAAAGACCTCCTGGGCCCCCACAACCTCTGCAGCACGTGTGAGGAGTGTAAGCATGTGTGGACACGTATGTGTGTATGTACATGTGTGCAGGCGCCTGAGTGTGTGGACGTGTGTAGAGTGAGCCTGTTTCTGTGCGTGCGAGGCTGTGTGAGAGTCTGAGAGTTTCGGCATGTGTGTGTGGTGCCAGTATGTGAGTGTGAGAATGTAAATGTGAAGGTACGTGAAGCTCTGAGAGTGTGCGGTGAGTGTGACTGTGTGCACATATGGAGATGGTGGAGGAAGGGGGAAGCAAAAGGAATCTTTAAAGGAATTTCTATGTTTTCAACAGATACTGATTTGGTACGTATGACATGTGTTCACTGCTGGCCTCAAGGGTTTGGAGTTTAATGACAAACAGCCCTTGCTCTCATGGAGTTGTCGTCTGGAATTCAGGTAAGAATATATCCTCCTGAAATTCACTGTGAGAGTTTCAAGAGGGGCTGTTAGGGAGCGTGATGCCCTGCACATGTCCCCTCCACATTCATGTTGCAGCCTGAACCCCCAAGGTTGTGTATTAGGATTCATTCACGAAGGTGGAGCCCTCCTGAATGAGATTAGTGCCCTCAGAAGGCCTGAGGGAATCCTTCGGCCCTTCCACTGTATGAGGAGACAATGAGAAGTTGGCAATCACCAACTTGCCAACTCACCAGAACCTGACCGTGCTGGTACCTATCTCAGACTTACAGTTTCCAGAACAGTGAGCAAGAAATTTCTATGGCTTATGAACCACCAGTCTGTAGCAATTTGTTATAGTGTCCCAAGTGGAGTAAGACAGGGAGCTCTGGGGGCACAGAGAGGATCAGCTGGACAGAGAGGGATGGGCTGGGCCTGGGGTGAGAGCCAGTGGGGAGGTGCAGCGTGCTCTGGCCCTGTGCTGCCCACTGTGGTAGCCACTAGCCATGTGGCAAGTCATTATCAAGATGTGCTGTAAGTGTATGTGGGTCATTGTGAAAGTTTTGAGATATACAAAAATCAAGAAACGCCAAATCTGTGCAGCTGGAACCAAATGAAGCCTTCCCAGCAACACCAATAAGCCAAGCAAGTTGAAACTCACATAGGTGAATCCTACGGATTCCTACTATTGATGGTTTTTCCTGGAAGTGAAATAATGGACTAGAACACAGTCTGTCTCGAAACTTTCATCCTGACCCACATAAAATACACACCAGATTTTGAAGACTTGGTATGAAAAAGAGTACAAACTCTCTCAATAATTTTTATATTGATTACATATTCGAGTGATAACATTTTGGATGGATGGAGTTATAAAACATTATCATTCATGACAACATCACCCCTTTCTTTCACTGTGGCTATTAGGAAACTTAAGATCGCATGTGTGGCCCATGCCCTATTTTCTGTTGGCCAGCACTGCTCTAGGCAACAAGAACAGTCTCGTTGCCTAGTTTGATGGGGAGTTCGATGGGGTTTGGGGAGTTGGAAGGGATTTTGAATTGCTGAGTGTGAGTTTGGGGGAGGGCTGGTGAGAGTTGAGACTGGAGGGGTCACGGGGCAGCATCACAAAGGGCCTCAGTGAGCCCTTCAGAGCAGCCTGACTGTATCCTGGGGGCAGCGGCAAGGATGTCAAGCAGCAATGTGATCAGATCGGATTGGCATGCGTTGGAAATTCCATGCTGGCTCCTTCAGGGAAAACGGAGTGAGAAGCAAGGGCAAAACTGAACTCAGGAAGACCAGGCGGCAGCTCTAGTTAGGGTCCCAGGGATAGAAGACAGCAGCCAGGGATTGGGTGTTCTCAGTGTGGATTCAGGGAAGGGAACCATCAATCTGAGCACCTTTATTAACAGACAGCAAAGAACCCTCCAAAAATACTCATGGAATTCTCAAACCATAGATGAATAGCACAGGAAGGGAGCTTAGAAGTTATATGGGCATTCTTCCTTAGGGCTTCTGATAGGACGGGGCCACTTCATCCCAAACCAGGAGAACTATACAACAGGCAGGTGCTTTTCTTCTTAGGCTGGAAAAAGGAGATTTTCTTCCCAACAGAAGCTTGTCAAAGCAGTGGCATTGTGAGTGTACCTGGAATGCAGACCACAAAGCCCGTCCAGCCTGTTCTGCATGTCATCTATAACAGGTGGCTCTGCAGGCTGCTGTCCCACTGAAAATTTGGACCAGTGGTTTTAGTGTCTCTTTCTGCAGAAGCCAGAGCTTTGGCAGATGCTTGGGGAATGGTAGGGTGCCTGTCAAGGGTGGCTCCTTGGGGGTGCCCACTTTTCCACTCATAGTACGACAGCCTTTGGCATTTGATGTACCTGACTTAAAAGATGCTACTTGCTAGCTATTTTTACAACAGTCTCTCAACTGCTTGCCCCATTGCTGATTATGTTCACTGGCCTCAACCTCTGATGCTATTTGTGAGCTAAATCTAATTACAGTAGAACCTCCATAGCTGACAGGCTCCCTACATCTACTTCCTGAAGTTGACCTAAAGTTCATAGACCAGACATGCACCACATGTACGTGTCAGTACAGTGGGCCTAGTTCCTTATGTTAATCACCTCTGTATGTGGACCAGTTTGTCACAGTCCCTTGGGTGGTCAACTTATAAAGGTTCTACTGTACTTTACTCCCTGCCTTAAAATCTTTCAAGATAGGGTGGTGCCTGTGGCTCAAAGGAGTAGGGTGCCGACGCCATATGCTGGAGGTGGCAGGTTCAAATCTAGCCCCAGCTAAAAACTGCAAAAAAAAAAAAAAAAAAAATCTTCTAAGATGTCCCCTGGACCCTAGTCCAGATCCCAGCACTCCTTGATGGGGTATTCACAGCTCCCTACAATCTGGTCCTTTTCCTCTGCAACCTCATCCCCCATCATTCTTTCCAAGTCTCTAACCCTCTAAGGATGCTCAGCTGCCTGAGAGCCTCAGAATATACCACACCTTGACTCGTGGTGTTTCCTACTGGCTGTCAGATTTCTACTTTCTTTTCCTTGAGGTAGGCACATTTTCCAAGGCCTAGGTAAAATTATAACAGGTTGAACATCCCCAATTTCAAAATCTACAATCTCAAAATGCTACAAAATCTGAAACTTGAGCACCAAAAATTGCACACTTGACCTCATGTGATGGGTCACAGTCAAAACTTTATTTCATGCACAGAGGTATTAAAAACATCATATAAATTATCTTCAGGATGTGTGCGTGAGCCACACGTGAAACATACATGAATTTTATGTCTAGACTCGGTCCTATCCCTAAGGTCTCTCATTATGTATATGCAAATATTCCAAAATTTGTGAGAAATCTTCAGGGAGAAGGAAAATCAGAAATTCAGATCTGCATAAAGAAAGGATGAGCACCCCAGAAAGAATAAATCAAGGTAAAATAAAAAACTTTTATTTTTCTTATTCTTAATTGATCTAATACATAAGTGTTCAAAATAGTAAAACAACAATGTGTTAGGTAATTATAGTACCTAATAGAGATATAGTAGAGAAGATTGGGAATGCTGTGTTATACCCATGAAGCTATATACTACCTGTGAAACAATATAGTGTTATTTGAAAGCAGACTTGCATTACTGTAAATGTGCACAGTAAACTCTAAGGCAACAACTACACAGTTTTTTAAAAGTGGTAAACTCACATGCTAAGGGAAGAGAGCAAATGGAATCACGGAAAATGCTTGATTAAAACTGGAAAAAGCAAAAAAAGAAGACAACACAGGCGACAAATAGAACACAGTTAAAATGTGGTAGATATTAGTCTAGCTACATCAATAATCACTTTAAATATGAATGGCCTACACACACCAGTTAAAAGACTTTCTTCTTAGGCTGGAAAAAGGAGATTTTCTTC
>NW_003852573.1:120002-120910 GCF_000181295.1 Otolemur garnettii | reverse complement strand
GCTTGAGCCACAGGCGCCGAGCCGAAGAGTGGATTAAAATACAAGCCTCCTCTATGTTCGTCTACCAAAGTTCCACTTTGTACTTAAAGGCACAGGTTAAAAGAAAAGAATGGAGAATGACAGCTCTGGTCAAATCAGCTCTCAGGAAAGATCACTTAGCATTTATATTTTTTTGTGAATTTGTTAGTGTTCGTTTTTACAGGAATTTTTTTTTCCATTTAAGTTTTTTGTAATATGAAAGAACTTGTTAACAGTTAACAGGATTTTAAGAAAGATCCTGTTGGGTATTAAAATGACCAAACCCCAAACCCGAACCTGACCAGGTTAGACTGTGTGTGTACAATCACTGTAGTAAGTACCACGAGAAAAGGAGAAGCTAGTGACATACTTTACTAGGTCTGCCTGAGAAACGGGTTTTCTAACATAGCTTCGTTCTGAAAAGCTCATCACTGAGCAACCCTGATTTTTGTCTGCACCCTAGGAAGCCTTCCAGGTGGGCCAGAGTGAGGACGGTAGACTTCATGGAGCTGAGTCAGCACAGAAAGCGTGCAAGAGGGAGCAAGTGGGTGCTGGAGGGAGAGGCTCTCTTGGGTCCTTCTAGATTTGAGTTATTGGAGCTGTTTTAGAGCAGGGAACCTGTGACTTTGTTTCTCTAAGACACCAACAACTAAATAGAAAATAAAACATGGAACTGGTTGTTCTGTCACATCTGAAATCAAATTAAACATTTGATTGTTTGAGACTGAACTGCTCAGGTGTTCAATATTCTGGAGTTTCAACAGATGGAGAATTACGTATTTATATCTCAGATTCTCAAATCATGCACCAAATAATATGGATTTTATACCATATTGAGAGATACTCTATGTTGCTGTGCTGGAGTATACTTGTGTTTTGGTACAGGTGAG
>NW_003852573.1:98961-119079 GCF_000181295.1 Otolemur garnettii | reverse complement strand
TGTGGACATCAGAAAAATCACAATTAAGTGTTGAGACTTTGAAAGCCATTTTATATGTGAAATATAATTTAACAAATTTTTTGTGAAAAATTTCATGACCTTTTAAACAATGACAGCATTCTACTAAAAAAAATTCACTCAAATGAGAAATATGCCAAAGAATAAAATAATACTATACATAATTTTTTATGTATTATATTTGTAAATTATGTTGAAATTTAAAAAATATATTATAATACTATTTTTGCATTCTATGAAAATTTTTGTTGTTCCATATAGATCAAAGTTTTAATTAAGAACCGCCCCCCCAATGGTGTCCCGCTTTACCAATGTTAAAATCTGGTCACCTTAGCTTAAAGAAATAAGGGGTGTTTTTCAGGTGAAAAAGATAAGGAAGGAGGTAGTCCACATAGCTGGGATCCCAAAATATGTTCCCGGATCCAGGATGTTTTATCTATGATCTAATAGGCGTAAACTTATTAATTCCACCCCCAAAGTTACTACATTGTTCCAGATAGCTAATGCTGTATTGGCCGTCATATCCTTGTCCTAGGCAGAAATTTGGAGAAAGAGGATAAATATCCCCTCCTTGGGTGAGTACCTCTCTAAAAGAGAGTTCTTGGAAGCCCATAAGTTCTGCTGACATCTCACTGGTCACATTTAGCTGCCCTGGCTGCTGGGAATTGTAGACCTAGTGCTGGCCAGATTGCTCCTCTGTATTACATCTGAGTTTTATAAGTAAAGAAAACTGAAGAAAGAATGTTGAGCAGGCAAATCGTCTCTGCAGAAACATACAGCTGAATATTCCTCAGGGCCAAGTTTGGGAAATGGTGATGCACGCTATTTTCCCAGTCTCCAATGTTTTGTCCACCCCGCATGCTAAATGATCTTGGTTGGTTTCTCTCCGTATCTCTGTGCATTTGTGTCTTTCTTTCATACAAGTTATATCAGTGATTTTCAACCAGTGTGCGGAGAAGAGATCTTAGGGGTGCCACAAAAATTTTTAAAGATTATTTTCAAAAGAAATTCAAAGCACAGTAAGTATACTCTTTTTTCATCAACATAATTTAAGTGTATTGCAGAAGTTTAACTATAGGTTCAAGTGTGCTGTGGGATAAAAAAGTTTGAAAAACACTGAGTTATGTCCAGAAGTCACACATACATATGTATGTCTCAGATTATTCATAGAATATAAAAGACTGATAGGATATTAGAACAGGAGGAAATGTTAGATGTTGTCTTCCTTCATGGTGTCAACCCTGGTTGCACATTAGAATCACTTGAGGGACAGGAGAAGCATACCTATGCCTGATCCCTTCCAGATTTAATCATAAGCTTTGGGGATAATGCCACGATATTTATCTTTAAAATTTTTTTTCTAAAAGCCTTTTGGTTGATTTTAATTTATAGCCAAGTTTGAAAGCCTCTGGGACCAACTTTATCACATTATAGCACAGCTATCTGTGAAATTCTTTCTTTCATGTTTGTTTCCCCCACTAGACTGTAAGACCCGTAAGAACAAGAATGATACCTGTGAATACTGTATTTATCCCCTAGAGTTTGGCACAAGGCTGGCACAAAGTTAAATGAGTGAGTGAATGACCAGTCAACCATGGCCCAGAGAGGGGAAGAAATTCATGGAAGGTCACGCAGCAAATGCACAGAAGAACAGGATCAGAACCTTTTGTCTTTTGACTCCCTGCTTAGGGTTCTTTCAGTTACCCCATGGCTTCCACGGTGAGATGACCAGCTCTTGGAGCATTTTACTTTAGAACTGGTAGATGTACCCTTGTCTTTCTACAAGGTATATTTGTATGCTGTTGTAATTATTTTTAAGTCCCAGGTTTGGAAACATCTTACTTCTTTAATATTATCAGCCACTCACCACAAATGACTAACGTTGATAACAGTCGTGGCAGGGTGAGAGAAAGTGGGGAATGAAACCAAAGTCCATTTGCTATTCCTCAACATTTCCCTACTGTATCCTAAACCCCGTTCAACATCTTCTGTAGCCAATGGCTCAGTTTTAATTGCCTGTCTCCAGTTTGTTAAGTCTCAAAAACTAATTTACAGAAAGGTGTTAATGATCGATAAAGTCTGATGGAATACACCTTCCTGGGATCTTGTGCTTCCACCAGGGACAGTGTCCAGACTCAAGGTAAGTAAAGTCTAATTGCAAAATTTTAAATAGAAGGAAATAGAACTCATGAGGGGCATGTCAAGGTATAAGAAAGTGGCCTACCTGGGGAGACTGTCATCCAAGCAACCAGAGGAAGCAGCTGGACATTCACCTCCTAACCCTAACCCTAACCCTAACCCTATCCCTAGTCTGGAAGACCCTCCTGGGGGTCAAAGCCTCAGGTCCACCTGGGTTAGATAAAGGTCTACTTTGAACACCACTTTTTCTCTTAGCCCCATCACCAGTGGCATAAGAGACCAGCAGCTTCTCTGGGAGTCTGTGGGTGGTGTGGCCAGAAGGGCTCAGACCTGTCCTAGTGCTGAAGGAAGGAATGTGTGAGTGCCCGAGGCAGTGCTCTTAATAAATGTTAACTCTCTTTCTTCTCTCAGCAGGGATTGCTTAGCCTGCAGCCCCAGAGGGAACAATTAGGTTGTTTATCCAAACCTCAGCCACTTTGCTATGTAATTGATTTTTCATTGAGTGTATTTAGGAAATGGTTATTTACATGAATACAGGCACACCAGGGACAAGGCAGCATCTGATCATAGGAAATGGGAGAGGATCTAGATCAAAGGGGTTGCTGGAGGAGGAATAGCAGGAGGGAGGGTGGGCTCTCCAGGCAGCCGTCCTAGCCTGAGAGACTGACTCTGCCACTGACTGTTTATGTCTAGGCAAATTGTTAACCCTCTGAGTCCTGGTCTCATTTAAAAAGGGGGGTAAAATTTACTTCCTAGTAGGGTTGCTATGAGCATGAAGGTAAACAGTGCCTTAAACCACAAAGAACTAGAGTCTGCCGCATCATGTGCGCTCAGTAGGTTGTTGTTACTATTTTTACTGCTTTTTGTCCCTGCCTGGGAAGCTTTCCCGTCTTCCACTTGGCCTTCCCGTTCCTAAACATGCCTCAGCGCTTAACCTAAGTTTTGCCTCTTCCTCAAAGCCTTCCCTGATGGCCACAGTCCTCACCTAGTTACTGCCACCTTCCACAGATATTTATGAGATTCCATATGTAGATTATATTTTAAACCTATTATAAGCCACGGTGTTTTATTCTTTTTTTCTGCCCTGTCTAGACCAGGGGTTGGCAAACTACAGCCCACAGCCCCAGTCTGGTCTTTGGATGGTGTTTGTACAACCCCTCGGCTAAGAATATTTCCCGGCTTCTGGGTGTGGGTGAAAGGCTGTTTCTACTGTAGGTGTTTGTGATGAATTCTGTCCCCAGAGATCTGAAGTCCTTAAAGGCAGGGAGACCAGTTCTTGTTGCAGGGGCCAGAGAAGATGAAGGGAAGGAAAAGGAATGAATATTAATAAGCACCAACGGGCTCTGAGCCCTGGGCTGTGTCCTATGTATACTTCATCTCATTTCATACTCATGTGTGTATTCAACCAACAACTATTAAGTGGCTACCACACACCAGGCGGCGCTGTTCTAGGTGCTGGAAATGCAGCAGTGAGCACGAGGGACATAAGCTTTTCTGCTTTCTACAGGATGTCCCAAATGTTGTCATACTTAGGAAAAATGGAAAATTGTAGGTAAATGTACCTTTATTTACAAAATATTTGTTACAACATTTTATAAAATGTTCACAAAATATTATCTACATGTTGCCTACCTCTTTGTACTTAGAGGTGGGGTAGGCATTATAAAACAATAGATGAGCACAATATATTGAAATACATTATAAACTAGATGGCATTAAATGCTAAGGAGAAAAGTAAAGCACGAATGGGAGAGAGTACTTGGGGGAGAGTGCCAGTTTTTCTTGGGAGGAGAGGGGAGTATTGGAATTTTAAATGGGGAGGTCTGGAGAGGCCTCTCTGACTTGAGCAAAGACTGAGGATGTGAACCAGCAGTATATTTGGAAAGAAACACATTATAAGTAGAGGAAATAGCACGTGCAAAGGTCCTGGGGCAGGAGAGAATTTGGTATGTCCAAGTGCAAAAAGTGCAGTGTGACTGGAGCACAGAGAGGGAGGAGAGAGCAGTAGAAGAAAATAGAGAGAAAAGGCAGGAAAGGGAGAGAGACAGAAAGAGACAAATTATAAAAAGCTTTTCTATCATATCACTGGGAGGGTAGAGCTTTTACTCTGAGATAGGAAATCACTGATGAGGTTTGAACACAGGATTGGGGATATCTGCTTACTATTTTTAAACAGTAGCTGTATGAAGTAGGTGTTACTTGTTTTCACTCTACAAATAAGAAAATTGAAGTTGAGAAAGGCCAGGTGGTACATGGTTATACAAGCAGTGAGGAGCAGGGGTGGGATTTGAACCCAGGTGTAACCAGATCCTCTCTCCTACCTCACTGCCTCCCTGGCTGGCACAGAGCAGAGCCTCAGTAACTGTTCGGTTAAGTGAATTCAAAGTAACTTGTGAGGCTTGGACATTGGAACAAGCCACACAGCCCTACGGGCTACCCCATCTGCTCAGCCCTCTTGGTGCCGAGGACAGCTAGTAACTTGGTCTAGGGGCCAGCCAGCAGGTCCCGTCTGCTTTTTTTAACCTTGCACCAGCCATATAGCGGCCGAATGACAAACATTAATTAAAGTACGAGGGAAGAACTTAATTAGCTCCTAATAGTCACATGCTGCCAATTAAACACCTTGATGGCTAGTTTACTCTGGAGCTTAATTAGGTGTTTCTCAATAAATCTAGCTCTGTGCCACCACCTGTCAGTTTAGGAGCCAAATCTTTTCTTGGATGTGTCCTCTCTTACTTGGAGGGAGGGGAGATAGCTGGTTTGGGAGGAGAAGTGAAATTCGATATTGGCATTTCTCAAGATTATTTCATAGTCCTATTGCATATGTTAAACTTGATGAAAATTACTGTGAAGGCAATATTTCACTCCCTGCCTGTGCTACTCCTGTGTCTCTGACAAGTGCCTTTCGCTAGCTAAAAGGCCCTTAAGAGAGGAAATTTGTAATGTGCATTGTGACTTTTCCCTTTCTGCAGGTAATGTGAAGTCCCCCACTTTTGTCCCTGTGAGCTGCCTAAGCACGGGCTGTCCTCTCAATAACTGTGGGAGTGGGTTCCTTATGAATTAAGGGCCAGGGATTAATATCCCCACAGGGGAGAAAGATCTAGGCTTCTGCAAACTCAGTGTGTGTTGACAGAACTAAGATTGCTGATGACACCAGACTATATGTCGGTGGGAGTGGCCACAAGGGAGACAGTGCCCAGGGGTACTCAGCACTGCTCAGAGGCACTGAGCACAGGGTGGCCCAGGAGTACTCAGCACTGCTCAGAGGCACTGAGCACAGGGTGGCCCAGGAGTACTCAGCACTGCTCAGAGGCACTGAGCACAGGGTGGCCAGGGGTACTCAGCACTGCTCAGAGGCACTGAGGGGTACTCAGCACTGCTCAGAGGCACTGAGCACAGGGTAGCCCAGGGGTACTCAGCACTGCTCAGAGGCACTGAGTACAGGGTGGCCCAGGAGTACTCAGCACTGCTCAGAGGCACTGAGCACAGTGTGGCATTTTTTAAGGAACATATAGGACCACAGACATTTCTCAGGAATGCTGGCTGGTTTGGTAAAGGGCTTTGAAATCAAATCACTTAAGGAATAGATGAAGAAATGGAGAATACTGAGTCTGGGGCGTAAGTATTTCATGGGACTAGGGCCTGGGTAAGGAGGTCATTTACTCTCTGGCCAGCTGCCATAAGCAGAGGGCACAGGAAAATTCCATCTGCTCCACAGCGCAGTATAAACTTCCAGAAGTGAGTATTGGTATAACCCACATTTTTAACCATTGTACTTTATGAAAGGAGGGGTAAAGGCCAGCTGGGTTTATAGCCCTCGTCGTTCTGCCTGAGAGCTAGACCCATTTCTTCTCAACGAGCAGGCTCTGGCAGTTTTAAGAGAGCACCTCAAGGGTTTTTGACTCTCTGATCACCAAGAGATGGGGTCTGTGTCTCCTCTCCTTAAATCTACGCTCTGTGACTACTTCACTAGTAGAATGTAAGGGGAAGTAGCAGTGTGCCAGTGCCCTGTGCTGAGCCTTCAGAAACTGGCAACTGCCCCTTCCTCTCTCCTGGGACACTCGCTCTTGGAATCCAGCCATTATGCTTCGGGGAAGCAAGCAGGCACATGGACAGCCACGTTTAGGTGTCTCAGCTGACATCTCCAGCTGAGGTCCCAGCCAGTGGCCAGCATCAACTGCCAGACACATGAGCAAGTCCTCTAATGACTCTCTGCATGGAGCAGGGATGTCCCCGCTGAGCCCTGCCTACATTGCACATCTGTGAACAAAATCAGTGCTTGTTGTTTTCAGCTGTGTATTTGGGGTGTCTTGTTAGATAGCTGGAATGCAAGCCGAGGCAGGCTCCCAGTCCATCCTCAGAACCAGCCCTAACCTGTAGTGAGCCAGGTTAGCCTAACCTTGACACATAGCAGTGACTCAGAGTATTTGTTTAACAAATGAATGAACGAATGTTCTAGTCATAAAAACAAAACCATGTGCCTTGGTTCTGAGACCCAGTCTTTCTTGAGTATCCTACTTCAGTGGTTTTATAAACCTTGATTTTAACTACAGTGTTCATTTTTCGAATATAATCTGAAGGCATTCCCAATATGTAAAAAAGCTAAGTGTGGAGTTCTGGTGTGTGAGTTGAGGGGGGCTCCCAGCCCTGGCAGCTCAGCTCTGCCCTCACCACCCCATAGGACCAGGGAAATGGTTTCTGTGATGCTCAGCTGGATAAACCGATGTCCTTGTTTATCTTGTATCTCTTACCTTTGGCCTTTGGTCCTGCACAATCACTTTTCTCTCTCTTTTTCTCTTTTCTCCCATAGATAGCAGTGGGGGTTAAACTGACTGGAGTAAGTGTTAACAGCCCTGTTGAGCTTTCTGAGAGGTTAAGTGCTCAGGAGATGGGAGTCAGGCCGGCAGGGGATCTGTGGGGCGGTGACAGGCCCTCCTTTCGGAGGTGAGATGTATGAGCTGGCTGCAGTCTACCTGTCACAGTGAGGAAAGGGCAGGGGGCAGCAGGGGATTCTGCACCTGTGAGCGACAGAGCACTTAGCGAAGGATTGAGCAGAGGCCCTGTGACCGTCACCTGGGGGAGGGCTGCACACTCACCTCATCTGGGGGGAGAAATGCAGGGGCGACCATAGGTTTGGAGGGAGGAAAGTGAGCAGAGTTGAATTGAGGGAAGAAAAAAAAGCAGAACTGTTTGTCTGACCTCCACTCATTTTGTACTGTCAGCCAGCTCTGAACAAAGGGGTGAGGGCGTGCAGCCCGAGAACCCTCTCCCCTCTGGGGACATCACAGGAATGCCACTCAGCGGCAGAAGTGCCCAAACCCATCCCATTTGGAACATGCATTAGTTTTTCAAAGTATCGCTTTTCATTTGAGAAAATGTAGAACATTCAGAAAATGAGTGATCTCTAAGGTTAGCAGCCATTGGCACAATATCAACCCCAGTTCTATCTGTCTCTTGCTATACCCCCCCTCACACGGAAGATTATATTGGACTAGTCTCTGTTTTTCTCACTTGGTTATATATGTGAACACCTCTCCTTGCTGATAAATGTGGATTGACATCGTCATTTTTAATGGCTTCATAATAATTTTATGGTGCGAACACAACATAAATTATTCAACAAGTCCCTATTGTTTGAACTTTAAATTTCTTTACTTTTTTATTTTGCTGTTATAAGCAAATAGCATGAAAATGGCATTATGCATAGATCTTTGCACACTGACCTAATTATTTCCTTGAATATGATGATTTTTACAGCTTTTGATATATATTACCATATTACTCTCTGGAAGACTTGTTCCCATTTATTCTCAATAGCAGCGTATAGATGGCCATTTCCCAGCCCTTTGCTAACACCAGGCATTATAATTCTTTTTAATCTTTGCCGTCTGAAAAGTAAAAAGGGCATGGCATTGTATTAATATAGTCACATTTCTTTTATTGCCGCTGAAGTTGAGCATTGTTTACATTTTCTTATTGTCATTTACATTTCTCCTCTCCTGATTGGTTTTTTCATATCATTTCCCCATTTTACCCCTGTGGTGTATACATTACTTTCCTAGAGCTGTCATAACAAATTTCCTCAAGCTGGGTAGCTTATAACACCAGAAATGAATTCTTTCATAGGTCTGGGAACTAGATATCTGATATTAAGGTGCTGGCAGGGTCATGCTCCCTCTGAAGACTCTAAGGAAGGATTCTTCCTTGTCTCTTTCTAGCTTCTGAGGGTTGCTGGCATTCCTTGGCTTGTAGCCACAGTACTGCAATTTCTGTCCTGTTCTTCACATCCCTGTCTTCTCTCTGAGCTTGTCCCTGTCTCTCTAAATCTTCCTCTCTTTATAAGGACACTAATCATTTGCTTTATGGCATACTCTAACCCAGTATCTCATCTTAACTTGATTATATCTACCAAGATCCTATTTCCAAACAAGATTACATTCATAGACCCTAGGATATTTATTAGGACTTGAATGTGTATTTTGGAGGGACAAAATTCACTCTGCTATAATGTATTTGACTTTTTCTTATTCATTTGTAACTGCTTCTTGCTTTGCCTTGTAGACCCTTTGGCTCACACCTGCCTCTCCACTTAGCTAGAGAGGTACAGGGAAGGTAATGACTCAGACTTGAGGAAGGTAGGTTCTTATGGTTAGTCACTGTGTGAGTCGTGAATCCTGTGGGTCTTAAGAGCTCCTGCACTAAGCTTTTCTTCCTGGAGAAGCTAAGTGGTGGTGCAGGGAGCGAGGAGGGCATCTTCCTGGTGCTGGTATGAGTGGCTATTGGCAGCTCCTCCACTAACAGGTCTTAAAGCCAGTTTGGTAGGTGGATAATGATTAGGTGGGAAATAGGCTGAGCCAGTAATGACAAATAGGTAAATGGATGACCCCTGGAGCTGGGAAGGGGCTATCCAGTGCCACTGGGACTTTCTGGTTTTTAGAGGCTGTTTTGCTAATAATGCTGTCTCAGAAGCATCATGTGATCTTTTTCCTTTTCTCAAGCACTCAAGCATTTCAGTGGCACCTTAGACCTGCACACACAGGCCTCTTGCACTTGAATGGATCATGTTCATGGTAAGAGCAGATGATTAGAAGCCAAGAGAACTCCCTTCTCTCTTTGACATCTGCATGTTTCTCTCTCAGATGGGCAGGAGGATGGAGGAAATTGGCTTGCATTTCCAGATTGATTAAGCTGGAGCAGTAATCTAATTTCATTAGGGGCACATGCAGCCTTGCCTTTGAGGAACAGCTCTGCAGGGTCAAGAGTGAGATGGGGTTCCCCAGAGGTTCTAGTGTTTCTGAGAGTGAAAAGGTTCTTGTTGTGAGGTGTCTAGGGGGTTATGTTCCTGGTAGTCTGTCCCCTAATGGGCCTGCAGCACGAAGCAGTGTGCCTAGCTCAACTTACTTCTTTCTCTAGAGTGGCAGGTGGCCTCGGGGCTGGAGGAAGGAGTGGGGATGAAGAAAGGTGTCCCATGTCCTTCACCAAAGGCTTCTGCTCAGAAAAGAATGTCAGTGACAGTACAATTGACAGCCTGAAGCTGAAAGCCTCAGGAATGGTGAAAGTGTTAGAGTAGAAGCCCTCTGGATTTAGGAGAAAATGTAGAGCCTGTTTGAATCCCATCTCTGCCATTTACTAGGTGACTATCATGAGTTAATTATCTTAATCTCTTTAAGTTTCAGTTTCTGTTTTGTTAAAGAAAGATAACATTTTGATAAGTTATTTATAGGATAAAAGGAAGTAAAGTGTGTGGAAAAGCCCATTGGAGAATCTGGCACATAGTAGGTACTAAATAAATGGTAGTTTCTTTCTTTCTTATAGCATCCTTCATCCTGCATAAGATGATTTGATTTACACCACTGAATGATTTTTCCCTAAAATAATTCCTCCATCCAACTAGCTGAAGTTCTATAATTCCCAACTCTCATACTCTCCTTTTAATAGGCTTTTGAAAAGTAACTTAAGCTTTTGGTGATCAGCAAACAGTGTATCTCTGACCTAGCAGGGTATCGTGGAGCAAGTGAAGGCCGACTTTGACGGGAAAGGTGGAGGAGGACAGCCAGGGCATAGGTCAGCTCTGAGAGAGCAGGGCGGTGTTGTTGCCCATGGGCGTGCCCTGGATGGGAGGTAACAGACCCGGGAAAGGAGTGTGGACAGCCTGGGTCACAGACTGTCCTCCCTTGGGAGATGTCAGTTACACAGGATGTCTGATCTCCCCTCCATGAGGGCACCTGGCCATCCTGGGGACTTGGATAGGCGTGTAGGTGAGGTCATTGCTTGCCTATGAGTGAGGAATATGGGACTGAGGGGGTCACTATTAAAACAAGTCTTCAGTTTGGAGGGGCTAGTTAGGAAGGAAGAATCTAGGTGGGAAGACAGAAGGAGAGCAGCCAGGGAAGCCAGAGGTTCAAAGCCAGGGCAGGCAGAGTAGCCTGGTTCTGCCTTGAGATGGTAGCTGAGTGCCTGTTGTCCTAGGCCGGAGCGAGGATGATCAGTGGGGTGCATTAGGATTTTCCTGCCATCCCAAATTGGCCTCGAATCGTCACCTCTGTCATTAGTTTTAACCACTTTTCTTTTCTTTTTTTTAGACAGAGTCTCACTTTGTCATCCTTGGTAGAGTGCTGTGGCATCATAGCTCACAGCAACCTCCACATCTTGGGGTTAGGTGATTCTCTTGCCTCAGCCTCCCTAGTAGCTGGGACTACAGGCACCTGCCACAATGCCCAGTTATTTTTTTTGTTGCAGTTTGGCTGGGGCCAGGTTCGAACCCACCATCCTCAGTATATGGAGCCTCCGCCCTACTCAGCTGTAGGCACTGCCCATTAATCACTTTTCTTATTTCTCACCTCATGGTGAGAAGGCATGACTCCTAAAATTCAGGTCTCAAATCTCAGCTCCTTCCTCCCTCTCTGAAGCATCTGAAGGATCTACAACCACAGAGACCAATAAATTAAGCCATTCTAGTGAGTATAGATCAACTCTTCCAGAAACTGCTTCATTCCTTTGGAATAATTCCTCATTGTATTATAATGGCCAGGAACCTTACTCAGGGCAGCTGACACACTCTGGCCTTGAGGCTTAGGGAGCATTGGCCCCCCCCAAAAATCAGTCTTTTGAAGGATTAGGCATTTTAATCACGGGGGGCGGGGAATGAGATACCACAAGGACTACCTTGGTCTTCTTTCTAGGGTGTTCGTAATTCCGCAGCCTAAGAAGCTGAACTGTGTATGTGGAGGGGACCAGAGTGCTCTTTGTGATTGAATGTGTGATTCATTTGACACTGATAATAAAGCCAGGTTGAATAATAAGAAAATGCAAGCCTCAGAGGATTTGAAGTAAAGCCTTGAAATCATTGTCAAATCATAAATTAACACCCATAACGAGAGTAAAAATTTACCCTGAATTTAGGACACTCTGTTTTTATTTTTTCAACTGAGTTTAAATGCTTTCCATAAATCCCAAGTATTTGGGTGCTGTAAAAATGATTAAACACCTCAAATGTAGTTTCCTGGGACATAAGAAGAAAAATATTAAGCACTTTCTTAAACAAAGTCCATGAGTGAGGACTGAGTTATGGCTTCTTTGAAGAGTGAGACTGTGCTTTCTCTGCTGAGGTCAAAAGGAAATAAAGAGAAAGGAAATCAATTGGAAAATGACTCTCACGCTTGAATCATTATTTTCTTCTTCCACCAGGCACCTGCTATTGGTTTTTATAGGTAATAATAAAGTGATTAAAAATATACTAAAACCTTGACACAGAGTCTGGGGGAAGTGACCTGAGCAAAAAGGTCCTTGATCCTTCATTATTCTGCCTCCTTTGTGTCCCTCTCCCCGCATTTTTCTTTTCATCTTTTGAACAGAACTCGTGCCTTAATGCTGTTAATTTATTTATATGGTAATTTGTCTTTTAAAAGAGTTTATGCCTAACCTTGCAAACAGGCCACCGGCCCTTCCTGCAAATACTGGACTGTGCCTCCCTGGGACCCAAAAACACTCTTCTTGAGTCCCTCCCTCATGCTTTAGAAGGCTCTTGCCTATAGCTTGATATCTTTAGTTGTTAAGTCAAGTGGCCAAGTCAAGTCACTTGGTACTGAGCACTGGCTCTCAGATTCTACTCTTTGAAGTGTGAGGCCAGAGAGTAGTAGGCTGGTCATTTGGCCCCCAGAGACTGGGGACAGAGGCCTCTTCTCCATAGGCTTTTTTTTTTTGCAGTTTTTGGCCAGGGCTGGGTTTGAACCCGCCACTTCTGACATATGGGGCCGGTGCCCTACTCCTTTGAGCCAAAGGCGCCACCCTTCTCCATAGGCTTTAATGCCCACATTTTTGGGGACAAGTTAATTTACCCAAGGCTCTAGGCTAGTGAGAGACAGATGTGAATCCAAAACTCTCTCTCTCTTTTTTTTTTTTTTTGAGACAGAGTCTCACTATGTCACCATAAGTAGAGTGCTGGGGCATCACAGCTCACAGCAACCTCAAACTCTTATGCTTAAGTGATTCTCTTGCCTCAGCTTCCCATGTAGCTGGAACTGGAACTATAGGCGCCTGCCACAATACCCGGGTATTTGTTGCTATTGCAGTTGTCATTGTTGTTTAGCTGGCCCTGGCTGGGATTGAACCCACCAGCCTGGGTGTATGTGGCTGGTGCCCTACCCATTGAGCTATAGGTGCCACCCAAGTCTCTCTGATCTTAAGAGAAGAGGAAAGTGAGGAGTAACAGAGAGGGTACCTGAGAAGTCTAGATGAATTCCGAAACTGGCTCACCAACTGTTTTAGGGATTTTTTTTTTTTTTAACTCCTTCTGGTGTGCACTTATTTGGGTGGGTTGGGCTTATATAACAGGTTGGAAGGGATGGACATCAAGTATATACTTAGCATGATTCCAGGTTCTATGAGGTTGGACACTGCCAGCCAGGACCTCACTTCTGCAATTTCTGTCACTACAGACTCGAGTCAAAGGGAAACAAGGTTGGCGTCTTGAACCTGGAAACCAAGAAATGGTTCAAGTTGCCCAGTTTATAGAGTTAGGCAGGTAGCCAGGGTGAGATAAATACAAAGAGAAGGGCCAGCCACAGCGCTCATGTCAGGAGAGAGAGGGAGTCAACTCTCCATCAGAGGAATCTCCTGAGGTGTTGGGATGGAGGCGGGGACCAGAGGAGCTGTGAAGGCTTGGAGTTGGTCAGGATCCAAGACAGTTCTTTATTCTTCCTAATCATGATGATTTTCCCGTCTGTAAGCCCAGCCTCTCTAATGCTGGTTACCTAAGTTAAGTCCCGTCCTGGTGCCTGGGGACCCTTCCTGCTTCTCCCTGGGTCTGCAGGACTGGGGATCATGCCCTGGCCTGCTGCTTAGGGTCCAGCTCAGGGATTTTCTTCCGGTGTGCAGCAGCCTGTGCTTGGAGAGGATCTTAGGTGTGCCACAAGAATTTTTAAAGATCATTAATTAAATTTTTTTCTAAACAGGTTCAAAGCACACTAAGTATATTCTTGTTTCTCTCCTCTTTTTTTGGATCAACATAATTTAAGTGAGCCGTCGAAGTTTAACTGTAGGTTCAAGTGTGCTGTGAGATTAAAAAAAGGTTAAAAAACACTGGACTAGCTGGGAGTGGAAATTCCTTGGATGGTTTTCACTTCTTATTGTCTGAATCCTAAATACAATTTGATTGTTTGTCCTGTGCTGCCCTTTGCCCTCCCCTGCCCCCACAAGCAGATCTGCCCAGTGACTGTGACCTAAGTTTTTGCAGCATGCGTAAGTGCCAGTACAGGGGCCAGATATTATGTCTGCAGTCATGACAGCCTTTAATATATTGTACCTCAACATCACCCTAAACAGAAGACACTGCTGCACTCTGCTCCTGCAGAGTCCTAAGTCCCCATCTCACTCCAGGGTGAGGCCTTGAGCAGATCCTTGCTGTCTCTCTCTGCCTCCTTGATTCATTAAGTAAAGCCTAAAATCTGTATCCTGTTCTCAGGGAGTCTGCAGTCTGACTAAAGAAGCCAGAAGCCTGCAAACAAAACAGATGGGGTGCTGCCAGAGGGGGACATAGTCCCTGCTGAGCTGTGTGATGTGGGGTGCTGGAGGGGCTTAGAGAGGGAGAGTAGTTCTGAGCGTGGGAATCGGGAAAGGCTTCATGGAGGAGGTGGAACATGGGTTGGACTTTGAAGATGGAGACGTCAGCCTGCCACCTCCCAGCCATGGCCGTAAGTGCTCTGCGCTCCCTTGGGAGAAGGGTTGTCCTAAGACATGTGGGCTTCACAGCCCCCAGTTTTTGTAGCATACATAAGTGTCAGCACAGGGACCAGGTGGATAAGAAGGTCACACTCTGCTCTAGATTGTCATCAAGAGCTATTAGTTAGGAAAGCAGTTAGTGACCAACAGATATTAAATCTTGGCTGCTTGTCCATATGGGTAATGATCATAATGAAATCTACTCTCCTGCCAAATGGATGTGGATAAAAACTTAGAGAAAGAAGAAACACGTGGCTTCCTTGAGAAGGCACCAGCAGGGGCATCTATCAACAGCAGGTACCCATTCTTATGGAAGGCTGCAGGGAAGTAGCAGGGGTGTGTGGGGAGCATAGGGCAGGAAGGTGTGGAGTTATAGTGGGAGGGGGCTGGAGTTAAGTCCGGTACTGAAGTGGTGAGGCGGGGCTTTGGGCTCAGAGGTATATATAGGAGATACATGTGGAACTTTGGTGAGTTGTATGTCAGTTCCATTCCGATCCCCAGATTCTGATATAGGAGGCCTGGGGTGAAGGGAAGTCTGAGGTACACACTTCTGTTGTAATCCTTACGCAAATCCCAAGTCCACCTGAACCCTAGGAGGTACTGAAGGAATGAATGACAAAACCGCCTCAAGAATGGACAGGATTTGGAGACCTGGTGGGGCAGTGGTTCTCAAAATTCTCCTGCATCAGAATTGCCTCGGATCTAGTGAGGGGCGGTGACCAGGAATCTGCTCTCTTAGCAGACATACTAGGCGGGCAGCTATTTATGGTTTCAGACCTGCGTGAGACACAGAAGCCCACAAGTTTATGTAAGCAGTAAGCGTTGGGGCTGGGTATCAAATCCGGATCTGACTGACTCAGAAATACATCTTTGTTTTATGTTGAGCTGCCTGTAAGAGCAGGTAACAGGAAGAACCTCAGGCTGGCAGAGCTCAGGTAGGGGCGCCTACTCAAAGACCGATTCTGGAGGTGGGTAAAGAGGACCCCATCACGAAAACCACTGGACTTAGGCAAGACCCAAACCTCGGAGGGATTGGATGGAGACACTAGGCCCAAGGACGCCTTCCTGATGTTAATTTATGATTCCTCTTGCCTCCTGTCTGTTTTGCCTAATGATAAGGTGACTAGTTTCCCTTTGGAGAGGGTTGGAAAACTCTAGGAAGTTGGAAGAGACCAGGACATGGGATCTGAAAAATAACAATGGATGGCATCTGGTGGATGAATATTGGGGACAATTTGACCCCAAGCAGCTCACCAAAGGTGGGGGAACGTATGCTCTTCAGGGGGAACTGTCATCATGTCCCCTGGGCAACCCATTGTCTTCCCAGTGGGAGGTAAATGAACCTGAAATTGCCTTGGAATTGGCTTCTTGAAAAAAAAGATTTTTATTTTTGACCATCACCCAGGCTCTCAATTTTAAATCTGGAAACCTCGAACCAGAGTTATAGAAAGAGAGGGGAGTGTGAGAGCACTAAGGATTCCCAGGACCCCTAGCTAGCTGGTCTCTCTTACTGGGGTCATCTATTAACCTAAGAAAATATTTGGATCACTTTCTAGGGTGTAGTTCAGGCCCCAGTAACGCTTTAGGGCTGCCCACCGCACATCTAGGTAGAGAAAAGGAGCATATTTGGGGGGAAGTTTTTACACACAGAGATGTTCTGCTCTGCCTCACACTGTGTGCAGGAGTCCCTGTGTGCTGCTTTGCTTCAGGGCGCCCTTCTCTTTCTCTGTCTCCCTCTCCCATTTCCTTATTCTGTCTCCTCTCGTCTCTGCCTCACTCTCTGCCCTTGTCTGTCTTCTGTCTCATGGTCCCTCTATTCCTCCAGTTTTCTCTGCTCATGTTTCTAGTCTTCCTCTGAGCTTGCCTCTCATTTCCTTATTGTTTTGTGTTGGATAGTGCCCTCCCACCCCCCAAATCCCAGGGTTCTACCTAGAGCCCTGGAATGTGATCCTATTCTCAAACAGGGTCACTGCAGATGTGATTGGTTAGATGAGGTCATACTGGCTTAGGGTGGGCCCTTGCCCTGTTTTGGTGGTAGCCTGATTCAAGAGAGGAGACAGGATGCAAAAACAGACACACCCAGGGGGAACACCAAGTGACCAGGGAAGCAGAGATCAAAGCCATGCATCTCCAAGCCAGGAACACTGTGCTTGCTAGCAATTGCCAGGTGCCAGGAAGAGGCCAGGAAGGATAGAACATGGAGAGAACATGGGCCTGCTGACATCCTGGGTCTGGATGTCTAACCTCCAGAACTGTGAAAGAATATGTTGTTTTAAGCCACTTGGTTTGTGATACTCCAGGGGATGAACACATTTATCACTAGGTTCCTGCATACTTCTCTTCTCAATCAACAGCGCCCCCTGCTTTTTTTCAGATTCAAACCATTAACTGCTCCCAGGGCATTTGTGGCATCAGATATCAGCTGGCTCCTCCTTCTCCTGGAGGGCAAAGCTCACATCCCCCGTCTTACAGCTCAGTTGCTGTGTGGGCTATTTCTCGCTCAGAATGTTGGGGATTTGTAGCTATTTCATAAAGAGGACCCTCTTTTGACCCGATCCTGTGTATGCCTCCTTCCAGAACCATGGAAAGGCTGCTCAAGAATCTGGGTTTTCGATCAGGCAAGTCTGTTAACCTGGGCCTGGGCAAGTCTGTTGACCTCTCTGTGCTCCTCCAAAGTCTTCATTGGTAAAGTAAGGGAGCGGCTTTCCTCCTGCCTACCTCCGGAGGATGTTGTTACTGAGAAAGACCCACAAGTACAGCAAAGAATTCTGCGCACATTTTTAGCTCTTTATTATCTAGACTTAGGAAGCTGGGATGAAATAAATATTTATTGAACCCCAAAGGTGATGCAGACTTCTTTGGATATTATTACAATCATATCCTCAAAGCAACCTACCAAATAGGTGATCCTCATTTATTTATATATGTACTTTTGTGATTCACATTTTTAAATGAGAAGATAACTGATTTGAAGAGAAGTCAGGAAACATCATTTGCATAAGAAATGGTCCCAATTAAACCCAGATTTCCCGATGTCTGATTGAGAGGTTATTCTACTATATCATACTGTGATCCTCTTATTTGCAGATATATTGTTTTTTGTAACATACTTCTTTCCCATCTTAAAATATTTCTCCTTCTCCTGAGGAGGAGCTGCTAACCCAATAGAATCGGATCCCATGTGCAAGGACAGATTTAATTTTCAAGTATGCATATTAATAAAAGGCCCATAGAAGAAACATTTCGGTGGAACAATTGATGAGAGCAGGCAGGAGCCTATTTGTAAAATCGCAGTTTAAGGCAAACCATTAGAGGGGAGACAGGAAATGCTGCATTCAGAAAGGAGAGGGGTCACATTTAGGATCCATAGTAGGTTGGAGATTTCGTAAATACGGCCCATGCTCCGTGGTGGAGGGCAGTTGGGAGATGCAGAATTTTCCCTGCACGTGGCATGTGTATGTGTGTGCATGTAACATGTATGTGTGTGTGTGATATGAATGTGTGTGCATGTAACATGTGTGTTCATGTGATATGGATGTGTATGCGTGTGATATGCACATGTGTGTGTGTGATATGTATGTCTCAGAAAGAGAATTCTTTCCCTGTCTTAGACCTCTTCTAAAAGTGCATGTGCTTGAGAAATCAGCCCCTTCTCCCCTTCCCAGGCATCTTCCTCCTTCCTGAGCACTCCCTTTCATTCTGTGCCTGCCAGAGACGCCAGCTCCTCTTGTGTATCTGACACCCACTTCGCTGCTCAATAGACTTCTTTTCGTCCTTTCTTTAAATCCCGATTGTATCCTCTATCCCCCCACTCTGAGTGTGATTAGAGTGAAGAAAAGCTCATATAAAGGAAAATCAAACGTCAGGTAATTACGGCCCATAATTTGTTTATCTTTCAGAAGCCCATATTGGAGGAGCATTACTCACCGTGAGGATCCTGGCATAGGCAGATGCATCACTTATACTGAAGTATATTATCTGCTGTGATATTTATGATGAAATGAGTTTGCCAGCCGTCATCTATCAGGTTATAAACATCTTACTCAGTCTTGAAAAATGGCTTTTAATATGGTCTTGTTGCAAGATTGGGGTGGATGTACAACATGTGACTTTCCTAATTCTGCTGCTGTGGGAACAGGGTGTACAGGGCTCTGTCCCAGGGTGGGGAGCTGTGTTCCTTCACCCCACTCCCAGCCCCCACACTTGGGCCAGTGAGATTGTGGGTTCTTTAAGGATGAGTTGGTGTCTTATTCATGTTTGTTTCCCTTTTGTACAGGGTCTGGAACATGGTTGATTGTCAAGAAATATATGTTGGAAAAAAAAAAGAAAGAAATATATGTTGAAATAAAATGAACTGGCTCAGCACCTGTAGCTCAGCAGTTAGGGTGCCAGTCACATGCCCCTGGGCTGGCGGGTTTGAACCCAGCCTGAGCCTGCCAAACAATAATGACAACTACAACAACAACAACAAAAACAACAACAACAAAAGAAAGAAAGAAAGAAAGAAAAGTAGCCAGGCATTGTGGTGGGTGCCTGTAGTCCCAGCTACTTGAGAGGCTGAGGCAAGAGAATCTCTTAAACCCAAGAGTTTGAGGTTGCTGTGAGCTGTGACATTGCAGCACTCTACAGAGGGTGATATAGTGAAACTCTGTCTCGGAAAAAAAACAGAAGAAATACAATGAACTGATTCACATGGGAGGATGTTTAACTTCTAGGTTCATAAGTCCATAAATTCCTTGAGGAAAAAAAAAAAACTTACCCTCACCTGAGATAATTTATTCATTACCTTATTTATTTAATCATGCATTCATACTACAAATGCTTATCAAAAACTATTGTGTGAAGGGCACAGTGGTCATGTGGCCGAAATGATAAATAAGACATAGCTTCTACCTTCAAGGAGCTTATGGTTTAGGATTGAAAGTACGAGAGGAATAAATGGTACAGAAAAGAAAATATAGCCATAAAAATGCTCTGGGTGTTCTGAAGATGAACAGGTCGCTTCTGACTGGAGGCATAGGCAGGAGTGAGTGTTTGAAGAGGATTGGAATCAATGGCTTGTTAGTTTTTGGTATGCAAGTAAATTAAATCAAAGCTAACCTAACTTTAGTAATGAAAGATGTTCATAGGAAGTAGACTGCACTATCTCATGGAATCCACAGAAGAGCCCAACAAGTAAATTTCAGGTAGGGGAGGAAGCGGAGACTCCCCAGGGACCCTGTTGTAGAATCTACAGCCTTTCCCTTGAGAGTTCCCAGCATTATGATTCAGTGATTCTTTGTCTGGTCAAACCTTCAATTTATAGGAGATATAATCTGATGAACCAGGCTGAGTGTCCGAAGTCCAGCCCCTACCAAATTCCTCAAACTATGGCCCACGGGCCACATGCAGCCTGCCTAGGACATTTATCCAGCCCGTTGGGTGTTTTTGCTGTCGCTGCCTGTCCTGCTTAGCAGCTGACTCGTCCTGGGGCCCATCACGGGGCCTGCAGTTGGGCCCTCCAATGGTCTGAGGGACAGTGAACTGGCCCCCTGTTTAAAAAGTTTGAGGACCCCTGCCACTAATCAGCTATGACCAGAGTAAATATCCCCAGAAACAATGCTGCGGTGATAGGTAAGCTCGGAGGTGTGTGGTCATGGTCATAAACGACATGTCAAGTCGGGGGAAGCACCTGCCTCTGCTCCCATCTTTTCTCCTAACCTCTGGGATGTTTGTTCTTTCCCTCTGGCTCTCTTCCAGCGG
>NW_003852573.1:78041-98574 GCF_000181295.1 Otolemur garnettii | reverse complement strand
GTGGAGTAGAAATGGGGAGAGAAATACCTGTCCTGCAGCACAGCAGTTTCTTCATGTCCAAACCCAGAGATTTCTTTCTTGAAGTAAAAGTTCATTTCATCCTCCTGAACATTTTCTGAATGCTTCTTGTTACAATAATCTGTAGTCTGAATATAACCATCTCCCTCTCATCTCAGGCACCTCCTTTCCAGACCAAATAATTCTGGTTCCGTCCACTCAGAGTGGGCTCCTTTCCCAGCCCCTGGACATGTAGGTGCTCCACTGTGGGCTCTCCCTATTCCTCCATTTCTTCTAGCTGGTTCCTCTATATGCCCACTCCAGTCCTGTGTATTCCCAGACAGCTTCCAAGGGGGGACTTTGATTCCTTCTCACTGCAGAGGATCAAATAGAGACACCTGCCTCTCCCAGGGGATCGAAGTCTCATCTCAAAGGCCAATGGGATGGGGTGTCAGGCATGTGTCTGTGGCTTGCTAACATCCCCAGATGTCCTTCCTGGCACAAAGAGTGGACCCTGCCAAGTAGGCACCCAGGGGAGGGTGTGGCTGTGCATCTTACTGGGGTTTTGTGTGCTCAGAAAATATTTGTGTGGCCAGGCGCAGTGGCTCACACTTGTAATCCTAGGACTCTAGGAGGCTAAGACAGGGAGGATCACTTGGACTCAGGAGTTTGAGACCAGCCAGACCCAGAGCAAGACACCCATCTCTACTATAAATAGAAAAATTAGCCAGGTGTTGTGGCAGGTAGTCCCAGCTACTTGGGAGGCTGAGGCAGGAAGACCACTTGAACCCAGGAGTCTGGGGTTGCTGTGAGCTAGGTTGACACCACAGCACTCTAGCTTGGGCAACAGAGCGAGACTCTGTCTCAAAACAAAAACACCCAACAAAACAAAACAAAACAAAAAAAGAATAACAAACAAAAGAAAATATTTGTGGTTTGACCAGAAAGGCAGGCTCCCCCTGATTCCTGGCACATGGGAAGGAACAGGAGTCTTGTCCACCTCTCTAGACCTTTTGTAAAGGAGCCAGCCCTGCCACTCGGTTCTCCACTGGAAAAGGCTGCAGGCGCGTCACGTGCACCTGCCGCATCCCAGCAGCAGAGGCCTGATTTTTTTTGATCAGCTGTAGTTCATTTGTAAATTATTAACCTTTCAAGAGCCAATATTTGCTTAGGGGTTTCTAATCCATCTCAAACATCAATGCTGTGCTTGGGAGATTGAGGGGTAGAGTGAAACAGGGAAAAGGATGATGCTTCCCATTTGGGGGGACATAAAATGTTCCCCGGCCAGCAGAAGGATGTGACCCAAAAGGAGAATGTGACCCAGCAGCAGTAGAACCTCAGCCGAGAGCTTTTCCCGTCTGGGGCCCAGGAGACCCAGCCCCGGGAGAACCCATGTAGGAGCAAGGGGCCTTGGAGCCCTGTGACCATATTTAGAGTCTTCTCTGCCCAGAACAACCCCCTGCTGGGCTGAGGCTTAGAAGGCCAATGCATTTCTAAGGATAAAAGAAAAGGGAGCTCTGGACTGTGCACTAAGAATACTTCTATGATATTAGAGCCTTGATTTGGATTCATAAGTGGGAATTTTGCTTGTCATCCCCTGTGAAGTCAATTTCCTTGCAAGTTTCTCCCATGAGATGGTAGGTACTTTGAGAGCAGAAGTGGTGACTTAATCACCTCTGAGGTCTCAGACTAGTACAAAGGGATTTATCAAGAACTCAGTGAAATTTTTTTTTCACCCAGTGAAAATTTACTTTTATTTTTTTTTTCATCCAGTGAAATCTTGCTGAATGAGATATTAACTCTAGTTCTTCATGGTTCTCAGGACCAAAGAGTCAGCCCTTATAAAAGCAAATCCATAATTCAACCCAGGCAAATACAATACAGGGTGGGGTGAGCCCAGCACAGGTCAGCCACTGAGTGCTGCACATGGCCGCGCGATCTGTCAGTAACATAGGGAGGTGAGGGTTGTGAAGACAGTCCACAAACTATTCTCTATTTTATAGGTCACCCTGGTGGCTCCAATAATCTCACTGAGCAGTTGGAGGCTGAAAATGATCCAATGTTTCTTTTGCTCAATGCACTATTTGACGACTGAGCAACGTAAGTTTACCAAAAGTGGAGGGGGGGGTTATCAGTAAGGGTATTAAAATGTAGGAAAGCAATCACCTTAACTTTTAATGAAATGACATACAATACTGGAGAGACTGTGTAGCAAGGTGAGAACAATCAGTAATTGATGCACGACGGACTTGAATTCTCGTCCAGCATTACTTCGTAGTACGCACCTAGGACAAAATTGTTTAACAACTCTGAGATTTGGTAAATGGGGACATAATAGTCATCTCATGGTGAGGACCAGGACAGGGCTCAGCCCTTAGTGAAGGGCTCAGCGACACCTCACCCCCATCATTCTCATCATCACTTCCACCTTGGAGACTAAGGGAGAAAATGTGCCTTTAGGGCCCTGGCGTACAATGGACACTTAATAGATGAAAGCCGGTTAGTACTAGTAAATATAGTTAGAAATGACAATACCATTTTAGGATGTGCAAAAAGCAAAACATCTCGTGGTTCAGACAAGCAAAGTCAGTCTATTCCAGGATACTGGGATCTTATATATGTTCCAGAAATACGGAGGCTACAAGAGAAAACTAACAGTTATTGAGCACTTACCTTGGGCCAGTTACCGAGCTCATGTCTTTACAAACAGTTTTTCCATTGGAGTTGATAATTAATCCTAACTTTGCAGGCTGGTCACCTGAATCCCACAGAAATTGTATTATCAGGAAGGGTATTAAAATTACTCCGACGGCCACACTAATAATGGAATAACTGAGATTGTTGAACTCCATAGCCTGTGCCCTTTGACTTTTCAGAATCTATCTTAATACAACAAACTTCCCGGAGCTTTCTGGAGCCCTCAGATGTTCTCCAATTTTTCCTTGGCTGTGCCTGCAGGAAGACATTTCTTGGCAGAGGCTGGGTATTTCTATTTGCCAAAAGAGCCCTCTCAGGGGGTCTGGCCTGGGGTGCAGCTTGACAAACATATGTGCAACTGCTGGGTGCCAAGCACCATGTTAAGATCTGGACTCACAAGATGGATGGGCCTGGTGGCTGCTGTCCTTAAGGAAGTCAGATCCCAGAGAGGCAGAGCACGCGTCATCAGATAATGTCAGCATAATGATGAGAGGCCGGGGCAGGATATCCACAGGGAGCACATAGGAGGGCACCAGGGGAGCCTGGATGTTGGCAAAAGATTTTCTGAAAGAGAAGATGTCAGAACTGAATGTTGAAAAGTTAAGAAGAGCCAAGTAAAGAAAAGTGAGGCAGGGTTCAGAAAGTGGGGAGAGTGGGAGCAAAGCTACAGAGGAGGGGCACAGCACAGAGCATGGGGGACTCCAGGCCGTATAGATTTAGCAAAGTAGGACATGCAATCCAGAAGTGGGCAGGCATCAAGCATCCAGGGCTCAGAAGTCCTTGAGTGCGCAGGTGGGAGCATGGGCTCTGTCCTGCACATGTTGGCAGAAGAGATAGAGGTAGAGAGTTTGGAGTTGAGGTGAGCCAGGCTGGAGGTAAGGGGACCTGCTGGCTGGCTACTGTCCTGGGGAAAGGATGATGAGGGCAGTCATGGTAGGAATGGGGAAGAATGTGGAGACTCAGGAAAGGCCAGGAGGCCAAGTCTTCAGGACTTGATAGTTGGGTATGGGAGGCGGGGAAAGACGGGATCAAAGATGACTTCTCAGATTTTTGCCTTAGACCACTAGGAAGATGATGGTGTGATTAACAGAATAGTAAGAGGTGGAGGCCTATGGGGAAATCTAAGGCATTGATTATTGTGTGTGGTAGATCTGGGGTCTGAGGGACGCCCAGGAGAGGATGCAAATGCAGCAGGCAGTGTGCCCTGAGACTGAAACTGATGAGGAGCTGGGGCTGGAGCCATCACTTCCTCTCAGCCACGTGCAAGCCCGTGCAACCCGACCTCGGTCACATCTCCATTTGCATGAGCAGAGTCCCGCTGCTGTGTCGAACACCAAGTTACTTGGCCTAAACTCCCACCCCCACCACGATGTCCCACCCTCTTTATTCTCGTTGTGCTATTCCCTTCTTTAGAAGTTCTTTAAACTTTCTTCACCCAGTGAATTCTTGCTCAGCTTTCAAGACTCAGCTCAGAGTTTGGGGATAAATATTCTACAAATAGCTGCCAGGATTCCGATAGTCTTCAAGACAGATACACAAGCTAGTTTTAAAAAATAACCAGGAGTTACACCGTCATTGGTCCTTTCTCCCAGCTTCTCTCTTTTCCCAGACTTCTTTCAAATCTTTCAGGGCCTACAGTTTTATACACAAGAATAGTGGCTGCAAATCAAGAAGCTTCTTGCCCAATGGGATTCTGCATGGAATAACCCCCAGGCCACCTGCACTGGGGTTTCTCAGCCACCCCACTGCAATTACATTGGCTTATTGAAAGTCAATCACAAGTCAAAATAACAAGCTCGTACAGACCACTGTTTTTTGGCCCAACAGCTCAAGAATCAATATTTTCTTTCCTTTCTTTCTGAGACAGAGTCTCACTATGGGGCCTTGGGTAGAGTGCTATGGCATCACAGCTCACAGCAACCTCAAACTCTTGGGCTTAAGCGATTCTCTTGCCTCAGTCTCCCAAGTAGCTGGGACTAGAGGCAGCGATCACAATACCCAGCTATTATTTTTTCTTTCTTTTTATTGTTGTAGTTGTCGTTGTTTGGCAGGCCTGGGCTGGATTTGAACCTGCCAGCTCTGGTATATGTGGCTGGCGTCCTTGACACTGAGCTACAGGTGCCAAGCCAAGAATCAATCTTTTCAATGGTAGAATCTATAAGGAAAATAAATGAAAAGGAAGGAAAAAGGGAAAAAGGAGAAAGGAAGGATGGCAGGGAGAGGAAAGGAAGGAAGAAAAGAGAGAGTGAGAGAAAAGAAAGCAAGAGAAGGACAGAAATGGGCACGAGGAAGGGGGAAGGGAGGGAAGAGAGAAACAAGGAAGGATTTATATTATGTACAGACTCTGCACACAAAGCTGTTGATCTGTAGATTAATTCAGCTTCTACTTATCAAGCATCTATCCAGTTCCAGATAGAATGGGCACCAGAGATACAGAGGCAAGTTTTGCAACGCTTGCAATCTGTGGGGGCGGAAAATTACCTAATGAATACACAATGGAATGATTGCTGTGTACAAAAGGCTATGGAAACAGAGAGGACAGAACAATTTTCTCTGGCTGGGGAGAAGCGCGGGTCAGGAGAGACATCACAGAGGGCTGACAGGAGCTTCTAAGCAGAGACGCTGGAAGGCTACCGTAAATGGAGATTAGCAGGAACAAAAGCTCGGAGCACTCACGCCTGTATTTTGGGGGGATTATTGAATACTTTGGCTCCCGGTTTTAGAGCCCAGTAGACTAGCTCTCTGAATATTTACTTTCTTTATTTGCTTTTAATAATTAAGCGTTAAGAAAGTGGCTTTGATAGTCAGCTTCACTCTCGGGGTTAATTAGATATTTCCCAATGACTTGCCAAATGCTTGCTTTTGTCCCAAGCCTGGTTCCTCCTTTCTTGCTCTTTCCCCAAACACTGATTTCTCCTGAGAGCTCTTGTTGGAGAATTGACTGGAGCTAATTATTCCAGATAATTAAGATTGCTAAGCAAAGCAATTTAATTCTTCCCATTTCTTTCTTTCTTTTTTTTTTTTTTTGGAGAAATGTTAATGTCTGCATAACATGCCATCAATAAAATTCCTTTTAAAAGGTTAAGTTGGCCGAGTGCAATATTGAATTGAGAACGACTAGGATCAAATGAAATCCAGTAAAGATATTTAGCAGAGTAATGAAGTTTATTCTGGGACAAATGGGTTTTTCTTATCAGAGTTTGCTTTTACTTGATGCAGGGTTGAAACGGGGAAGAATGAAGTCAGCCCAAGCCAAGTAAATTAAAAGAAGTTTGTTTTCAGCGACCTCCACTTAACTCTTGTACTTGCCTTTCACCCTCCCTCCTCCTCCTCCAAGCTTGGGTCCCTCTAAGCTAGCTATTCTCTCAAGTATCCCAAGAATAACAAACGTGTGATGATGATATATAGGTTAAAATTCAGATGATAACTTTAGAGCAGAAAGTGGAGAATACAGCATTGAAAATAACAACGAGAATTTGTCGTCAACATTTAAACAGTTGTAGATGCCACTCAAGTCCAGATTTCCAGCTTCTAGAAGCCTGGCCTTCCTGCATGGTAGCAATTGACGGGAACAGATCAGCCAGCACCTGTCTCCTTTAGGTGAGGCCTATGGGCTTCAGTTTACCAGCCCCCCCCACCCCCAGCCGTTTTCTCTCACCCTGTAGGCACTTAGGTTTAAAACCTCTCATGGAAACTAATCACCCCACTTTCTCCTTTCACTGTATCCAAACCAGCATTTTTCTCTTTTCTTGGGTAGATCTTAAATCTGTGATTGTGAAAACAATCCGATTAAACGAATCCATTTGCTGAGAGTAAATGACTGATAGTTTGCTTAGTCCCACCAGGGATATTGGATATTTCAAATTATTTAACTTGGATCCCTGACTTTTAACATTTTGGGCCTTGTATCAAAAAAAGAAAAAAAAGGGCAGAGGCACACTAGGTAGTCTAGGAGGAGTATCATTGGATAGTCAGGTTTTCCAGGGTTAGTTCCAAACACTCTTGCAGTTGCAGTGTCCTTTAATGGAGAGAGCCTGGGCTTTATACCCAGATCTGGGTTCATATCTGGACCATGGCTTGTTGTCTCCAGTGACCTCTACACTATTTCTGAACCTATTTCCACATCTGGGAAATCTACTCAGTTCCTTGTATTGAGAAGCCCTGCTGACCTGGCTTCTGGTAAAGCCTTTGAAAATCTAGTAGCTGCCCGAGAAGTGCTACTCTCTCCACTACCACCTTACTTTTATATGGGGATGGAGGTTGGACATTCTGAATCGTCTGAATGACTACAGAATCACTGCTTCACGTTTTAGTTCCAAAGTATTTTTAACCCTAACAAATGTTGGAAAAAGTATTCACTACTGGAAGAGCACATTGCTGACGTCAGTTGAGTCGGTGATACGCATACACAGCCATACTCCTAGCTAGGAATCGGACAAAGCATAAGTCGCTCATTCATTCACCTTTTTATCAGTGTACCCAATTATTGGACAAGTCTTTATCGGGTGCTATGTTCACCAACTTTCACTAGGTTATGTTATGGTGAGAAACAACCCCCAAACCCAGTGGCTTATGACCAAATACTTATTTCTTGTTCATTTTACATGCTGGTTGCTGGCTGGTTGTTGTTCTGCTCTTGTCTAAGCTGTATTCTGACTTCTGGGATCCAGGATGAAGGTGCAACCCCTATCAGAGACATGCTGTTGGCGGCAGGATGGTGGAAGGAGCTAGTAAAGTCGGAGTGCCTCGTAAAGCTTCTATCTGGAACTGGAAGACAGTCACGTCCATTCACATCCCATTGGTCAAAACAAGTAATGGAATCATGCGTGTTGATGGGAAAAGTACTGTTAGGAAACTGTCGCATGTCGCAGCAATGGGGAAGAACAGTTAATCCACTTAGACGGAAGGCATTTGAGGACACTATTGTCTTAATCTGCTCTGTAGTGCTGTGACAGAATACCTGAGACAGAGTAATTTATAAGGAAAAGAGGTTTATTTTATTTATTTTTATTTTATTTTGAGACAGAGTCTCACTCTGTCGCCTAGGCTAGAGTGTAGTGGCATCAGCATACCATAGCAAACTCAAACTCCTGGGCTCAAGTAATCCTCTTGCCTCAGGCTCCCAAGTAGCTAGGACTATAGGCACCTGCCACAACACCAAGCTACTGTTTTCTAGTTTTAGAGAGATGGGGTCTCACTACTGCCCAGGCTTTTCTCGAACTCCTGAGCTAAAGGAATCCTCCCACCCTGGCCTCCCAGAGCACTAGGATTACAGGCGTGAGCCACCTCATCTAGCTGGTTTATTTTATTTAGATCACAGTTCTACAGGCTGGAAAGTTCAAGGGCATAATACTGGCTTCTGATGAGGGCTTCCCTGCTGCATCATACTATGACACAAGGTGGAAAGGGAAGGGTTTTTGTGTTTGAAGGGCTGAGACATTGAGGGGTATGCTTGCTTTAGAGCAGCCCACTTCTGTGGAAATCAATCCGTTTCTGCAAGACCCTTGAAAGACAGAGAGAGAGCTCACTATAGGCCGTTTTCAAGTTACAAACATCTGATTGATGTACAACTTAAAGTACTTATGAACAGGGGCTGTTAACAGGTAAAGGCACCTGTTCTAACTTACATGCAAATTCAACTTAAGAACAAACATACAGAACCTATCGTGTTTATAACCCAGGAACTGCCTGTACTATGAGCACTTTGAACACCAAGACACCTACACAGCTGAGGGCCCATGGCCCAGATACCTCCCAGTAGGTCCTACCTATCAGCATGGCTACACCAGCAATTAATCTTCAACCTGAGTTTTGGTGGGGACTAACCACATCAAAACTGTAGCATTTTACCCTTGGCTTCCCAAACTTATGTCCTAATTACATGCAAAATGTAATCATTTAATTCCAAGAGACCTCAAAGTCTTAATTTGTTCCAGCACCAACTTAAAAGTCAAAAGTCCAAAGTCTAATCTGGGACTCAAAGGAAGTTCCTTCTAGCTATGAGCCTATAAAATTAAAAAAAGAGTTATTTACTTCCAAGATATAATGGTAGATCAGGCATATGGTAGATATTCCAATTCCGAAAGGCAGAAATAGGCCAAAAAAAAAAAAAAAAGGTATAACAAGTGTCAAGCAAGACCGAAAACTAGCAGGACAGACATTAAATCTTAAAGCCCCCAAATAATTTCCTTTGACTATGTGTCCTACATCCTGGTTAGAGGAATGGGCTGTCAAGGTCTTGGCCAGCCCTGTCCCCATGACTTTGCTGGGTGAAGTTCATGGGGCCACTCTCACAGGTTGGAGTTTTATGCTGGGGGCTTTTTCAGACTGAAGTTGCATGCTGCTCATGGCTCTTCAGTTCTGGAGTCCCAGTGCAGCCCTACCTTTGTAGCTCCACTAGGCATTGCCCTAATGGGGACTCCCTGTGGCTTTGCACTTGGCATTGTCCTGGTAGAGGCTCTCTGCCATGCTCTACCCCCTGCAGCTAGTCTTTGGTTGGTCCCACAGGCATTTCTGTACCTTCTTTGGGATCTTGGTGGGGGAAGCCATGCCTCATAGCTCTTGCATTCTGAAGGCCTGAAGAATTAACCCCACATGGGTGACTACTAGACTTACTGCTGTGCCCTCTGAAACAGTGGCATGAGCCTCAGCTGGAGCCACCTGAGCCACGTCTGCTCTAGCTGGAGTGGCCAGGATGTGGGGAAGTAGCACCTGGAGGGAACGTGAGACAGTGATGCCCTGGGTGCCTTGGTGCCATTCTGTCCTAGGCTTCTGGGTCTGTGATGGTAAGAGCAGCTGCAGAAACCTTTGCAATGCTGTCAGGGCCTTTCCCCATTGTTTTGACTATTAGCACCTGGCTTCCTTTTGGCTATGGTTATCTCTTTAGCAAGGGTTTTTCCATGGAAGCCTTGGATTCCTCCCCTGAAAAGGTTCTTTTATTTTCTACCATATGACCAGGCCATGAATTTTCTAAATCTTTCTGCTGTGTTTCCCTTTATCCTAGAAGTTCACTGTAATCAGCTAGAAGTAACTATGCAGTAGCCTAAGTGCTTTGCTACTTAGGAACTTCTTTCACCAGATTTGCCATTTCATCATCTTAACTTTGGCCTTCCACCGAACCCTAGGGCATGCACATAATGCAGCAAAGTTCTTTGCAGTGACTGTACAGCAAGGGCAACCTCTGCTGCGGCTTCCAAATCAATACTCCTTATCCTCCTCTGAGACCTTATCACAATGGCCTCTACTGTCCATGTTTTTATCAGCATTTTGGTCATGATCACGGAACTGATCTCTAATAAGTTTGAAACTTTCCCTTCCCTTTTTGTCTTTTTCTGAACCCTCACCAGAACACCTTTAATGTTCCATTTGTGGCAAAACAGGCATTTTCTAGTCGGCTTCTCCCAAGTTTTTCAACATCTGCCTACCACCCCGTTCTAGCCATTTTCACGTTCACAGGTATCCTTTTTAGCAACACGCCACTCCTGGTACTAATTTTCCATCTAAGCTTGTTTTGTGTTGCTGCTATGGTTTGGATATGGCATTTTTGTCCCCTACCAAATCTCATGTTGAAATTTAATTCCCAGTGTGATGGTGTTGGGAGATGGGGCCTAGGGGGAGGTGTTTGGGTCTTGAGGGTAGATCTCGTGTGAATAGATTTATGCCCTCCCTTGAGGGTGTGTTGGTTCTTACTCTATCAGTTCCTGAGAGAGAGCTGGATATTACAAAGAGCCTGGTGCTCACCCTCCCTTGGCTTCCTCTCTCACCTTGTGATCTCTGCATAGCCACATCTCTTCACCTTCTGCCATGAGTGGAAGCAGCCAGAGCCCCTCACCAGATGCCTGGTCTTGAACTTCCCAGCTATCAGAATCACAAGTGAAATAAACTTTATTCCTTTATTAATCACCCAGCCTCCTTTTTTCTTTCACAGAAATACAAAATGGACTAAGAAAATTGCTGTAAAAGAATACTCAAGACTGGAAAATGTATAAAGAAGAGAGGTTTATTTAGCTCAAAGTTCTGCAGCCTGAGAAGTTCAAAGTTCAATTACTTAGAACTGGCACTGGCTTCTGGCAAGGGCCAGAGGGCATGTGCAAGAAGGGCCAATCACAAACAAGGTGGGCATGTGCAAAGGGGCCAATCACAGAGAATGCCTTTGCTTTATAACAAGCCACCCTTAAGAGAAGTAATCCATTCCCTTGAGAACTACTCCAGCCCTGTGAGAGTGAGAACTCACTCACTATTGTGAGAACAGGACCAAGGCACACACAAGGCAGGGCCCCCATGACCCAGACCCCTCCCATTTGGTGGGAGGGCCTGTTTCCCTGTGCTAGTAATTAAACTTTAACATGCATTTTGGCCAGGACAAAGCAACCACATCCCAATCATAGCAACTCTGCTAAGTGCTGGGCATGAAAGGAAGGATGAGATATCTCCCTTTCCCTGAAAGAGTTCATGGCTTAATGAGGAAAAGAGACATGCAAACAATTATAGTGAAATGTAATTAATGGGCATAATAGCTCACAATGATCATTGTCCTAAGTAATTTACATTTATTATTCTTTAATCCTCACGCAACTCTGTGAAGTAGGAATTGTTATTATCACCATCTCATTAGTGAGGAACAGAGACACCCAGCAGTCAGGAAGGATCACAGCCAAGATCAGGCAAGTAATAAGTGGCCACAATTAGAACTGAAGCTGGGTTATCTGCCTCAGGAATCTGTTTGCGTAGCTGCAGCACCAGACTGCCCCTCTGGGTGCAATGGTAGAGCGTCACAGAGGCCACCTAGAGAAATTCCTTTTTTCCTCGATGTCTACCTCTGTCTCCCTAAGGCAGAGGTGCTGAGTGTGGGGCAGGGGCCAGTGGGCCCTGAGTTGATAAAAGAGACAACCCGTCTGAACAGATTGCAGCATTTTCTACTGAATCACACTCTATCCCCAGGTCTGCAGAAGCACTGAGCGTTTTTGTTTTCCCTAAGAAGTAGAATGTTGGCAGCTTTATTTTTCTCAGGGGTATGGCGCTGAATGTTATTTATTGTTCTGACTCTGAATTCAGTGCTGTCTTTTTTTCTGTTTCCTGCTGACAGGTGATTTGCTCTTGAACAATTAACAGATTGAAGACTGCGTTCCATCTCCTCGCAGGCTCCCGCCAGGCACCCTTGGGAGCACAGGAGGAGAAAGGCTTTCTTCTTGATCCCATTACTGCTGCCCAGCATTGAGAAGGATTAATTATCCCACCAGGTTTTGCTTCATTACCAGGAAGAAAGAAAACCCAGCGATGGTGAATTCAAACATTGAACAGGCAAAAGATTCCGTGTTTGGGCACCTTAAGAGCATTTCTGTGTCTTAGCTGGGCCGTGTGGTGAGGAGGAACGTGGGGTGTGGTGCAGAGGGAAGTGGGGTGAGCTGGCCCAAGGTACACACCCTCACAGCCTTGTTTCTCCTTAGAGTTCTCACTTTGATCTCAGACACTGACCTCCTACTATGAGCTAAGCCCCTCAGAGCCCCATCAGGAATGGTTCCTTGTGCCTTTGGAAGCTCACTGTCTAGAAGGAACTGGGGAGCACTGTCATACTGAATTCCCAGGGCTGTTGTGAGAATTAATTAAATGTGGTACCTTGTGCAAAAGTACTCTGTAGCTGATCATTATGTAAATGTTAGTTATCATAGTGTTTGATGTTCAGGCATTCAAACAATTATTGAGCACTTATTAGGGCAAAGGACTACATGGAGCTGGATTTTATGAAAGAATTCAAAGACATTGGTTTTGCAGTTCAAGAGGTCTAATGTAGCACAGCAGTTAAGACACACACATGGAATAATTTAATGACAAAGTTAAGGCCTCAGAAGTTAGAGCCTCATCTCACATGCTAACCATGGCTGGCTGGTTGTGGCCATCTGGAGTTTTACGCTGGAAAGGATTCTGAAGCTCTTTCTGAGCTCAGAACGAAAGGATATTGTAGCAGATTAGCAGCGAATGCCATCGTCACAACTGGGCATGTGGTAATATATGTGCTAAGCATTTATTTTTATTTTTTAAATATTTTTTAATTTCAGATCAATATGATGGTACAGACAATTAGGTTACAATGTTTGCATTTGTTAGGTAAAGTCCCTGTTGTAGTTGCCTCCTGCACTCAGGGGGTCTGCCCTATACCCTAACATTGTGCCCATTAGGTGGGAGCACACCAGCCCTCCGCCCTCTCCCCCCTCCCCTTCCCCCAACATGAATTAAATTGAGTTTTTCTCATGTGTGGGAGTGTATTAGGTCGTCTACTGGCTTCATAGTAGTACTGAGTACATTGAATACCTACTTTTCCATTCTTGTGATCTTTTACTAAGCAGAATGTGTTTCAACTCCATCCAGGTTCATAGGAAAGATGTAAAGTCTCTATGCACATATGGTGAGTATTGATGTTGCTGGATACTAGATAGCAAATGCAATAATAAAAATATCTTTTATAGTATAATAATAAAAATAATAATGAAAAGAACTTTTACAGAATAATAATTTAGTAAAGGTTGGTATCAGCAGGGCTTGTATGGCAACCCAAGTATATAGAGGAGCTAAAAGCTGAGCGTGCCTTGAATTATTGTAGGACTTTAGTTGAGAGAGAAGACTACTGTAGAATTCAGGGTATCCCGTGGGAAGTGGATGGTACAGTGTAAGGAATCCTGAGTCTGATTCAAAGCCTGGTTCTCTTAGAGGTGAGCCATGTGGCTTGGACTACTCCATCTCCTATGGTCTAAGAGTTTTCATATATAAAATTACAGAGCTTGCTTTGATGATTTTAAAAATTCTTTTCTAATTCTGAAACACTGTTCATCTGTAGGCTCGATAAGCATTTATCAAATTGTATTTCCTGGACCAATGGTCCCATGGGGTCTTTTGTGACAAATAAATTTTGCCATCAAATGGTTTTGGGAAATTCTGAATTTTATATTCTTGTTGATTCCTATTCCTCTCCTTCCACTCTTTTTGAATCCACTCTGATTGGTCTTTAGAGTTGGTGTTTGTTTTGATTATAATCGTTATTGTGCCTGTAGTAAAGATGTGAAAAGTCAGATCCACAGACATCTCAACATAAAAGGCATGTAGGTAATAAAGATCACTGCAGAGATGATAAATGTTTTAAACTGAAAAATGGACAGTTAATCAAAGGGACTATTGGTGGAAGGAGAGCTTGGGCCATGTTGGTGGACACAGAGCAGGGCTGGGAGGGAGTATTATCCTGCAGGCCAGGGACCTCAGGGGTGCAGAAAGAGATGCATCTAGATTACTCATAGCTACAGAAGTTTACTGCACAGTTATTAGAACAGGTCAAAGTAATGGAGTACTTCCCTCAGCTGCAGTACCAACAACACAACGCTAGGGTCTACGGCTATGATTTTCAACCTGTGTGCTGTGGCACACTTGTATGCCCTGAGAGGACCTTAAGTGTGGTGTGAAAATTTTTAAAGATCATTGGTTAAATTATTTTCAAAAGAAGTTCAAAGCACAGTAAGCATAATCTTTTTTTTTACTCTTTTAAAAAATCAACATAATTTAAATGTTCCATGGAAAATTAACTATATAGGTTCAAGTGGGCGCTGAGATAGAAAAGGTTGAAAAACACTGGTCTACAGACACCAACCTTCTTGATTTTCCCAGGAAAGTCTTACACAAAAAGAGTTGGGTGTTGTTTGGGGTACTGGTTTTCTTTTCCCTAGGATGGACAACTAGGTTTATAATAATAATAAATATATTTGCTGCCAGTAATTTTTGATGACTTCTTATGGACAGAGGTCCAGTTAGTCTCCTAGTAGGTGGCTCATCTCCCAGCACCCATCACATGTAAGGGAGTCTCTGGCTTGTCCAACATTGCTTGGTGCACTCAGCTACTGCTGGCTAACTTTGGCTCCACTTCTTAATAGAATACACTGAGTTCAGTGGAGAAAAGCAGAGGAGACCACGTTCATCAGACTGTTACCATATTCATGAGATGGGATGAAGACTTATGAATTCTTTCCTCAATCCATCAAGTACAGAGGGAAGATGATGAGGTCTTTCCTCAGGTGACTGTAAGGGAGGGTGAATGTTTAGGTGGAGGAGTATTTATAAAATGGAAAGATTTGCCTCTGAGCAAGAAAAATTTCTGGATATTATTGTTTTTTAAATATCTAGTGAAATTCTGTAGGGGATTACTGAGGAAGGACTCAAGAGAGAGATGGAGAGAAAAGAGGAAAAGTGAAGGTGGGGGAGGAAAGAGAAAGAAGGGGAGAAAAAAGAGGGAGAGAGTGAGAGCAAGAGGGAGAGAGAGAGATTGTCATAACCCATCTTTCCCACTCCAACCTAGGACAGTAGAATCTTCCATTATTACAGCTAAAAGAGTAGAGCTTGTGAACAGCTTATAATACATTAACAAAAATGGTTCCAGCTTCCCATACTGGAATCTACTGGAAGGTGCAGTAGATTTAGGGACCTATAACTTGAAACAACTCTTTGCCTTCCAGCCAACAACATGCATTGTGCAATGTCAATGTCATTTCACAGAGAGGCATCTTTACTGGGAGCATTTGAAACTCAGGCCAGCCTGACTCCAGAAGGTGCCAAGAAAGGCAGATGGAGACCTAGTTCTTGGGTTTTTCTCCTCCGGGCTCCACCATGAGATCACGGGCAAGTGAACTTTGTTTTTCCAACCTTTAGAACAAAACAAAAATTCACTATCTTTTTGTTAAAAGAAGCTGAGGAGGTGAGGGATGATGCAGATGCCTTCCAGCCTGCTATTACCCAAGATTTCCAATCTTCCTGGTCTCTCAAAAGTCAAGAGGATCCACTCTGCTGACTTCAGGGGTAGTGACTTGATATACCAGCATATAGCAAGGGACTGCAAAGGCTTCCCAGACTCTGAGCAAGTCATAAAGCAGCCCTAGAGAGCCCAGTAAGAGATGAGATGCACTTCAGCTTCCAAATCTCATTTCCCTTGCACTTATCCATGTCCATGAGGGCTGAAACCTGGACATAAGGTGGAGACAGATGTGGTGGGTTGGGACCTGGGGAGAGTTGCATGGTAGATGTGGTCTGTCCTCAGGACCTGATCTTATATCTTAGAAAGTGAATGATGACATCTGGAGTGATAGTCCTCAGGAGTGTCTGTTAAAATTCACCAAAGCTTTGTGCTGTAAGGAGTCCTGGCAACAATGGGAGGAATATTTCGGAAGAGCCAAAAGGTAAAGGGACTGGGATGGGGCACTGAGACAGACCACCACGAGCTGTGTTGTTGACAACAAGAACTGAACCATTTGTTAAGGTCCAACTGTGCACTGCTGCTGAAGTGGGATATGCATTTGGAAGATGAAGTCCAAGTTTACATCTTTCACTGTGTCTAATCCTTTGGATCCACCTACCTGTTGGTCTTGAACAGGTCTAAGACTGTAATGAGGCCCAAGCACCATTAGGTGGCGATACACGAATGCCTTTTTTGTCTGCTCCTAAAAGAAGAGTGCTTTAGGTTTGTCAGGCTTACAAGGGGATCTATCCATGCTCTCTGCAGCTGCAGAGCAGCTTCAGCACCCATGAGTGCCAGCTGCACGTAGTGTAGCTGTGGGGGTCCCTTGGCGTGTGCACGGGTGCACGTGCACTGATGCTCACTGGGGTGTATTTTTACTTCAGTGTCAGTAACCAGCAAATGAGGCATCAGGGACGCACAGGCAGCAGCTGACCCCTCGGAGCCACGCTCTGCTAACTGAATTGCCTCTGCCTTCTCTGCTTGATCTTTAATGGAGGAAAATAATCGAATTTGATTTCCCGGAGCTCTCCAGGGTAGCTGACTTCAGGGCAAGCTCACATTTCCAGAGGTGATGCCGAGTTTCCCATCTGTAAAAGCCTCTTAGCGGCCCCCTCTGCCCTGGACAGACTGGGCTCCTTCCACCTTCCCTTCTCTGCCTCTGTGCTGCAGTTCTGAGCTGCTCCTGCCTTCTCCCCTCTTGCTGATACCACTTTGTGCCTAAGGACAGGACTTGCACCAGCCTCCTGTACAAGTATGGTGTGCCCAGAGGCAAGGGAACAAAATCAGCCTTTCCCTGCTTTTCTGGGTGCAGAGGGCTTGTTCTGGGGACAGCTGGAGGAGGGACACACTTTTGTTTATAAGTCAAAACAAAGGTATAGGAAAAGACCTTCTAGTGAAAGAAAACACTTAAAACTGCTGAAGAATTTGTTTCATTCTGCCCTTGGTGATCACCTGTCAGAGAATTTCTGTGATCTTCTTTTGGTTACAGAGTCTTCAAACTGAGAGCCAAGGAAAGAATTTCACACGTATTCCTTGAATTTCTAGATAGGGTACAGCCCTGAGGCCAGCAGCCACAGGGGAGGCTCAGCCTACAAAACTAAAGAGTTTTGAGCTCTGAGGTAGATTTTACCTAATTAGAGACCCATGGACCATCCTACTCCCCAAACACACTCAGCGTGATAGATGGCGTCCATGTGTGTGACACACTCCAGTGACTGGGCCAGGGTCAGGCATGGCTGCCTATGTGGGCAGAACCAGCTTTCCCTTCTTTCCTGTGTGAAGAAACATAACAGGATTGACGGGTGAGTGATCTTATAAGAATACTACAGAATCTGCTCCATTTTATGCATTTCCAGAATTTGAGGTTACTTAGGCTAATGGATAAAAATGGTACACAAATGATTACAGCAGGAAGCCAAATATGGAAAATGAGTGAAGAAACAACACTTAGTGAAAAATCAGGCTCAGAAGAGGGAACAATTGCAACCACTTAGGAGGAGGAAATTGTGCACTGGTAAAGGGCCCCCTCTGTAATAAGCTTTGAAGGAGGGATGATATTTTTTAAAAAAATCTTTCTTGAGATGTACTTCAAATACTATGAAATTCACCCATTTAAATCATACAATGCATTTTTTTTACTATGTTCACAGCAATGCAGTCATCACCATCATCTAAGTTTAGAACATTTTTGTCACCGCCACAAGAAACCCTGCACTAATGCCCATCATCTCCCTTCCCCCTCACTCTCCAGCCCTCAGCAGTCACTAATCAAGTTTTTGTCTCTGTAGATGTGCCTATTCTGGATGATTCACATTAGTGGCATTCGGTCTTTTGTGACTGGCTTCTTCAATTTAGCATAACGTTTTCGAGGTTCATCCATGTTGTAGAATGTGTCAGTATTTCATTTCATGGATTTGTTTTTTGTCTTTAGTTTTTTTTTTTTTTGAGACACAATCTCACTCTATCCCTGAGACTAGAGTGCAGTGACATCATTATAGCTTCCTGCATCCTCAGAGTCCTGGGCTCAAGAGATCCTCCTGCCTCAGCCTCCCTAGTAACTACAAGTGAGTGCTACTATGCTCAGATAATTTTTCTATATTTTATAGAGACAGGATCTTGCTCTTTCTCAGGTTGTTCTTGAACTCCTGGCCTCAAGTGGTCCTCCCACCTCTCTTGCCTTGGCCTCCCAGAGTGTTAGGATTACAAGTAGGCATGAGCCACTGCACCCAGACTTGTTTTGTTTTATGGCTGAAACATATGCCATTGTATAGATATTCCATGTTTTCAGCTGTTATGTGACAATGGAGCAATAAATATTTATGTATATGATTTTGTAGGACATGTTTTCATTTGTCTTAAGTATATTCCTAGGAGTGGAATTGCTGAGTCATGTATTATCTCGATGTTTACCTTATGAGGAGCTGCCACACTGTTTTCCAAAGTGGCTGCACCTTATTACATTCCCACCAGCAATGAATAAGGGTTCAAATTTCTCCATGTCCTTGTTATTATCTGTCTTTTCATGATAGACACCCTGGAGGTGAATTGATACCTCATTGTGGTTTTGGTTTGCATTTCCCCAAAGACTAATGATGTCCAGCATCTTTTCATATGCTTAATGGCTATTTGGATGTTTTTGGAGGGACAAATGTCTTCAAATCCTTGCTCACTTTTTAATTGGGTTGTGCTCTTATTATTGAATGGATGAATGGATGCGTTTTTGAGAGGCAGAATGCAGGAGCAAAAGCTTAGATATGAAAAAGTGGGCATTTGTGAAGAATGGGGGGTAAAAGAGATTGGATGTTTGGATTGAGAATATAAGAGTAGTATTTGCATAGGGGATATGAATCTGCATTTGACAGAGATGCTCTGAAATTTCTCTGATTATCTATCAATTGGAGATAACAATGAGATAAAAGAGATAAAGAACTAGTATTTGTATACAGGATGTGTACATAAATAGAAGCTGATGCCACTGCTGTTATTGGATGCCTACAAGGGGCTGGTCACTGTCCAAAAGCATTATATACATGTTAATGGAAAAGGACCCAAATTCTGTACAATAATTTAAAGAGGGTTATTCTGAGCCAAATATGTGTAACTGTGGCCAGGAGAGCCATGCCCAAGAAGGCCTGAGCAAGTGGTCTTGCTGTGGTTGGGTTATAGTTTGGTTTTATACATTTTAGGACATTACTTGTTGTAGATAAGCTGAAAGATCCTTCAATTTGCAATTGGCTAAAGAAATGAAGCTTTGTCTAAAGGCTTGGAATGCTTTAGATAAGAAAGTCTGTTAAATAGAGAGACACAAGCCAACCAATCTCATGTCTTCTGCTGAGGAAATTGATGGCCTGCAGGTGTGGTTTAAGCTTTGTCTTGCATAGCCTTATACCTGTTATTAATGAGTTATAATGGACATCTCCAGGAAGGGAGGAGGACATGAGGAGGCATGTGTGACCTCCTTTCTCATGAGCAGCAGCTCAGCTTTGGGGATTTCTGGGGTCACTTTTGGTCAAGAAAAGGTCCATTCAGCTTGGAGGAGGAGGGCTTAGGATTTTATCTTAGTTCACACATATGAGCTTATTTAAACCTAACCTCTCTGCTTATTTTCCCACTTTTCAGATAGGGGAAAATAATCATCAGCAAACTTAAGTAATTTTCCCCAGGTGACCTGACCATAATGGTAAAGGCAAACTTCAAACCCAGGCTTCTCAGCCTCTGTAATGCCAGGGGAGCTACACAAGTACTGCCTGAGAGATCAAAGTAGGAAGGAAAGTCTGGGGATTTTTGTGTTGTACAGGACCTTGACCATTTAGAAAATGTGTGTATACTTCATTTGGAGGAATTGAAAAGTTAGCAGTTTTGAGAAGAAGAAATTAGAAAGTACATTCTGGAGAGATAAAAGAGGATAGTTGGAAAAGAAGGGACCAGGAGCTGATAGACAGTATCAGAGGCTATTTAAAAAGTCCCAGTGAAGGACAAAGAGGCCAGGACTTGACTGAGTCACAAGGAAGCAAAGAAGGAAGACAGATATGCAGTGGTGTGCTGGAGCCAGCCAGGAACACCTTGCAAGAACCAGTTGTTAAATTTTTGGCCAATTGTTAAATGTGAACATTATTACAGATTGAGCTATGTAAACTTACATTTAAAATTTTATATTATTTTCTTTGAAGCTACTGTGTCCCATCCAAGTACTAACCAGGCCCAACACTGCTTAACTTCTGAGATCAGACAAGATTGGGCATGTTCAGGGTGGTATGGCTATAGACCCTTTGAAGCTACTGTCAAGGGGATTGTGTCCTTAATTAGCTTCTCATCTTGGTTGTTATTGGTGTATACAAAAGCTACTGGTTTATGGACATTGATTTTATATCCTGAGACATTAGTGTATTATTTGATCACTTCCAGGAGTCTTGTGGTGGAATCTTTGGGGTTCTCTAAGTATAAGATCATATCATCAGCAAAGAGGGAGAGTTTGACCTCCTCTGCTCCCATTTGGATGCCCTTTATTTCCTTCTCTTGCCTGACTATTGGCTAGAACTTCCAGCACTATGTTAAATAGTAGTGGAGATAGAG
>NW_003852573.1:73548-74797 GCF_000181295.1 Otolemur garnettii | reverse complement strand
ATTTAGCCATTAAAAAGATGGACACTTCACATCTTTTGTATGGAAGTAGAACACATTATTCTTAGTAAAGCATCACAAGAATGGAGAAGCAAGAATCCTATGTACTCAATTCTGATATGAGGACAATTAATGACCTAGTACACAGTGGGAGTGAGGGAAGGGGAGAGTAGAGAGAGGGAAAGAGTGAGGGAGGTAAGGGTCACAGTGTGTGACACACTTTTGTGGGTGGGACACAATTATAAGAGGGACTTTACCTAACAAATGCTATCAATGTAACATGGTTCTTTGTACCCTCAATGAATCCCCAACAATAAAGAAAAACATTAATGTCAACATATAACAGAAATGTCAGAGGGAATTATAATGTCTCATAATAATTAAAACTGTAATCATTAAAAAATAATATGACTTTAAAAGTCATTGCTTCCTAATTATTTGACTGCATTTTGCTCTCATGGATGTTCTTGAGATTATTGTCATCTATTTTTTTCTGTGTGGTGGAAATACCACAGGATGGTGCACTGTGGCACTTCTCTTGCCAAGGTTTAATGACATCATGTCAGTGCCTTGAAATTGACCACTATTGGGTATTTATAGCATAGAAATCAGCAAATTTCATAAATCAGGGCACTTCTTTTAGGGGAGGAGAGGTGTTGTAGAGGCAGAATATATAGAACTGGTGGTTCCACAGATACTCTACAAAGGGAGACGCAAAGCAGTGGAGTAAGGGTTTCTTTCTGGGCTGTGACATGTGCCTGGAAGTAGTGGTTGGTGCCACACAGAGCAGTGCAGCAGAGCATGCTTCCTTGAGGAGGGAGGTCTGTTTCAGGATTTGAGAGAGGAAAGGTAGATCCCCGGAGGGTGGTGAACACTGGATATTGATAGGAACTTAATTTGGTCACCTGATTTTTTTCCATGGGATGAAGGGTGGGACTTTGCAGGGTAGAGATTGTGTTTTATCCATGTCTGAGTGCTCAGTTCAGACAGTCTGATGGGGGCTGAGAAGATTTGAATTGAATTCTCTTTTTTTTTCTGAGAGTCAAATGAGAACCACCAGTCTCCGTCTTTCCTGGGAACTTAAAAATAAAATCAACCTAGTCAAGGTCTCTGGGGATAGCACATGTGGCGAGAATCCAATGCCTTCTTATAACTATCCCTCTGATCTTGGGCAAGTTCTTTACTTGTGCTAAGCCTCAGTGTCTTCATTTGTTAAATTTGAATGTTGGACTAAGAGATTTTCCAGCTCAAG
>NW_003852573.1:69027-72776 GCF_000181295.1 Otolemur garnettii | reverse complement strand
CACTTAATACAGCACTGTCTACCGCCATGTTGGCAGGGGAGCCTAAGCACACCGTGCTTCACTGATGCAGGATTGGACTCAGAGACCTTGCATGGCTCACTGAGGCTACTCTGCTGTCTGGCAAAATAACTAAGACCAGAATTCAGGCTTTACAAATAGTCTGTGGATAGCTTCCACCATATATCAGCTTTTGAAGCATACTACAGAGAAAGCTCAACTCAGAAAACGCCTCTGCCCGATTTGGAAATCTCAAATGCTATGTGTCATCCAGACTAGTGTTACAGGAAGGGACGGTTGTTTGCTAGCCTTCCTACTGTGGCTTGAAGAAAGCTGCACCTGGATTCCAATCTCAGCTGTGCTGCACATCCCGAACACTTACTGTTTCTGAGCCTCAGCTACTACATTCATAAACTGGATATCAGTTCATAACATGAATTAATTGAGCATCTATTGTGTGTTAGGTGCTAGGATTGTTACTGATAATAATAGTGCCTGCTTCACAGTAGGCACTTCACAGGTATTTTGGAAAAAATTAAACGACATGAAGACCAGTAAATTTTGAAGCAACATACATGGCCAGTGATAAACATGCAGCTGGTGCTGGCAATTAATATGTCAAGTTCCTCTGTGTGTCCTTATTTCTTCTGACCTTTAAGTAAATATTTGTAAAAGGAAGAAATAAGGACATATAGAGAGGAACATTCCTGAGGGCTCAGGAATGAAGCATAGCCCCTGCCATTGTGGGTCTTTTAATGACACAGGCCATCTTGGGTTTGAATCTTGCACTTGCTACTGTCTATAAATTTTTTTTTTTTTTGAGACAGGGTCTTGCTCTGTCTCATGAGCTAGAGTGCAGTGGTGTTGTGGTAACTCAAACTCATGCAACATCAAACTCCTGGGCTCCCAAGTGGCTGGAATTACAGGTGTGCACCACCATATCCAACTAATTTTCATATCTAATTTTTGTGTTTTTTTGTAGGGATGGAATTTCACTCTTGTTCAGTCTGGTCTCAAACTCTGGGCCTCAAGCAATCCTTCCACCTTAGCCTCCCAAGGTGCTAGGATTATAGGTATGAGCTACTGTGCCTGGCTTGGCTATAAATTTTTGAGCAAGTTTTGTAACATTTCTGAATTTCTTGCAATAACCACCTTACAGGCTTATGTGGGATGTTGACATTATATATGTAAATGTCTAGCCTGGTACCTAGAATATGATTAGTATTCAATTAATGATGCTGGTTATCATTGTTATATTATCATTATTAGATTAGCATTGAACAGTTAAACAGATACTTTCAGTGTCATGTGAATACTCTATTAATAGATACCTAGAATGCAGTTGGCACTCAATTAATGATGCTATCATTATTGTCAGATAAACAGATTTTTTTTTGCAGTTTTTGACAGGGGCTGGGTTTAAACCTGCACCTCTGGCATATGGGGCCAGCGCCCTATTCCTTTGAGCCACAGGTGCTGCCCCAAACAGATATTTTTAAGACAGTGTAAATATACCAAGGGAGCAAGAAGCAAAAGACCCATGAAGGGGCAAGTTCACAGATCTGGTCCTTGACAGATACATTGAAATTGGCTCTGGAAAAAAAAGGAAGAGAAGGGCTTGTCACAGCAGAGGAAACAGAATTTGCAAAGGCTAGCTAGGATGTTTAAGGAAGAGGACAAGGTCTGCATGGCTGAAGGAAGAGGAGAATTGGGGAGGGTGCAGCAAGGGGAGGCTAGAGAGACATGCAAAGTGTAGGAGACCATACCAGGCGCTAAGGAGCCCGTATTATAGCAATTGGCCCTGGGGAGTCATCACAGATCCATAAGGGCATGATTGCCTGCAGCAAGCTGCCTTCTCTGGGTCCTCCCGTTGTTACTTCCCAACCAGGTTCGTTGTCCTCTGCTCAAGAGGAAGCCAGTCCACTGAGACAGCAGGGTTTAAAGGGTTTAATTTCATAGGCACCATGTGAGGAAAAGGAAAGAATTTCCCAAATCCATCTCCCTGAAAATTTGGGAGAAAGGGTTTTTAAAGACAGTTTAGGGGGACAAAATGCTAAACAATTGCATCTGCTAATTGGCTGGGTTCGGGGCGAAGCCATGAGGTTGTGGAAAAATCGTCTTCTTTGCTGATTTGGTTCTTGGGGTCTAGGTTGCAATACTAGAGTTCAGTTACTTGGTATAGACCGCTGGTCTGGGTGGGTCAGTCAATCCACCAGAATGGAAGGCTGGGAAGATATCTCAAACACTAGTCTTCGGTTTCATAAGGGTGATGATTATCAACAGAGAAAGATTATTTATTATTTTTTGTTTTTGTTTTAGAGGTGGGTTATCACTCTTGCTCAGACTGATCTCGAAATCCTGAGCTCAGGAGATCCACCCACCATGGCTTCCCCGAATGCTGGGATTACAGGCCTGAGCCCTTAAGACCAGTCATCTATAGAGAAAGTTAAGAACCTTTATGACCATCAGCCATGTGGCTCCAGAGTAGCAATTATAGAGAAGCAAACAAAGGGACAGTGATTAATTATTATCACTCAAATGAGGGGCTGTTGCTTCATTATTATTATTATTATTTTTAGACAGGCCTGTGCCTTCCTGGAGCTTTACTCCAGTTCTCATCTTGTATTTGTTTATTGATTTGTAAAGGATGGTTTCACCTTCACCCTACTTCATTCATTCTGCTAAATGCCCGGCCAGTAGCACTGAAAAACTGTCTCTTCCACTGGGGTGCTGACCCATGGTGAGCCACGTCCATCATATCCTATCTTTCTGGGAGCACCGCTGCATGTCTGAATTCACCTCCAAAAGCAGAAGGAAGAAAGATTCTCAGGCAGGATGTTTGACTTCCACTCAGCAGAGCTCCATTTCTGAAGTGTGCAGGTTCCAGAGACTTTGAGGCAAAGAGAGGTCCCGGGCTCTTGATGCTGAGAGCTTCGCATGGGCAATCCTATCAACCAGTCTCCTGGGGTGGGAAAACAAAATAAAAGCAGATATGAGCATCCTTCACCTACCTGCCTCAGGCCTACAGAATTAGGGAGGTTTCAGATCCATGTCTTCCTATTTCTCTCTCATCTCCTTTGTATGTTGGGGCATTTCCTGAGGGCCACCTTTCTGTTCTACTGTAATAATGAACTGTTTTTCAGTTACCCCTTTGGGATTTTAGCACTGTTATTAACTTGTCAACAGGTTTCCCCTCCATTTTAATTACTCTTGCTCAGCAGCAGATGGTGGAACACGGGCGCATCTGATTTTTAAATTGCATGTCCCATTCAGGAGTGCCTGTTTCATCTTAGTGACCTCTGAGAGTGAAAGTCACAGTGTTGGTGTGGCATCAGTTCTGAGCCCAGTTCTCTCCCTCAGCATACAGAAAATTCACCTTCTGGGGCAGGGAGCTCCTTTCCTTTGTAGCTTCTGGGAAGGTTGGAAGGGCATTTGAACTAGAGAATCCAGGCCCTGCCCTTGATGGAACTTCTTCTTCTCCTCTTAGGAATGAATATCCTTGGTTAAATGTAAAAAGGAGATGAAATTGACTAGTGTCAGCCCTCTGATACTGTGCTCAGACTTCCAGAGTCCCAGGTGTTCCGTGGGCTCCCACCCAGTGCCTCACAGCCCAGACAGCTCCTCTGTGGGAGCCAGGCCTCTTCTGACCCTCCCCTGACCACAGGAGACGCAGGAAGCCTGCTCTCTAGAATAATCCTACTGGCAAAACCACTTAAACCTTAGTTAGTGGTCACTCACTCACACTGGCTTTT
>NW_003852573.1:60102-68703 GCF_000181295.1 Otolemur garnettii | reverse complement strand
AAAAAAAAAAAAAGAACTTGTCAGGGAACGCAGAGCTTCCGGACTCTTGAGCCACATTTGCTGCTTTGGTCCCTGCTGTGTCCACCTGGCCCTTCTGAGAATTATCACAGGGATAGGAGGGATGAGAATGAGTGTGGCTGCTCACTTCGAGGATCCTTTTGGTCAGGACCTGGGGTTAGTCTGGGTCTCCAAGGTCTGGAGTTGCCTCCTCTTCTTCCGTGTACTTTGTGCTAACTCCCCAACAAGGCCATCTGCTCCTGAGTCGGGACCCGTACTTAGGCTTTGTGTGTATAATGCTAATAGGTGATCTCTGTACAAAGTCAGATAGTCATTGTTTTATTTAGTAGTTTTAAAACCCTGTGAGGTTTTGCAGATGAGGGGAGGAAAAGGTTGAAAACATTGAAATGCACTGGGCAGGTCCCACCACTATAGGGTGACCAGACGTCTCGCTTTTGGCGGGACAGTCCCGATTTTTAACAATTTGTCCTGTGTCCCATGGAGTTTTAAAAAAGTCCAGATTTTTGGAAAGAACGCACAAACGGGAGGGAGAACAGTAAGGGAATATACGGTTTTCTTTGGCTGCCATGTGGCTATTTCACCAGGATATGAGTTTTATATTATTTTTGTTAATTTTATAATGTTAAACTGTAATAATAACAAATAATTGTTGAGAAGTGATTATCGAGAACTGCTTATCAAAGTTTGCATTGTTGTCAGGCCCCGCCCCCACCCCGCCCCCACCCTAAAGCGGGACCCAGTTAATGGTTACCAATGGTTTACCAATGTTAAAATCTGGTCACCTTACACCACTAGCAAGTGGCAGAACCCAGCTTTGAAGTGGACTTGACAAGGCCAGTGACCTTTCTCATCATACCATACATCATAAGTGCTCGGTCTCCTGACTTCCAGTCTAGGCTTCTAGGCTACATGATTACTAAAGCAAGTCCATATGGCAGATTCTCACTCCTGAACTTAGAGTTCAGGAAACTTTGTTTCCTTACCAGTCCTGATCATGGGGAGAGGGCAGAGAAGTATATACAAAGAGATCTCAGAGCTGCAGCTGGCATGTGCAGCAGTGTGGGTTTGTGGTCTGATTGCCTCAATTTATGTCACTTAATTCATTTAATTTAATTTTGTATAAAAGATATACACCTACACGGTAGCAATCTTTTTCAAAAAGAGTTCCTCAGTTGAACTACAAGAGTATAGAGTGTGATTTGAATGACATCTTCCCTGGTTCTCCCAAGAATGGTGTGTAACTGGTACTTGTCTAGATGCACGCGAGAGCAGTTAATTCATTTTATACGATGGCTGTTTCAGGACAGTGGTTCTCAAACTGTGGTGCTTGGATGCTCAGATGGCCCCTAAGACTCTTTCAGGAGATCTGTGAGGTCAAAACAATTTCTTTCATTTACTTCAACAAGAACATATCCCCAAAGATTGGATGAACAAGTAGATACAAAGATGAGGTCAGATCATCTCTGGCTAGAATGCCCTAGTGCCTATGCCCCTCACAAAGAGCCCCTAAGACTCTTTCAGGAGATCCGTGAGGTCAAAACACTTTTCACACTAACACTAAGACATTATTTCTCCTTTTCACTGTGTTGACATTTGTACGGATTGTGTGAAAGTTGTGGTGTGTGAAACTGCTGGCACCTCAGTGTGAATCAGGCAGTGGCACCAAACTGTTCTCATAATTGTTGTATTTTTCATCACCATGTATTTGCTGTAAATAATAATTTAAAAAAAGGTTAGTTTTCCCTTAAGAATTCCTTCAGTTGCTCTTAAAAAAAAACATTTAATGTGACAAAATAAGAAGTATCCATAAAACCCTTCTGTGCATATCAAGGTCCCCTGAACATCTTGAGGGAAATCAGTTGTGTGATTCTTTGAGTTGTGGGCTGAACTAGCAGCCTTTTATATTGAACACCATTTGTACTTGAAAGAATGACTAATACACAAACTATCATTATTCTGACTTGGATATTTGGCAGATATTTTCTAGAAGACGTATGAAGTGGGTAAGTCAGTTAAAGGAAAACAATTGACAATATTCTTGCCTATGATAAAATGAGCTTTCAAGAGAAAATTAGAATTTCGGAAAACTTTTATCTACTGCTGTGAGATTGACAGTTCCCCCATTCTTAAAAGATTTTTTTTTCTGGTGAGATGGGTGGTGATATTACTGTTTGTGATATTTTTGATGTTGTATAATCAAATCTGTCAACATTTTGAAGATCTGTGTAGCTTTAAATGCATGCTGTTACAAAATCATGCCTGGATAAAAGAACTATTCAAAGTACAAGATAGACAAGCATATTTTAGTGTAACAGAGTACATAAATTTTATTGATATGATTTCAGATCCCACATGCCCATTAACCTTTGAGGAAGTATTGTTTATTGTATTTCAGTGTGGAATCAAATAATATTTCACAATTATTGAAAAAGGCTATTAAAATTCTTCTTCCTTTATGTGGCTAGATTCTTTCATTTACTTCAACAAGAACATATCCCCAAAGATTGGATGAACGAGTAGATACAAAGATGAGGTCAGAAGATCTCTGGCTAGAATGCCCTAGTGCCTATGCCCCTCACAAAAGCAACCAAAATAATGAATAAACAACTACATTTTGCCCAGGTGTGGTGTTTCATGCCTGTAATTTTAGCACTTTGGAAGGTTGAGGAGGGGGATCACTTGAGTTCAGGAGTTTGAGAGACCAGACTGAGCAAGAGTGAGACTCCATTTTTATAAAAAATAGAAAAATTATCTGGGCATTGTGGTGGTTGCCTATAGTCCCAGCATCTCAGGCTGATACAGGAGTTTTAGGTTGCTGTGAGGTAGGCTGAGATCATGGCACTCTAGCCTGGGCAACAGAGAGTGAGACACTATCTCATAACAAACAAACAACCCCTCTCCCTAAACCCCCCCCAAAAAACAACTATATTTAATGAAAATAATTCAGGATGAGGACCAGGGTGCCTCAGAGGAGTAACAAAAACCCTGATGGGCATGGAAACTCGGTATGGCAACATAGAAAAAGGGAGGAAACACTGGGCATCCACTATCCCATTACCCAACTGGGATCACCTGAGAACCAGGAGGAACCTTACTTTCTCCCTATAATAAGGAGGTAAGGAAGAGATCCTAGAAACTTCCACCAATATCTTGGACATCTACAGAATGGGGTCCCCTGCAGTCCTCACAGGTGCTCAGCCAGCTGACAAGGCTGTCTGGAGTCCACATAAGTTGCGCTTCCCTTGGAGAAGGAGCTGACACTGTCCTTCCTGCTATGGCTCCCTGTGTTATACCATAATGGAATTAAAAATACTGTTGGAGTATATCTTTCTCTAGGCATGAGGGACCATGGTGCCCCTTTATCCCTGGAGCTAAGCTATTGCCAAACCATACCAGGCTTGTGGCCCAATATTTCCAAATTGAGCTGTGAGCAGCTGTTATACCCTTCCTCATGGGGCTAAGCAGAGGTGAAGTTGCTGCCCCTATACTTCTCCCTGCCTTCTTGGGCTACAGCTGAAGTGGAACCTGTCTCCTGGGAAAGCAGTACCTTGGCTGCTCAGGGCAATCGTACCTCCCTGGTGCATAAGCTGAAGCAGTGCCCTGCATACCAGGAAACGATGCCTTGACTGTTCAGAGTGGTCATGCACCCCATATCTAAGCTAAATCAGAGCCCTACAACCCAGGGAAAGGGTGCCTGGGTCACTAGGAATAGTCAAAACCCTTAAGCCTGAGCTAGAGTACTACATTCCCACTTAGGAAATTGGTACTTTTGCCAAGCTGAGCAGCTACACACCGTAGGGCAGAACTGACATTTTACCCACATTCTAGGGAAATAGAGCAGAGGCTGAGCTGAAACACCCTGCCCTACAGGCCAAATAATTCTGGAACCCTGATTTCCTGGAGCTAGACTAGCTCCCTAGAGTCTGAGCTACTGAGAAACCTCTCTCCCTGGAGAGTGGAGTCATTTCTGTGCGATTTTGTACCCCCAATGCCCAGGGCCAAAATAATAGCTCTGCTCTGCATTCTGAGGTATTTGCTGCTGCTATACCTAGCCTCACGGAGCCTGGATACTGAAAAGCCTTATGATCCCAAGGTCTAGAGTTACAACTGCTTACTACCTTATCCCCTGGGACCTTAGTTGCCAACTTTGGTTGCAGCTAAAGAAGCTGCACAAAGACTATCCCACTGCACCTACCCAGAAAGAGAATCACCACACCCTTCCCAACTGGCACACTAAAACCCAACTTTTTATAGTGAAGTTTATTCACTATAAAAGCCACTCTAGAAATTGTTGAAGAGGAAATTGTTCTACCAGATGAACAGACATCAATGTAGAGACATAAGAAACATGAAAATATTAAATATGACACCACAAAAGGTACATAATAACTTCCTAGTAACAGGCCCCAAGGAAAAGAAAATTAATGAAGTGCTGTAAAAATTATTCAAAATAATGACCTCAAAGAAAGTCAATGAGATGAAAAAAAAAGTACAAGTAGATGATTAGACAAAATTGAGAAATTCGCAATATGAATGAGAAATTCAATGAAGAGATAGAAATCATGAAAATGACTGAACAGAAATCCTACAGGGGAAGAATTTAATGAATGAAATAAAAATTACAATAGAGAGCTTTAACATCAGACTTGATCCAGCAAAAGAAGGAATCTTTGAACTTGAAGTTAGGTCATTTGAAATCACCCAAAGAGGGTGGGGGGAAAAGGGTAAAGAAAGCTTATAAGACTTATGGGACACCATTAAGAAAAAAATTGTATTTTGGGAATCCCAGAAGAAGTCATGAAGGGAAAGGCATAGAAAATTGAGTTAATGAAATAATAACTGAAAAATTCCCAAGTGTAAGGAGAGATATGAACATTTAGATCAAGGAAGCTTAAAACTTCTCAAGTAGATTCAACCCAAAACCTTCCTCAAGGCACGTTTGAAGGGGTACTGCCCCCCATGCTCAGACGGTAGTTTAGCCTCGTGTGCTCCCTGAGGAACGTGGCCTTAAGATGGAATCCCCTTACTCTGAGGACATGCCTGGGCCTGCTGAAAAGCAGAAAGCTACAGTTCACAGAAAGGAATGTGCTGCAGGGCCATGCCAGGTTATGGTTGGGGGCTGAACACCTGTCTAGGCACTGGGCTATTGTGCTTTGTTCCCTTCTCTTCATTAACACAATAGTTGCTAGTTTTAGTTTAAGGAAATGGGCTAACAGAACAGACAGCCTGGTGCCCTTGTGGTTTAGCCCCAAGCAAAATGTTCTTAATTTGTATCAGTTGTATATGTGCTCAGCAGTAATTGTGCTGAATTGGAATTTTTATGGCAGTTTCCCTGATTTCACCTCGCTTTCTTAACTGTTTGTTATTTTAAACTTTTATCAGATGTTTTAGAGTATATAAGAGGATCAATAAAGATAGGTAGTTGCTGAGTGTCAGAGCGAGCCTCAGTCTCCCTTTCATGCTATTCATTTTATCTGCAGTGCTTTCCTCTGCCTCACCAATCAGCCCAAGAACAGCAACACATGTAATCAAATCATCAAAACTCAAAGACAAAATAGAGAACTCTATAACAGCAAAGAAAAAGCACAATAGCTTTATCCACAGAAACTATACAGACCAGAAGAAAATGGGATGTTATTTTCAGAGTGCTGAAAGTGTGAGAGCCAAACTAGCTCCATTTTGTTGTTTACAGCACAAGCTCCATTCTTGGCTGTTTACAGCACAAGCCGCATTCCTGGCTGTTTACTGCATAAGTTCTATTCCTAGCCCTTCCGCCCCAACCTCTGCCAGTGAAACCTGCAGGGCCACTCCCTGCTGCTTCTCCCCCACCCCAGGTTGCCCAGCCACTGAGCCATAAACCGAGTCACCTTAGGCAAACAGCTGCTATAATAAACAATAAGTTTCTATTACCTTGAAATACAGGTAATCAGGCTGCACCAACTCTAGCCCCCAGTTAAGGGACCCCCCACCCCTCACCTGTACCAATCCAAATTTACCTTTACTAGTGAAATCATCAGCTACCAATGCAAATCCTCCTTTACTTCCTCCTTTACTAATGAAATCACCAACCACCAATCAAGAGTGTACTTGTAATGGACCCTACCCTTCTTGCTTTCTGTACCCCATAAAAACTTGCTCCACCCCGAGTTCGGGGCTCGTCCTCGGCTTGCATGCCAGGAGAGTCCGGGCTTCCCGGGGCCTGAATAAAACTCATCTCGTGCTTTTTACATCGGAGTGTGTCTCAGATTTGTCTGCCGGGGTCTTTTGGGAGAATTTCGGGCATAACAAAAGGAAAAGAAATTGTTAGTCAAAAACACTATATCCAGCAAAACTACCCTTCAGAAATAAGGGGGAAATAAAGTCTTTCCCAGATAAGCTAAAACTGAGAGATTTTGGTGTCTGAAAGAGAAAGAGAAAATAACTAAACCTTATCACTACAGAAAACCACCAAACCTCAGTGAAAATAATAAGAGAGAAATTAAAAAAAAAAAACAGAGATTGTACAAAACAACCAGAAAATAATTAACAAAATGATGGGCGTAAACAGTCACCTATCAGTAATAATCTTGAAAGTAAACGAATTAAATCCTCACCTAAAAGAAAGATTTTTTTCATAAAAATGTAAATATATTTAAATTTTCTTTTAACTATAAGTAAGTTCAAATGGACTGTTATAAAACAGAATATTATACAGTCGTAGTATGTAACTCATAGAAAACATAGAAACAGGATGTTGAGGGGGTGCTGGTAGTAGAAACCGAAAAGCCAAAACTTGCTCAACAGTGAACTGGAGGCCACTGTGACTTAATAAACATGGCCTGCCCTTATTGCTAATGATTTGTGAACCTTTGGACAAAAATCTTTAAACTTCTGGATTTTCTCCTTCTTCCTCTGTCAGCTTTGGTTCATGTCCAGGTACCTGGCTGGATAGTAAATTTGTTTTATAAAGTTCACTAAGCCATCTGTGGCTTCTAAAATGAAAGCAAAAGACTTGATGAGGAGACTCTTTTAAGTTGAGATGCCTGAGGAACTCTGCATCTCTCTGCTGCCATCTGCCTCTTCCAGCCCTGGGGAGGGCACCAGGAAGGCTCCTGCTCTTGAAGAGTTGGTCTTTATCTCTGCACCTGCAGTCTTCTCCTCATGATGTCCTACTTCACTGTGGCCTTTTTACTTTGGGTTCCTCAGCCTCTGCTGCCACTTGCCCTCTATAGTTGAGCATGCTCTACCATTCCCTTGAGGACCTTCTCTTTGGTCACCCCAGCAAGATGGAAAGAGGAGTCCATAAGACACTGATACCATCTGAATGGGACCAGGGATTTACAGGGATAACACTTCTCATTCTTGTCAATGTCTTGGGAAGTCTGGGCAGCTGTCCCATGGTCACTCTTGCTTGCTCTTGGCCTCTTTTTGTCTCCAAGTCAATACTGCATCTTGCCCCTGTCAAACCATTGCAGTACATGGCATATCACTCTATCTTTGTGGGTGAGAAGTCCTGTCATAGAGTGGGCAGGATACCTGGTATCCTGGGAGGGAGAAATAATTTCTTTCTTGACATCTTCCTTCTTACTAACCTTATTTGCCATTATTATTCTTACTTCATCCAAGGTCTCTCTGCTACCTGGGGAGACTTCTCTTTCAAGGTCAAGAATTTCAGGGGAACTTAGCTGTGTCTCAAGACAGTGATTTCTTGTGCAGAACTCTCTGGTATAAATGCTGAGCTTCTCTTACTGGTCAAAGCAACAGTGGTTTTTAGAGCATATACATAGTTTCCTTCTTCAGAAGTTTCTTCAACAAATAGCCCTTGGGAGGAGAGCAAGTTTTCTTTCGTCCAAACACTTTGCTCAATTTGAATTTCTGTCTTCATTTTCTGCAGTTCATTCTCCTCCTTTGGTTCCTCTCCATCACTATCAGATATCACAGTCAATGCATCCTCAAGTCTATGCTTCCTCTTCACACTTACACATCTGATAGTTTCTTTGTCCTTCTCCAGGTTGTGAGATTCAGAGGCTTCTTTGACTTTTTTCTTTCTCCTCAGGATCATTTTATCAGCTAGCACAAGCAGTTGCATCAAGCCCCTACCCTACCACTCCTCTGGGGTGCTGGGGGTTGCAAGCATGTCAGCAGTCTGGGGCTGGCAGGTATGCATGAGAAGAAGACATAGACTTTTGAGTGATAAAAGAATTTGACTCAACTACTGTGTTTCTCTGAAAATAAGACCGATCCAAAAAATAAGCCCTAGCAGGATTTCTATGCATTTGTTAAATATAAGCCCTACCCTGATAATAAGACCTAGTGATGGGCATGGCTATGCAGCATATCTGCATAGCCATGCCATGCATTTTGGCAGAGAGCGGTAAGGAAGACCGGAATACCTTTTATCTGCCACAGCTCCTTTCTCCGAGCCGTTCACACTTGTGCAGGTGCGCACGTGGTAACTGCTGTCGCAGGTATCCTATTGTGCAGGTGCGAATGGCTAGGGGAAAGGAGTTCACGCATCACTAGCCAGCCCCACCAACAAGGTCAGCTCCCTCTGTCAGGTTGCAGAAGAAGATGACTCAACTATATTTGAATAAATGTCGATTG
>NW_003852573.1:38761-59832 GCF_000181295.1 Otolemur garnettii | reverse complement strand
TAATCTGAAAATAAGCCCTAGTGTGTCTTCTTAAGAAAAAATAAATATGACAGTGTCTTATTTTGGGGGAAATATGGCATACACTACCTACAAGAAAATCACTTCATTTGTAAATACACACATAGACTAAAATTAGAGAGATGCAATAAAAGTAGAGAGATGCAAAAATAAATTATAGGCAAAGGGAAACCAAAAGCAAGCAGGGGTACCATATCTCTATCAGATAAAATAGACTGTAAGTCAAAAACTATAAAAAGAGACAAAGAAGATTGTTATTTGGAGATAAAGAGGTCAATTCATTGAAAGGATATAACAATCATAAATGCATATGCACCCAATGCTGGAGCTTCCTTGTATGTGAAGCAAATATTATTAGGTTAAAAGGAAATGATAGACTCTAATACAATAATAATAAGAGTCTACAGCATCCCACTGTCAATCCCACTGTCAGCATTAGACAGATGATCCAGACAGAAAATTAACAAAGAAATACTGGATTTAACTTACACTTTTGAACAAATGAACCTAACACACATTTACAGAATATTTTATCCAACAGTTGCAGAATATACTTTCTTTCAATCAGTACATGGGACATTCCTTACGATAGACCATGTGTTAGAACACAAAACAAATCTCAACAAAGTTAAGGGAAATGAAATCTTATCAAATATCTTTTCTGACCACAACAGAAGAAACTAGAAATCGATAATAAGAGGAACTTCTCTTCTGAAATTCCACAAATACATGGAAATTAAACAACACACTCCTGAATGACCAGTAGATCGCTTAAGAAATTAAGAAGGAAATAAAAAAATTTCTTGAGACAATAAAAATAGAAACACAATGTACCAAAATCTATGGAATATAATAAAAGCACCATTAAGATGGCAGTATATAGCAAAAAACACCTACAGCAAAAAAGTAGAGCGATTTCAAATAAACAACTTAATGATGCATCTGAAGGAAATAGAAAAGCAAAACCAAAACAAACCAAAAATCAGTGGAAGGAAATAAATAATAAAGAGCAGAAATAAGGGAAATTGAAACTAAAAGAAGTACAAAAGATCAGTGAAATGAAAAGTTGGTTTATTAAAAAGATAAAACCAACAAACCATTAGCCAGACTAACCAAGAATAAAAATTTTCAAATAAATAATATCAGAAATAAAAAAGGAAACATTACAACTGATACCACAGAAATACAAAGGATTGTTGCAGATTATTAGGAACTACTATATACAACGAATTAGGAAACCTAGATCAAATGGGTAAATTCCTGGACGCATGCAACCTACCATACTGAACCATGAAGAAACAGAAACCTCAATGGACTAATAGCAAGTGATGAGATTGAATCTGTCATAAAAAGCCTTCCATCAGAGAAAAGCCCAGGACCTGCCTGATGGATTCACTGCTGAATTCTACCAAACATTTCAAGAAGAAATATTACCAATCCTACTCAAACTCTTTCAGAAAATTGAAGAGGAAGGAATTCTTCCAAACTCATTCTACACGGCCAGCATTGCCTTGATACCAAAACCAGACAAAGATACAACAAAAAAAGAAAACCACATATTCACAATGAACCTGCATGCAAAAATCCTCAACAGAAGACTAGTAAACTGAATCTGGAAGAACATTAAAAAGATCAATTCCTATAATTACCCCAGGGATACAAGATGGTTCAACATATACAAATCAATAAATATGAAACACCATAGGAACAGAATCAAGAACAAAATTTATATGATGATTTCATATCAGGCATTTGATAAAATTCAACATTCTTTCATGATGAAAACCCTCATTGAAGTGGGCAGAGGAGGAATACACTTCAAAATAATAAAGAACATCTATGACAAACCCACAGCTAACACCATAGTGAATGGGGAAAAATTGAAGGCCTTTCCTCGAAAGGCTGGAACAAGACAAGGATGCTCACTTTCACAGCTTTTATTCATCAGAATACTGGAAGTCCTGGACAGAGTAATTAGGTAAAAGAATAAAATAAAGGACACTCAAATTGGAGAGGAAGAAATCAAATTTTCTTTGTTTATAGATGCCTTGATCTTATACTTAGAAGAACCTAAAGACTTCACAAAAAAACTGTTAGAATTGATAATGCCTTTGGTAAAATTATGGTATATAAAATCAACCTATAAAAATCAGTAGCATGTATATATGCAACAACAAATTTGAAAAAGAAAGAAAGAAATTCAATTTACAATAGCTATAAAAGATATAAAATACCTAGGAGTCAAGCTAACCAAATAAAAGAAAGATCTGTATACCAAAAACTACAAAACTCTGATGAAAGAAATAGAAGATAACAGAAAAAAAGGGAATATATATGCCATACTCATGAATTGGAAGAATGCATATTGTTAAAATGACAATACCTCCCAAGAAATTTACAGATTCAGTGTAATCCCTGTCAAAATACTAATGACATTCTTCACAGAAATTGAAAAAAAAAAATCCTAAAACTTATATGAAACAACCAACGACCACGAATGGGCAAAGCAATCCTGAGCAAAAACAGCAAAGCTGGAGGCCTCATACGATGTGACTTCAAATTTGTTACAAATCTAGGGTAACCAAAATTGCATGGTACTGACATAAAAATACACACACAGACCAGTGGAAAAGAATACGGAGCCAAGCTATAAATCCACGCACTTAAAACCAACTCATCTTCAACAGAGTCACCAAGAGTTTACAACGGGGAAAGGACAGTCTTTCAGCAAATGGCGCTGGGAAAACTGGATAACAATAGGCAGAAGAATACCGTATACAAACGTCAAATCTTAGATTAAAGGCTTGAATCTAAGGCCTGAAACTATGAAACTACTAGAAGAAAACATTAAGGAAACATTCCAGGCCTGGTCTGCAAAAACAGATTTCTCTTGTAAGACTTCAAAAGCACAGGTGACCAAAGCAAAAACAGACAATTAAGATTATATCATGCTAAAAATCTTTTGCACGGAAAAGGGAACAACGAAAGCAAATAGACAACCAATAGAATAACAGAAAATGTTTGCAAACTGCCCATCAAACAGGGATTAATAACCAGAATATATAAGGAATTCAAACAACTCAATACCTAAATAAATAAATAAATAAATAAATAAGGCTGGGTGTGGTGGCTCATCAAACAGGGATTAATAACCAGAATATATAAGGAATTCAAACAACTTCAATCGCTAAATAAATAAATAAATAATAAGGCTGGGTGTGGTGGCTCACACCTATAATCCTGGTACTTTGGGAGGCTGAGGCAGGTGGATGGCCTGAGCTTAGGAGTTCAAGACCAGCCTGAGCAAGAGTGAGACCCCAGGTGGATTTCTTCCCGGCCCTATTGGAAATCTTACCCTACCTGTACCCAGGTGGAATAAAACTATATTAATTGCACAAACTGGGCCTCAGTTTTCCTTTCATCTCATGCCTCAGAATAATCTTTCATCTTCGGCTCCATAACCTTTCATTTGGTGCTGAATCCAGATGGGGAGAAGCCCCTTTGGGGGGGGCCAAAGTATATCCTATCAAACCCAGCTAAATGGACCCTTCTTCTGGTGAAACCCAAGAAAACGTGAAACCTCTCTGACCCTGCCTAAACTCCATCTAATGGTGAGAGGAACATTCATCTAAAACTCCTTTTCTAAACTTTTTAAACTTCTCTTCCCATCCTCTACTCTTAACTTCTCTTTCCTTCTCCCTCCATCTCTGGGTCCCTTAAAACTGCTCAGCTACCTCCTTCTCCTCCATTTTCAGCTATCTCCTTCTTTCTGGCTGGTTTCACATGTGGAGGCCTCACTTCCCTGATCGCCCATTGCCTCGTGTTTGGGGATGCCCTCTTTAGGCCTGGGCTCCGGCTGGTTCCCCAGCCTCATCCCTCTGAGCATCTAGACCCCTCTGGCTAGTTAAGGTCAGGTGCGGAGTCCAGGCCTTCTTGTGACCAAAGTCATACGTGGAGAGTCTGAGTAATCTCCCCATACTAGCCTCCATGAGCCAGGCTCATCCATTGCCCTACTGTGGGCTAGACCATTTTTGGTAGTTCCGTGAGGCAAGCTCACCTATCCAGTGCTCTCACAGAGGCCTGGATCACCATTTTTTCTGGCCAGTCTGACTTTCTCCTTCCTCTGACTACGTTCTCCTTTTAATCTCATTTCTTTTCTTTCCTCAGGTTTTCTTTTCTTTTTTTTTGAGACAGTTTCACTTTATCACCCTCAGTGGAGTGCTGTGGCATCACAGCTCACAGTAACCTCCAACTCTTGGGTTTAAGCAATTCTCTTGCCTCAGCCTCCCAGGTATCTGGGACTACAGGCGCCCGCCATAACGCCTGGCTATTCTTTTGTTGTTGTTGCAGTTTGGCCTGGGCTGAGTTTGAACATGCCACCCTCAGTATATGAGGCTGGCACCTTACCCACTGAGCCACAGTTGCCACCCCACCTCTGGTTTTCCATATGGGCACCGCTCAGTCACAGATTCCCCCTTGTATCCAAGCTGCCTTTTACCTCCAGAGTCACACATTCCCCCTACTTCACCTCTAAACTGACTTTTGAATAATCCCAAGCCTCTAAAGCTCTATCCTGACCTCAAACTAAAGTCTCATTTTTTCTGTAATACTGCTTGGCCTATGTACAAACTTGACAGTGGCTTACAGTGACCTCAACATGGCACCTTTGATCTCTCAATTCTCACTGATCTCAATAATTACTGTCAAAAATTAGGCAAATGGTCCAAGATGCCTCATACCGAGGCATTTCTCATACTCAAAACATTCCTTCCCTGTGTTCGTCCTGTGAACCCTCTCGGATTCTCCTGGCTTGGCTCACGCTGCCTTCTGATACCCTTCTACAGCCCCTACTGCTCCTCTCCAACCCCCTCTTAGAATCTCTCCATATTCTCGACCAGAATACCTGAGAAGTTTCTCTGTGTGGGATACCTTTCTTCTGTATATAACCTCCCATGGGCCACCCATTCTCATTGTCTTCCAAGCCCCACATCCATACCCTTTCCTTAAATAATACCCCAAACCCCTCTCTCTGCACCACCCTCCATCCACCCTCTGCCCCACGTGGTTATCTGTTTTTATTTTTAAATTATGTAGTATTTATACAGAACACAATACTTCGCTATTATGTACAAAACATGCAAGTAACACACATGTAAACTATGAATATTAACAAAATTAACATCAATTAAGAACAAGAACATTTCAGATATTTTTACACCTGTATCTGTGCTGCTTTGCATCTCCCTGCCTCCTTCACACAGGTAATTAGTATCATGAATTTTATGCTAATTGCCTCTTTGCTTTTGAAAAATAGTTTAATCATATATGTGTATATCAACAAGCAATGTGTATATATATATATATATTTTAAGAATGTTGCCATACAAAGGGTTGATAACTAGAAGCCACAGAAAACTCAAATAAATCAACAGAAAAAGAGCAAATAATGCCACCTATCACTGGGCAAGAGACATGAATAGAACCTTCTCTGAAGAAGACAGACAAATGGTCAACAAACGTGAAAAAATGCTCATCATCCCGAATGATCAGAAAAATGCAAATCAAAACCACCCTGAGATCCCACCTAGCCCTAGTGAGAATAGCCCACATCACAAAGTCTCAAAGCTGCAGATGGTGATGAGTATGTGGAGAGAAGGGAACCTTTTACACCGCTGGGGGGACTGCAAACCAATACAGCCTCTTTGTAAAGAAGTGTGGAGAATCCAAGAACTCAAATTAGACTTCCTATTTGATCCCACAATCCCATTACTAGGCATTTACCCAGAAGAAAAAAAACATAATTTTATCATAAGGATATTTGCATTAGATCATTTATCAAAGCTCAATTTATAATCACCAGTTGTGGAATCAACCCAAGTGCCCGTAAACCCATGAATGGATTAATAAACTGTGGTTTATGTATACCATGGAATACTAGTCAGCTACAAAAATAGAGACTTTTTATCTTTTGTATTAACTTGGATAGAGTTGGAGCACATTCTCTTTCAAGAAGTATCACAAGAATGAAAAAGCAAGTATCCAATGTATTTAATGCTAATATGAAGCTAGGAGACAAAGTAATACATACGCACACAAGAGAAAAACTCAATTTAATTTAAGTTGGAGGGAAGGGGAGAGGAGGTGGGGAAGAGGGAAGGAGAAAGGAGTATTGGATGTGCTCCCACCTGATGGGCACAGTGTGAGGGTATATGGCACACCTGGGTGAGGGGCACAGCCACAACAGGGACCTTAACTAACAAATGCAAACACTGTAACCTATTTGTCTGTATCCTCATATTCATCTGGAAAAAAAAAAAAAAGAATGGTATCCTACTACATGTAATTCTTCTATGATTTGTTTTGTTATTCAAGGTGTGTTTCTCAGAGTCACTGCTTCTAAGCAGACCTTAGACTTTTCCTTCTGTTTTCAGTTCCAATTTCATCCCCACTTCCAGAACTGCCTTGTGCTGTCAACCCCTCAGCTTTTGGACATCCCTTAGTATACACTGGCTAACCTGCTGGATTTTTCTACTACTGCTTAGGGTTTAATGTCTTCAAGTTAACACTCTTCATCTATTTTCTGGCTTCTAAAACTCTGTTGCTTGTGCCTTTTTTATTTTGTTTGTCCTTCAGAGTCTATGATTTAAAAATGCCTTTGAGACAATATTAGTGAAGTTTGGAGAGAGCGCAAATGTAGCTGTGTGTTTAGTTTAGTTGGTCATCATTGCAGTAATTAGATGTCCTTCCTTTCTTCCTTTGAATGAATCAAAAGTACCCAGATGGTCTAATGTTATCAGGTTTTGGTGGTTCTGTCTACCACCCCAACTTTCAGAGCCTTCTCTGTAGAGATTTGTGTGTGTGTGCATTTGCGTGTGTGTATGAGTACCTGCATGCCTTTGAAAGAGAGGGTATGATTGTGTGTGTGTACAAGTCACAGGTAGATGTCCAATTGCACTTTTCCCCCAGGGGTTTTGTGATAATTTATTCAAGCATATTCAATGGCTGTTTTTATGTCATGCATTGTAATAGATGCACAAGGATGTAAAAACTAGTTATGGTTCCTTGCTTCACATAGTTTATAAAGAAAAAATACAGCCCTATGGAACAGTAGAGAGTGATACATAACTGAGGCGGTGAGGCTTCTGGAGAGCCAGACGTATATGTTTAGGGGGAGACAGGGAGTGGAGAAGCTGTTCCCGGGGAAGGAAATCACTCTTTCCCTGGGCCCACTGGGCTCAAGGTACACCAGACTTTCATTTCCTTGGGTGTGCCAGGATCTTCCTTCCTGCAGGAAATATGCTCATGCTGTTTCCCTGATGACATAGTCTTTCTCTCATTCTTCCTCTAGCTCACTCCAGCTTGGCCTTGAGGACTTAATTTAAAATTTTATTTCTTGGCTCGGAGCCTGTAGTTCAAGTGGCTAGGGCGCCAGCAACATATAGCAGAGCTGGCGGGTTCAAATCCAGCCCAGGCCACCAAATAACAATGACAACTACAGTCAACAAATAGCTGAATGTTGTGGCGGGTGCCTGTAGTCCCAGCTACTTGGGAGGCTGAGGCAAGAGAATCGCTTAAGCCCAAGAGTTTGAGGTTGCTGTGAGCTGTGACACGACTGCACTCTACTCAGGGCAACAGCTTGAGACTCTGTCTCAAAAATAAATTTTTTTTTTTTACTTCTTCAGAAGTCCCTTTGTCCACCTTAAAGCCCCCCACCTAACACATATTATGCTCTCATACTTTGCCATCTGAGTTTCTTCATAAATCCTTAATTGTGCATTTACTTATGTGATTATTTGTCTAATGTCTATTTCTCACATTAAAAAGAAAGCTCCAGGGTGGAAGAGACTGGCTATTGTGTTCATGACTATCTCTTTGGTGTCTGGTATAGTGTGTGGCCCATGGTGGGTTTACTTGGACCCGGGGTACCAGGAAGGGTAGGTACGGGCAGGAGTAGTTTGCAGTAGCCAGCCTCAAGGTGGCGCCCTCAAGATCAATAGAATATGCCTATCCCTCCCGAGACTAGGCTATAAAAGAGTACAGCTCCCATCATTTCTTCTCTCTCATCTTGAAGACACCAAGGCAGGCTTGTAGAAAGGCTCACGTGGCAAGGGACTGAGGTGTCCATCCTGTGAGGGAGTGAGGCTGTCCAGAAACCACATGCATGGGCTTGGAAGCAGCTCCTCCAGCCTTCAGAAAGTCGCAGCCTCAGTCTACAGATTAAATGGAACCTCAGGAGTGGCGCCGAGCCAGAACCACTCGGCTAAGCTGCTCTCTAATTTCTGAACCTCAGAAGTTAAGTGAAATAATAGGCATTTATTGTTTTTAGCAGCTGACTTTTAGGGTAATTTTCACTTAGTAGTAGATAATTAAAACAGGGCTCAATGAGGGAAATAGGTACATGAGAACAATCCTCCTTCCTTTGGTTTATTAAAACAGTGCTTGTTAGGGACTCCCCTGAAAGGACCTGGGACCGTCCTTCTGGAGGGTTTTTATTTGTCAGATGTCCTGTAGTTGAACAGCTCTCTATATTCCTGTTTCCGTGGTCTGGGGTTTGTTGAAGGGGCTCTGGCTACAACCTCAGCATGGATATTGTAGTAGATTGAAAAGCTGTAGCTTACACTGAGTTGAAGATTCTTGAGGGTGTGGTGAAAGAGATTCCTTCTCAATGTTGGGATTTACTAGGATGCCTCATCTGGAAGATCCTCTCTCTTGAGAGAAGAGAGGTTTGCTAAATTTGTGCTCCTGGATGCCACATGGGCATCACACAACATTTCAACCTTGTGAGAAGTCATTCTTTTTCACAAGATCTCAAAAGATTAGGGTCTGTGCTGTGTTTCTGAGACAGTGGAGCAGTGTCTGAGAGCTCCAGCTTAAAGTCCCATAGACTGTGACTTTGGGTCTTGTTCTGTCTTTTACTACCTGTGTGTTATTCCATCTCTCTAAGCCCCAGTTTTCTCCACCTATAAAAAGGGATTCATGATACTATTCACCTTCTTCATAGCGTTGGTGGAAAGATTATCCAAGGCAATGAATTCAGCAGAGTGCCCAGTGAATAATAAAAGCTCTATAAATGGTGATAGAATAAGACTGAGTCAGCAGTGGGTGTCAGGTTCCAGATCTGCCTCTAATTAGCTGTGAGAGTTTGGCCAAACTTTTAACCTCTTAGTGTCTTAATTTCCTTATTTATAACATGAAGGGTTAGTCAAGTTGGCATTTTTCAAAGTGAGATCCATAGAACGATTTGCATTAGAATCAAGACCATTTGCCTAGTAAATAATGTAGATCTCCAGATCCACCCTAGACCCACAAAGTCAGAGTCTCTTAGAGTGAAACTTAGGAATCCATGTTTTAACCAGTTCCTCAGATGAATCCTATTGTACTCTACCTGAACTGGCCTTGTATGACTCTATCAAATGGACCTGAGTACCGGTTAAAGTACCAGTTAAAGTACCAGGAGGAGCGTACCACATGGCCTGAGGGAACAAGTGAGGAAATAGCGTGTGGAGTCTTACTCTGCATTAATTTTCCATCAGGTAGATAAGATTTAAGATGTTCTTCCTTACCTCACACCAGGAAATCCAGATATGTGGAATGAATGTACTTCTTTCTTATGCCCACAGGAGGTCAGTGAAACATTAGGCCTGTCCTTTGTAACATTTCAGAACAAAAGAGTTTTGAACGGTGTGGACTGTAAATGGAATGCTCATATGTTAAAGAAGATAAGCCTTGTTTACTAACATGCATCCCCATTGAGTGTTGGAGCTTCCATGCAAACAAAAATCTGGCAGAGCCTTGCTCCTTACAGAGGGAGGAGCACTGGCTTTCAGGTTCATAAGCTTTAAATCTATCAGTAGATTTTCTAAAATAACTGTGCTTAGAGCTCCAGGAGTCATTTCAAGGCAGAGAAAATTCTCGGTTTTGAATCTCTTTGGGGCAACTGTCAAGAAGAGGTCAAAATGGCTGACGTGTTGTTTCACATCTCCCCAACAGACCTGAGGTGGAAGGGTTATGAGTCAAGCTCAGAGATGGGCTAAAGGAGGCTCAGAGCGGCTACGGCACCTGACTGAGGGCAGGGGGTGGAGATCAAAGCTGGGTCCACTGCCTTATCATTGAAGGCCTTCTTTGTAAGATAGGGTTAACATCACAGGGCGCTCGAGCCAAGTGTTCTTTTAGCCAATTTATACCATTCCCTTTGTTTTTTATTGAGCTTCTGTCTGGAAGTCAGCAGTTGGTCTTTTCCCTAGTGCAGTTTTTTTTGGGTATTTTTTCCCTTCTTTTAGAACCAAAACCATAACCAGGGGAAAGTAGAGGAAGTGGGATAATCAGGGAACAGCCCATCATAATGGGTCCAAGTGTCTGCATCTCCTTCCTGAGCCCTTGTCACTGTCCTGGCCACACTGCCTCTTCACTCCAGTGACCCTCCGAGGCTGCAGGGTCTAAAGTGTGTATGTGTGTTTTTTTCCTTCTCTCTCTTTCTTTTCTTTCTTCCACTGTATGCAAGGTGGCTTAATGACTAATATACTGTTATATAAACCTAGAAAGTGCTGGGTCATAGAATCTAGCAAAGATCAGATCAGCAATCTGATGTTTTGCCTCAGAGCAAAAGATCATGCTGATCAACATTAACTACCTAACTCATTAATTAATTAATCAGCTTACTTGCCAGACATCTCATGGAGAATTCCTCCATGCCAGGCATTTTCCTGGGCACTAGGGTTTCAAAGATGAGCAAGATGTGGGCTCTGCTGTGAAGGAAACTGATCTCAAGCAAAGGTCAAAAATAAAGTCGATGACGCTAATACACTTTGAAAAATGATAGGAGAATGCCTGGAGGGATATAGGTTTCTTCTATCTAGAGGGCATAGGTTGGGAAATGACATTTTTCTCATATTCTTATGAATATCTCATGTAAGATTTGTAGCAGGGGAGGCATGAAAAACAAGGAGAGAAGAAAAAGTATCTTTGTAGACAGGGCTTGAGCTCAGTCTTACAGGGTTCCCTTTGGGGCTGAGGGACAGAGAGGACCAACCATGCCGGACAAGGAGGTGAGTAGACAAGCTCAGTGTGAAGGGCTCCTCCCCCTGGAGAGGATTGCTGGACTGCAGAAAGCGGATCCTCATGTCACCTACTGTTGCTGCTCCAAAGGTCCTTGGTCAGAGTAGAGGTCCTGAGTGAATCTGAACACCTGTTTCCCTGAATCCACTGGCAAGCCTATCTGGCCAGGACAGAGGAGGACTATGGGCAGAGGAGGACTATGGTCTGGATCTGGACTGGTTTAGATCACTTCTGCAAACACATTCTCTGAGCTGACAATATCTCCCACCATGTAACAGTGCCTTCTTCCACATCCTTCTTTTACTTTTGTTCACTGGGTAATCAACACATCTTGGATTACCCAGGATTGTCTTGGTTATAAAACTGAAAGTCTTGTGTGTCCCAGGAATGCCCTCAGTCTGGGGGCAAACTGGGATGGTTAGACATTCTATAGCCCCTCTCTCCTTTCTCCACATTTCTTTATACACATTTACTTCCCTTTCTTTTCTCCTTTTCTCAGGAACTTGGGGCTCTCGAGTCTCTGGACCACTTAACTGGCCTTCCAGGAAGCTCACTTTCTGTTCTTGTCTTTCTGTTTTGGTTTGGTTTTTGCCTTGTTTTATCTGGTCTTGTCCTTCTCCTTATTTCCATTCCTCAATTCCTTTCAAGCCACTGCTCCCAGCTCCCATGTACCTTCATTTAGGGAAGGTCTTTGCTTCTACTATTCCAGGACTTTGCCAGCTTCCATCTCAGCTTGGTCCTCTCCCTTGGAATAATTCCTCTTTATACTCTGCCATGGGGGTCTATGGAAGGGTTGGGGATGGTGGAGATGGGGGTAGGGAGTCTCCACATAAAGTATGATCAAAGTATAAAGATGTGATCTGTTTGTCTTTCTTTGATTGCTTCCTCATATTGTATTTTTCCTGTATGATTTCATTTAGGAAACAAATTCTGCTAAGAAAAGGTATGAAAATTATAGTTCTAGGACACACAAGATTTTACAATTAAATTGGTGAATTTGCCATTGTGTTCTTATATTGGAAGCACTGTACAAACAACTTGGTAAGATTTCATAACCTTGGTATATCAGTGTATCATGGCTTTCATGTTGACATGTGGCAGTGTCTTGCAGAGTGGCATTCTTTATTGTTCCTGTGTATTTTATGGCTGATGGTCATTCTGAAAAAAGAGTTCCAAAATTGCTTTGAAAGGTGGACTAGGCACTGGCATTGGTCCATAGTTTCCCAAAGGGAAGGTGATGATAGTGATATTTGGCAGTGAAGTATGCAGCACTTTTTCTAGAATAAGTTTGAGAACGTAATCATCAGACCTTTGCATCATGAGAGGAGGCCTCTCTGGCTATCAGGTTGAAAGTCTGATCCGGGTGGGAACTTAGAGAGTCATGGCTGAAGAACTTGACAATCACTCAGAGTTAGGACTGGCCAGAGGCCTCAGAAGTCACCCCTTTCTGTTGTTGTCACACTTGTGAACCGTAGGGGAGGAAGGACTTCCCCTCTACCCTCTAAATTTAATAGCTGGGTCTATAAGGTAAACTGGCAACAGGCAAATTAACAGGAGAACAGGTACACAAACTTACTAATTTATAATGTTACATTCACAGGGATATCACAGGGGGAAAAACAAATACCCCAAAAGTGGTGAGATTTGAGAGTTGAATACCACCTTAATAGACAGAGGATGCTTAGGGGAGAGCAAATGGTTTTAGGAAAGTTGAGTGAAATCGATAGGAGAGATGACAGTTTGTGATAAAATTCGTCTGGGTGTAGTGTTGACTTCTACACTTGAAATGTCCTGCTAAGCCCATTGTAAGCTGAAGATATCAGAAGTCAAAATGCATTTAATACTCCTAACCTACTGAACATCAGAGTTTAGTCTACTTTAAACGTGCTCAGAACACTTACATTAGCCTACAGTTGGGCAAAATCATATACACAAAGCCTGTTCTATAATAAATGTTGAAAACTCCATATAATTTATTGAATACTGTACTGAAAAAAAAAAAACCAGAATGGTTGCTTGAATACTCAAGTATGGTTTCTACTGAATGAATATCATTTTCACATCATCATAAAGTTGAAAAATTGTAAGTTGAACTCTTGTAAGCCAAGGATCTTCTGTAGTCTCTTATCCTGTGATGAGTCAATCTTACCTGGTTGATGAAACTCTCAGCGAAGAAAATTTATGACAATTGAGTTGGTTTGAAGGATCTGTTTTTAGGCAGATAAGGGGAGTTCAGGGAAAGTCTCTCCCTGCATTTTCTATTTTTTAAGTGCCTTCAGCACCAAATAATCAGAATACAAAAGTAACAAAATTTATGGTGGCATGTCCTGTGAGCACTTTCAGTCATATTTTGGGGTAGCATATTTTGTTCCTTACACAACTATGTGGACTCACACCCCACCATTAAAGCTAAGCAGTCACCCAACATGGGAAATGAAGACATTTGGCAGGTGTTCTAATGGCTGGGGCCAGAGTCCTGCCTCTTGTCCTTTTTCTTTTTTTTTTTTTTGAGACAGAGTCTCACTCTGTTGCTCAGGTTAGAGTGCCACAGCCTCAGCCTAGCTCATAGCAACCTCAAACTCCAATCCTCTTGCCTCAGCCTCTTGTGTACCTGGGACTACAGGGGCCCACCACAATGCCCAGCTGATTTTTCTATTTTTAGTAAAGATGGGAGTTTCATTTTGCTCAGGCTGGCCTCGAACTCCTGAGCCAAAGTGATCCTCCCACCTTGGCCTCCCAGAGTGCTGAGATTATAGGTCTTACCCACTGTGCCCAGCCTCTTCTCCTTTTCCTTTGGCTATTGCTGAAAGTTGAAGGAACTCTTTCCATTTTGAAAACCTCCAAATCCTGATCCACAAATTTCAGATGAAGACAGGGCCCAGGTAGGAGCAGTGGCTTGCATGGCCTCAGAATGGTTGTTGGCAGAGCTCCAAGTAGAGGAGAGCTTTCCCAGGGAGAGTGCAGAGCTCAGGCCTCCAGCCAAGGCCAGAACAGGCCCCCTCTTGCTTTGATGCCTGTCATTCCTATCCCTTGGCCAGGAATTTTATCCTCTCGCTGCTCCACCCATCCTGCTCTTACTCATCCTTCCACATTAAGCCCAAGCTTTGCTTCCTTTATAGAGTCTTATTCAACTGCTCACGCCATCTTAACTCTTTCAGGTTCCCACAGACCTCTGTTATCCATATCAGAGCAGTTCCCACATTTTGTGACATGGACTTGTCAAGAGGTCATCACTACTACTTCTTCTTACCTTATAACCTGCCTCATTCTAAAAGATTTCAGACATGTTTTTCTTGCTATGCTAGGGGTTCAACAGTGTGTCTCTTGCACCTGGTCCAGTACTAGCACATAGTAAGTGCCTAACCATTAATTTTAGAACAAAAGAATATATGAAGCTTGGTAGAAGCAGCTGGGTAGAAATCAGCTTAAATTTCTAAGCCAGGGTGCCCAAATCTTAATATACATTAAAGCAGCTGGATATTGTGTTATAATTTAGATTTCAATTCAGGAGGTATAAGTTAGGGCTCATGCTTCTGCATTTAATAAGATCCATTGGACATAGATGCTGCTGGTACATCACATTTTGGAGTAACATAGGAGGGAAGATTGCCGTATGTTCTGTTACCCATACTGATAAACGATAGGAGAGCAGGGATAGGGTGGGGATCATTCAAGGGGTGCAGGTCATATCCAGAAGGAGTGAAAACAGCTGGGATTCAGAAGGAGCCATACAGAAATACCTGCAGCTTGGGATTTTCTCCTGCCAGGGGTGCAGCTTGAAGTGGACTTTCAGCTTTGTTTATCTTGACAAAACTCATAAGCCATTTGGAAGTTCTCCTACCATTCAGGAAACTAAGGCCTGCAGAATGAAAGATAGACTGGGAATCTTTTAGTAATACTTCCTCACATTGGGGCAAAATACACATTTTACAAAGTGTTACCATATGTTAATACTAAGGGAGAGGTATGATGTTCCATTGTAAGGTGACAAAACAGAGATTGTCCCCTCACAAATAAGACTTGCCTAGGGTAATTCAAATCAGGGAGCACGGATGAAAGGGACAAGGCAATTGGATTTTCACTACATCTATATAGCACTTTCCCTATCTTAACCTCCTTAGTAGCTCACTGCTATATCCAGCCATTTACAAAGGCTGGAGTGCAGTGACTTGATCATAGCTCACTATAACTTTGAACTCAGCCTCAAACCTCATCTTCCTGACTCAAACTTCAGAGTAGCTAGGACCTCAAGTGTAGGTCACTATGCTTGAATAATTTTTCTTTTTGGGTAATTTCTTTTTTAAATCTTCTTTGTAGAGACCTATCTCTCTTTGTTGCCCAGGCTGATCTTGAACTCCGGGCCTCAAGTGATACTCCTGCCTCAGACTCCCAAAGTGCTGAGAATACAGGTATGAGTCACCACAGCCAGCCTACTATGGCTTATTTTAATAATCACCTTTTAGGAAGATTGGGACCTCATCTGAGTTGTTTGCTACCAAACCCTTAGCACCTGGCATGGCATCTTATACCCAGAAGGCACTCCAGAAATATTGTTTAAATAAATGAATATAGAGTTTGACCACTGGAGGGTTTCCATTTACACACTCCATCAAGATTAAGGGTTGTGTTCAGCTGATTGCATTATCGCATTTATGAGATTGATGAGGTAAGAGAAAGCTTCCCCTCCACCCTTGAAAGATTCACTGTAAAACCAACTCACAATAAGGTAGGTTAATAAGAGAAAAGACAACAAATTTAATTGCTACCATGTGCAAGGGGAAAATCACAGAATGATTACCCAGTATCTCAATGAGACCTAAATATAGGTAATTCTGTTGAGAGGCTATGAATTATTACTGGAGGGGAGGGGAATGAATGGACGGGGGAATAGAGTTTGACTTATAAGTGATTCTTTTTGTAAATGAATGAACCTGGCCAGGCATGGTGGCTCACGCCTGTAATCTTAGCAGATCACCTGAGCCCAGAAATTAGTCTTCCTGTGTGTCCAGGAAATGGGATGGATGAGCATCTAGCCAGGCTCTGTCAAAGTCATAGAGCAATTTTTTTCTTGTATTCCAACGTTTTCTAGATTGTTCCATCCACACATTTATTTTGTAAATTAATAGCCTGAACCAGAGCAAGACTCTGTCTCTAATAATAGTGAGCATTGTGGTGGGCACCTGTAGTCTCAGCTACTCAGGATGCTGAGGCAAGAGAATTGCTTGAGCCCAAGAATTTGAGGTTGCTGTGAGCTATGACTCCATAGTACTCTATTGAGAGTGGCAAAGTAAGACTGTCTCAAAAAAAAAAAAAAAAGAACTTGAGAATTAGGTATTATTTTTTTAAAGGGTTGGTCAGGCTGGTATTCATTCTGGATATTCTTTCCTATAATAGATAACAAGATATGAGGGAGGGAAAAGAGAGACAATTATTCTTGATGAGTTTGTCTGGTCTTTATAGAGGTAGAGGGGAAGTCTCTTCCTATGCCTGATGATCTCTAAGGGCTTTAATTCAAAATACTCTTTCTACCATGGAGTCATGTTTTAGGATAAAATTTCCTGCACTCTTTCAGGGTCAAGACTGTATGTCAGTAATTTTCAACCAGTGTGAGAGGATCTTAGGTGTGCTGCTAAATTTGTTAAAGCTCATTTATTAAATTACTTTTGAAACACGTTCAAAGCACAGTATATCCATTCTTTTCTTAAATCTCTTGTTTAATCAACATAATTTAAGTGTTCCATGGATGTATAACTGTAGGTTCAAGTGTGCCATGAGATAAAAAAGGTTGAAAAACCCTGCTGTAGAATTTGGTCTCTAAAATGAGGGGCACCACATTCCCCTTTCTCCCACCCATGCTTCTTCACAAGTTCGGGAGTTTGGGTGTGCTGGGAAGAGCATGTGGCAATGGCATCTTCATCCACGAAGATGATGACTCATGCCATGGGCATCTTACTGTTTCACCCTTACTAGTGATGCTGTAGGTCAATCCCATGCTTCTCTATCTGGTAAAGAATATCTAGCTCTCAACTACACAATGATCTACAGAGCACAGAGCCTTGTCCACAAGGGGAGTCAGGGAGGGAAAGCAGGGCTTATTCCTAATTTGAAGGAGAGAACTGGACCTTCTCATTGCATTTGTTCTATCCTTACACTTCCTTTGCTTGCTTTCTTGTGCCTGGTACGTATTCCTCCAGAAACATTCAAAACTACTTCATAGAAAGGTCTGAACTTCATGTAAGAGCCAATCAAATTGCAAAGGAGGTGTGTCCAGGAAATGGGATGGATGAGCATCTAGCCAGGCTCTGTCAAAGTCATCGAGCAATTTTTTCTTGTAGTCCAACTTTTTCTAGATTGTTCCATCCACACATTTGTTTTGTAAATTAATATTAGCAACAATAGGTAGCACTTATTGAGCATTTGCAATATGTCTGGCACTGTGTGAGTCATACAACATACATTAATTCATCAATTCCTTACAAAAATCTTATGAAGTAGGCTCTGCTTTTACCTCCATTTCACACACAGAGGAGATGAGCAAATTGCCCCAGGTCACACAGTTAGAAATTGCTAGAGCCAGGGTAGAACCCAAGTCTGTCTAATTCTTAAACCATATACTATGTACTAATCAATAACTGGCTTCCACCTGATAGGATCTTCTTTTGCAGCCCACTGCTTGGGAGTTTCTCAACATCCTTGTTTCTCGATCCATCACTACCCCTTCTCCAACTCCAGCCTGGAGATCAGCTTGGCATCCTCTAGGCATTTTCTCTTACTTCAACCATTATTGTTCAACATTGTTCTGACAACCCCAAATAGGTGACTGAAGCAAAGATCTCACTCAGTGAAGATTTCCAAAGTTTTAGAACACACCCAGGAAAAACAAAAACCATGAACAGATCTGTGATTGTTTTTTCAAAGGTGGATTTGGAAACTTTGGTATTTAAAGGGGCAGGACATACAGAAAAAGAAAGGAGGAAGGGGGTGGGCAGTGAGGCAAAATGGTTCCATTCTTCTGAGGCCCAGGAAATCTACATTTTACATAAAATAAGGTGAATGTTTGAAGAGAAAAAGGGAGAAAAGGAAGAATTGATTATGTAGATGTCCCTGGGTGTCTGGAAGAATGATTGATCTTGTCTTGTCCCTGTTCTGCACCTACAAAGATAAACCCATAATCTATAATATTAGTTCGGAATTGAGCAGACTTTGGTTTTAGGAGCCACACTTAGCCTGTAGACCCAAGTTACAATTTTCTTGCTCATGGGAGGCCATGAGGAATTTCCTTATGAGTGATCTGTGAGGGCCAGTCTTTCACATGGGCCTGAGCCCTTTTACCTTTCAGTGGGGATTGGGCTGATGTATAATGTTAGTAGCAACTATTCATTTGGGGAGGGGGGTTGCACTACTCAGCCCGCAGGCTTGACCTTCCCTTTTGCATCAGGGGAGGTTCCTGAGGATTTTATTTTCCTTTTCCCTTCCTTCATTAGCCTTTGACATCCACAGCTTGCTGTCATCTACCATGGCCATCTCTTCATTGAGGTAGTCAGCTTCTGGCATGTGATCTTCTTCTGTAAGCCATTTCTTATCATTGGCTGGGCAATCTTTTTTTTTTTTTTAATTTGTTTTTTTTTATTTGAAATTAATATGAGGGTACAAATTTTTAGGTTACATTGTTCTTACTTCCAGGGTACAGTTCCGTTTGTAAAAGAGCCCCTCACCCAGGGGGCTTGTTATACACCCTCACAATGTGCATATTAGGTGAGACCCCACCTCATGCCTTCCTTACTTCTGCCAATCATCCTCCCCTTTCCACCCTCTTACTTCCTTCTAACCCCATACTAGACTATATTTGTGTTTGGTTGTTCTTATGAGCATATAATTCTTTATATATTGATTTCATATTAGTATGGAGGACACTGGATATTTATTTTTCCATTCTTGTGATACTTAACTAAGAAGAATGTGTTTCAATTCCATCCAGGTAAATATAAAATATGTAAAGTCTCCATCCTTTTAATGGCTGAATAATATTCCATGGTATACATATACCACAGTTTCTTGATCCATTCATGGGTTGATGGGCACTTAGGTTGCTTCCACGACTTGGCAACTATGAATTGAGTTGCAATAAACATTGTGGTGCAAATTTCTTTGTGGTAAAATTATTTCTGTTGTTCTGGATGGATACCTAGTAATGGAATTGCAGGATCAAATGGAAGGTCTATTCTTAGATCTTTGAGGATTCTCCATACTTCTCTCCAAAAAGGCTGTATTAGTTTGCAACTGGCTGGGCAATCATGATGCTCACATGGATGATGTGTTCAACGCTGCAGCTCAGAGTCTGCTTTCCACACAGATGTTCACTCCAGCCCCTTTAGGGAAACATCTGGATCCTGCTGTCACCAGGAACCGTTTTGCTTCTGGCTTTTACTTTTCCCATCAACCAGAGCCACCTTCCCAAGCCTTTGATCCCACCTGGCCTTATTCCCCTTCCTATATAGCCTTGAATCCGTGGTTAACTATTTAACTGAAGGGGTAACATTGGATGGTGTCATTAGGTAGAAAAGAACCGGGAAATGAAGGTCTGAGGCAGGGAAGAAGAAGTATTCTCCTTGCAGTGCTGTAGGACAGTTCTGCTCAGGGCACAGAAAAGTGAGTTATGGGAATCATTGGGCTCCTATTTAAAATGAAATTCCTCTATCTAGGTAAAGTGTTACCAGGAAGGGAATCTGGGAATCCTAGCTCTAGATCTGGTCTAGGCAGTCCCGTTTTATTCCAGGTGTGATCTTGTAGACTACCTTTTAAAAATGATCTGGACATCCTTGCTAACCTAATTGTACCCTTACCCAAGCTTCCTGAATCAGAGTGTTTGAGGATGGACCTAGGAATATGTATTTTAAACAAACTTCAGCATGATCATTATCTACGTAGGGTCTGAGGATCATTTTTGGATTAGCCAGATTCATCTCCCCCAGGAGGCATTAAAAGTCTCTGTCACCTCTTGATACTGCCCTGAGACTTCCTCCAAGTTGGACAGAATTCAGACTTGCCAATCAGTTGTGATTTTTCTTTTAATCCCTTGGAACTAATTCCACTCCCTTCCCTGAAGGCCCTAGAGTGGGACGAGCATACTTGGCTTGGGAACAAATAGAAATTCCACCTGAAATCCCCATGTTCTTCCCTCTGCCTTCTCCCCATGTTGAGAAGTATTTTCAGCATCTCCCTTCTGTGTGCTCGTGGAGGGGGTTTCAGTGTGACCAGGAAACAGATTAATCTATCAGGATAGGCATTCAGAGATAAAAATCTAGTCTTTTATAACTTTTAAAAACCTGCCTTAGGGAAAGGAAAATAACCCAGCACTCCTTGTACCTAGGACCTTGGTAGTTTCTTATCCATCTTGAGATAAATCAGATCAATTAATTTCCCCTCAGAATACAATGTGGTGCTTTCCAAACAAGGACTCTGCCATCAGGGTCTCTGCAGCTTCCTTCCACTGTTGTAAAGATGGGGCGTTGTTACACATTTCTGGGACAGCTGGTTTCTGTCCTTTGAAATAGCACAAGGTTTGAACCAGAGGACCTGAATCGAATCCAGATTCTCTCTACCTGCTACACGTGTGTCATCTTGCAAGTCACTGAACCTTGTTTCGATTTCCTCATGTCCACAAAGGAGAGAATCCTAGTTCTCTCTACTTTCTCATAGGTCTTTTGAGGACAAATTATTCTTGTTTTGAAAAGAGTGGAGCTGGCTGGGCACCGTGGCTCATGCCTGCAATCCTAGCACTCTGGGAGGCCGAGGCCGGTGGATTGCCTGAGCTCACAGGTTCGAGATCAGCCTGAGCCAGAGCAATACCCCATCTCTAAAAATAGCCTGGCATTGTGGCTGGTGCCTGTAGTCCCTACTACTCGGAAGGCTGAGGCAAGAGAATCACTTGAGCTCAAGAATTTGAGGTTGTTATGAGCTGTAATGCCACAAAGGGTAACAAGGTGAGATTGTCTCAA
>NW_003852573.1:24652-38727 GCF_000181295.1 Otolemur garnettii | reverse complement strand
AAAAAAGAAGGAAAGAAAACAAGAAAAAGAAAAAGAAAAAAAAGAAAAGAGTGGAACTGTGAATTGTTAGGAAGAGGACTACCTCAAGGACTACCTCAAGCACCTCCACCAGGGGCTCCACCTGCAGCCGGCAGAAAGAGCCCTGCTGAGCTTCTAGTGGTCCACAAACACTGGTGAGCATCATCGGGGTGCTGTCATGTTTGCGGAGTCACCCTCTCTGGCTCTCCTAGGTTATTGGTGGTGCTCCAGCTAATTTTAGTATTGGTGGTCCAGTGGCTCAGATACCACATTCAAGCAACTGCATGAGACAAAGGGGGTTGGATGCTTCATAAAGGCAGAAGGGGTACTGTTCCAACCATCACCTCCAGGGACTGAGTTATAGACTTTGAACTAAAGCTGCTATCTTGTATCAAGAGATAGAAAGCTACTTATTCAACTTTCCAATGGCTTACAAACACAGTGGAGTAAGGTGCCGGTAGGTAGCCAGGCTGGCTGTTTAGAGTATTGGATTTTGAGGAGCTCCTGATTCAGCTCTGTGACCTAGTCCTTCCCTCATCAGAGGTGTTGGAGCTGACACTGGTGAGTGTTATTCCCAACCCTACATGCTTTTATTTTTAAGAGGTTTATTGTTTGTCCAAGAGTGGTGGCTCATGCCTGTAATGCTAGCACTGTGGGAGGCCAAGGCGGGAGGATCACTTGAGCTCATGAGTTTGAGACTAGCCTGAGCAAGAGAGAGATCCTAACTCTACTAAAAATAGAAAAATTAGGTGGACATTGTGGTGGGCAACTGTACTCCTAGGTACTCAGGAAGCTGAGGCAGGAGGATCGCTTGAACCCAGGAGTTTGAGGTTGTTATGAGCTAGACTGAGGCTGTGGCACTCTAGCCTAGGCAACAGAGTGAGACTCTGTCTCAAAAAATAAGAGAGAGAGAGAGGACGATTTTCATTGTTTTCTTTGCCTAAGGAATAATTTCGGGAGCCTTGGCAGGGCCTTAGTAACTCCATGGAGCAGCTGGCCCACTTGGCTATTTAAGAGGATTTCCTTGAAACTATTAACCAGGCAAACAATTACATCTCATTACTCTCACCCAAGGTGTATGGTCCAGTGGCTCTTTTTAAATCAGATAGATCATGCCAAGCTCCTACTTAAAACCTTCTAGTGGTTTCTCTTTAACTTGGAATAAAATCTAAACTCTCTTTCCAGCCCTCACCTACTGTCTGCACCTACCTCGCACCTCTCCCATATTTCACACCAGCCTCCACCTGCTTCTCAGAGATAGGCCAGCCATGACCATTTCCACCTTGGGCCCTTTGCAATGACCAACACTTCTCCTTAGATTTCCGTTTGCATGCCCTGTGCATGAAGTAGCTTTTCTTACCTTCAGATCTCTCTTCAGATGTCACCTCCTCTGCAAGGCCTTTCCTGACTACTCCATCTAATGTTTCTTCTATTACGTACGAGACCCTATTTGCATTCTCTGCAGAGCACTCATCACCCTGGTGCTTTTCTTATTTCTTTATTCTGTCTGTTTCCCTTAGAATAGAAGACAGAGAACTCATGCTCAGCTCTATAATCTCTGCTCCTAGTACAGTGCCTGGCACATAGAAGGCCTCAGGAAACACCTGGTGACCTTCTAGATAAATTGCCTTTAGAAACAGAAACCCTAATTGTAGGCCTCCAGCTTACTAGCTGGGTGGTCTGAGGCTCTGCTTCTTTTTTGTTAAATGGTGATAACACTTCTGACTTTGCAGGGTTGTTGAAAGGTGTAAGAGGTGGCTTCTAGAGATGTGACTAGAGCGGAGACATATAGGCCAGGCTTACTGAAAGGTCAGGGAGGGTGACCTGCCTGAACAGTGCAAAGGCAGTGTCTGCACCCCAGGAACAGTTAGAGACTCCTTTTATATGGTGCCATAGGGAAGGGGCAAATTCCTTAGCTTGCCTAGAAAGTTAGGGTCCTTCGGCACAGAGTTTTTTGGGGGGAATAGGGCTAACTAGGTACTTTGTCTTAGGAGGAGAAGAGGAGAAGAAAGAGGAGGGAGGAGAAGAAGGGGAAAGTTTGTATGTGGCTGTGTTAGGAGCCCTCCAAAGGTTATGAGTATTTACTAGGAAAGAATATGTACAAGTGCCTTGATCGTAGGAGATGCTCATTAAATGCATGCATGTGCCTACATGTATATGTAATTTGTTTTTCCTTTTCTTTCTCTAGCCCTGGCTCTGCCATTTGTGGGGCCCATGGTCTTGTGAATCGTTTTTGTTCTCTGGGCTTCATGAGAGGAGAGGATTATGACCACAGTGACAGTACTGTGATCAGCACAGACAGTCCAGGCTGGGTTTGCTCTTCACTAGGTGGAAGGAAACCAGGCCTCTTTTCCCCCAGGTGCGTGGCTAAAAGGCTTCCCTAAGTTAGCGCAGAGATGCTCTGCCCCCACCTCACTGGACTTGTTGGGGAGCGTCAAAAAAGGAAGCTAGTGAACGAGACCACCCCTTGAATACTAAGCAGGATCTTAATTTCTCCTTGAATTGGCAAGCTTTATATTATGGGCCTGCTGTTGGCAGATAGGGGGGAAACTTTGATGGAGGCTGAGTTAAATATGGCCGGGATTTACAGTGGAATAAAAGGTGCCAGATTAATAGGGTTTCTTTTCTCTGAACCGTAAATTGGAAGCCCTGGTGTCTGATGGGCTACTAAATCTCCAGTCCCAGGGGCTTCTAGATAAAGAGATTTGGGAGCACCCAGCTGGCAGCAAAGGGTTGACGCAAATAATGATCTCACCAGAAGCTTTGGCCTGTGAGGGCTCTGGGTTGAAGGGCAAAGGGGCCCGCTGTGTCTGTATGACAATGGTGTCTGAGCTGTCTCTGAACACTGCTAAGCAGATGTGTTGGCTTTTCCCCACCTCATCTCACAGATGGATGGACCAAAGAGGACAGTAGAGGACAGACAGGTCAGTATATTTGCACATCTCTGGTAGCCCCACCTCTCCACTCACCTTTCCTTCCCTGCAGAGAGCAGAGAGATGGAAAATAGCCTAAGGACACTCCTGTAAGTTCCAAGGAATATCATCTTTGGTGAAATACCTTTCAGCATTTTCAGGAGCAGAATGTGGTCATATTGCAAAGGATTGAGCCTTTCCTTACTCGCTTGGAGTTGGGTACCATAAAGGTAGAGCACAGGATGGAATTTGGTCTAACTGCTGTTCAAGGCTCTCTCCTGCACTGCTGCCTGAGAACTCTAGGAACTAGACGGAAAGGCAAGGAGTCTATTTCATCTAACTGTTGTTGTAGTAACTTCAAAGTAGGTAGGACTGGGATTTTGAAGGAGCTCAGGAAATTTCACCCCAAAATGTGACTCCTTGGTATTGAGAGATTTGGGTCTGAAAATGAGATATTATCCCAAGATGAGCACAAAAGGAAGTGGAGTCCAGGTTCTTTGTGGGCAATGTGGCCTCTATGTATTTGGGTGCCAGCAGGCTGAGTTTGAAAAACAAGTCAGCACATGGGTTAAGGTGGGGTGGGAATATAAGGGTTGAGGGGGTGGGGATTGGCACACTCATTCCTTCTGGGGTGGGGCTTGTGCTTTCATTTCGGTGTCCCTGCCCTCAATTCTATTTGGGCAGGTCCCTACATTTGGCCCTATCAGGTATAAAGAGTATTTTGAGGCTCGGTGCCTGTAGCTCATATGGCTACATGAGCCAGCCACATACACCAGAGCTGGTGGGTTTGAATCCAGCCAGGGCCCGCCAAACAACTGACAACTATAACCAAAAAATAGCTGGGCATTGTGGTGGACACGTGTAGTCCCAGTTACTTGGGAGGCTGAGGCAAGAGGATGCTTAAACTCAAGAGTTTGAGGTTGCTGTGAGCTATGATGTCATGGCACTCTACCCAGGAGATGTAATGAGATTGTGTCTCAAAAAAAAAAAAAAAAAGAGTATTTTGAATTAAGGGTCCTTGAAGATCAACAGACTTTGCAAGGGGCTTTCCCTCTATCTACATAAACTATGGGGACCCATCAAAAACAAAACAAAATAAAAAATTGACTTCCCTTCCCCTCCCTGTTACCTCAATACAGTATATTACAGAAAAGAAGATCGAGAGTGCAAACAGACCTGGCCAGATAATTTTAGATATAATACCTGTTTCTCAGGTTAATTTACAAGTAAATCTGTTTCCTCCTATCCATTCATTCTCATAAGAATCTATTCATCCTCCCTAGCAACCATTTATTGCCCCTAAACAGAATTGCGTATATTCCTTATCTCCTCCTGTCCTCTAAAAGGAAGTTATAAAAATATCTGGACCCCATTGGGGTATTGGGTAATCACTCTGATTCTCCCTATGTGCATGATAAATAAACCTCTTTCTCTTCTTAATCTATTTTATTGTGAGTTGCTCTTTCAGTGAACTTTCTAGGGAAAGGTGAAGTTTCCCCCTCCCACTACAATTTCATTTTATCAAGGAAGAAACCAAGGTCCAACCAGACGAGGTGACTTGCTCACAGTCACACAGATGGGTAGCAACAGCCGGACAAGAAACAAAGCTCTGAGCCACTCATCCTCTGTGCTTTCCCCTTGGCTTCCTTGAATCTCACGTAGCCGCTGTCTGTAGAGAGGGGTAAGGGTGTGAGCATGGAGGCAATGCTGTGTTTTCCTCCTGCTCCCAGCCTTCTTTAGGGCAGGAGAATCAGCCTGGGGACTGTAAGTGGTCACATGACGGGAGCGGTATACTGTCAGAGCAGGTCCTTAGGAGGAGTGCCCAACTCACGCAGGGATTTAGGAAAGAAGCCTATTTGGGGTAAAGGTAGATCTGTGGCAGGCCTGGACTTTAGCTTCAACTTTTAACTGTATGCTCTTTTGCAGAGAACAATGTGCACAGCCATATACACCTGCCCTAAGGATGGGAATTCTCAGCTTCTAAGGAAGAATCTCTATTGCAAAGGCTTGCCATGTGTCTCTCTTCTGTTCTGTCCCCTGCCTTAAGCAGTCATTCAAAGAGGTTTTACTAGAACATCCAGACAGCTTCCCCTGCTGCTTATCTGGGGCTTTCAGTAGACCCTCACCAGGCCATTCAATATAGGAAACCAGAAAAAAGCAGCATTTGAGGCAAATGCACAGGGGTTAATAGAGAGGTGGGGTCTGCTCCTCTGCTGGTGCCTTCTGCCATTTTCCTGGTGGCTCCTATTGCCTTCCTGACCAGACTTGGAGCACTCCCAGCCCTTCTCTGAGCAGCAGTCATTAAGCCACTTTGGCTAGAGTCTCTACGGACATGCAGCAGAATATTTATGTCCAACCTGCTTTCTTTTTTAAAAAATGTCAACAATTCAACTTAATTTTTTGGCTTTTTCTTTGCTGCATTAGGAGAAGTCAATTTCTCTTATGGACAGGAAGGTGACCTTCCTTCAGTGAAATACAAACTTTTTTCCTTCTAGCCATTTTGCTTTAGAAGACCAATCCCTCCTTGCCCTAAAGCAAAAAGCAAACCCTTTCCGGTGGGTGTGTAACACACACGAACTATTTAGAATAACATTGCATTTAATTTAGAGGTCTTATGTTTATTCTAGAATTGAGGAGAGTCTGGAAAAGAAGAAAAAAGGAAGGGGATCTGGCACCAGGAGTTTTGCTGAGCCTGGGCTGTGGAATGAACAGCCACACAGGCTGCCAATCAAGTGAGCAGGGAAGATCTCAATGAAGGTACCCTTTGAGTTTCTGGAAGGGGGTCTAGATCATGGTCATTGTGAGTAGACAGAGTGCCTGACAATCCTCACTCACTGTAATATAGAGTAACCACCTCTCTTCCCACAGATATGGAAGTATAAAATTGAAAGTAAGGAATGACCTGAAAAAAATGGCAGAAGTGTTTTCTGTCTCAAAACTTCCCCCACACTGTTTGGAAATTGAGACTCTGCATCCCTGCCTCGGGTGGTCAGTCCAAGGGGCAAGGGAATGTCTTTTGTTCTTTGGGCTGGAGACTTAACCCCGGGCCTTGGGTAGGCTTTCCAGGTGGGACACAGAGAAGGGACAATTAGAATCATTAACTACAGTTAAATGACAATAGCCCAGAACTGAGGGCCCTCCCTTTAAATGCTCTGTGCTCTGTGTTTGCAATTTTCTGTACAGGAAATTTGGTACTTTGAGAGGAAAGTCCCCATTTTGCTCCTTTGCCAGCAAAGTAATAAACTTCTTTTTCTTTCCCCTCAACCACTTGTTCCCATTCTTCTGATGTAGCTTAGTGGGCAAGTGCTGAGCTTTTGGTAACAATATGAGGGGAGTACCACATCATCTGCCCCTAAAGTTCTCACTAGCCAAAAGTCTGGTGACTTGCACAAGTTGTGAGTCTTTTTGCTACCACCATCTGGATGTCTTGTGAGGATGTCTCTCTGCAGGTCCACAGTCATCTATAATGACGGAAAGGCTTTGGTGAGGGACTGCTACACCTGCTTGAGGGGGTTAAGCTGAGCAAATGAAGGTTCAGGATACTAAACATGTGAGCCTTGCTTTCTCAGATTGATGACCTCTTTGGAGTTGATAGAATTATTTTTTCTGGTAAGATTAGATCCAACTGTAAAGGGGAGTTTGCAATTTGGAAGAGACCAACTGCAGATTATTTTGTGAAATAAAGAATCCTTTTGTCATAAGTTGAGTTTGTCCCCATTATTTAATTTAAATAAAATCCTATAGAAACCCTAACCTCCTGGACAGTAGATTTTCCTGAACCTAATGCAGCCAATCATTATCTCCTCGCACAGAGAAGCAGTAGACACTTAGGACAGAGAGGAGAGAGGCGTGTCCCAGCGAGCCCTCCATCCTTCTCTCTTCTGCCCACATTCAAGCTGCAATGCATCTGCAATGTTTTCTGGGGCCAGACTCTTCATAAGACAGACTTGTAGGATGCTCGATTTAGAGAGAATGTTGGCTGTCATCAGGTCTACCCTCCTACCTGTTGTAGCAACATCCTGCTCATGATAAATGGCCACTTGAGGGAAGGGACCACTGGGTCTCACTTGACTTTGGTTCTCTAGAACTTGGAACACCATTTGACAAGTTCAGGCGCTCTGTGAATGTTGACAGAGCACCTGTGAATGGCTGATTGACTGAATAAGTGAGTGAATATCTCTCAGCAGGTATTTGGACACCTCCAGGGGCAGGCAGCTTACTACCTCGAAGGCAATATACAGTATTTATTCTCTTTGTACATCTCTCTGATATTTAGGAAGTTATCTAATTTGAGCCTAAAGAAAAGTTTCCCCATGTGTCCTGGCTCTGCTCTCTGAAGTCAGCAAAACACTCTGTGCTTTCATTTTCTCACTGTAGATTTTGTCCTTTTCCTCCTGGTCTTCTTTCTTCACCTGTCTGAGAATACATCCTTCTCCTTATTGTTCTAGAATGCATCCGGTGGATGGTCCGCTCACAGATGCCTTGCCATAGTGGCGCTCTATGTTCAGGCCTTTTTTTCCCTTTCGCTGTGTTGAATGAACATGTCTTATGCACCATTCTTTCTCAGCCAGTTTCTATCATAGAAAACTAAAAGAGAAGCTATTGGTGGTGATATTATCAGTGATGTTTATTTTCTTCTTCACATTTTCTTGTTATAACAGAAAATGCTTACAATAAAATGCGTTATTTTAATAATCAGAAAAAACTATAACACACTGCGTCCATGGTGGGAAAAAAATAATAATAATCTGGTTTACAATAGAGAGTTGATGAACACCCTATCATTGCCCTAGGGAAACTTTATCAAATATCTAGTAAGTACCAGGCACTGAACTAGATAATATAAAAATGAACAAAAATAACCCTTACCTTTAAGTGGCTCCCTGTTTATTTGCTCAAACAGTGATGTCTGTGTAAAGAGGATGCTTATGTTGCTATGGGAGTACTGAGGGGGAACACTGAAGATAAACTGGGAAAGAAGCAAAAAATTTTTTTAAAATAAGGTGTTCAACAGAAAATGTGTTGGGGTAAAGGGAAAACTTCTTTGCTCTCAGAAGGTTCTCTGACAAATCAACTCTCAATAAAGTCAATTAGTAAGAGAAAACCTATTCAAAGTTTATCATTACCATACAGTCATGGAAAATCACACAGTGCCCAATATCTCAATGAGACCTAAATACTTACATATCTTCATTTCAGAGGGAAAAGGGGAGATGATGAATATAGGTAATTCTGTGGAGGGACAAGAAAGGTTTACTGGGGAGGATGATGAGATACTTAGGAGAATGAATGGAAGTGGAGGAAGGAACAGATTGACTTGCAAATGATATACTTTGGAAATTAACTATAACTGAGAAACAAGCATTATTTTGAAAATGGGTCAGATCTAGTTGCATTCTTGATCTTCCTTCCTGAAATAGATATTGAGATAACAGGGAGCAGAAGGAAAGACAATAGGTTCATCTATTCTTTCTGGAGATGGGGGGAAAAGTCCTTTCCAATGCCTAATGATCTATAAAGGTCTTTAATTCAAAATACTCTGTATGCTAAAGAGTCATATTTTGTGGTGAAATTTCCTGCTACCCTTTACAAGGCAGAGATATCAAAACATAAAGCCTCAAATTGATAAATGAGAAACAGTGGCTCCTTCAGGGAACCTGCTCAGGTCTGGTGAGTCTGAAGGCAGGGTGGGGAGGAATGAGGGGAAGGAGCTGGGGGCCAAGAGGATTAAGAGCTCAGAGGGCAGGTAGCTGGAAACTTGGACTTTTTTCTGTGTGAGCATACATGGGGTAGGAGAAGTGGGCAGGGTGATGATAGGTAAGCCAATGCCCCTTTTTATAGCAAGAAGTAGCCAGAGTGGTTGTCATCCAGTTTTCCCTTCAAGCTTTCAGGCCCATGTCTCCTTGGGTGGGGAAATGAGAAGGGACAAAGAAAGGAGCTTCAAGGGATATTGGAGGAAAGGCTGGCCTGGTGAATAGGGAGTCTGGAGGACCTATGGAAACATCATGGGAACACTGTGATCAGTACTCAGCAATTCTGGCCAAAAAAGAGAAAGAATGTGAGTATGATGTAACCTAGGTAATCAATGAGCAATAGAAAAGGACAAAGGTGCCTAGAGACTCAGAGAGACCAATGAAAAAGTTACAAACAATTTCAAATGAGAGAAAGAGGATATGTATACCTCTACACTGCCTTTGTATCTGCCTCTCTCCTCACTTATGAGAGGGACCCACTTTCAATTCTCTTTGGAAGTGCTCTAAACTTCCTCTTTGTTCTTGAATAAAATTTCTCTTTGCTATAATAAAGCCTGTGTGAAGTTACTTTTGCTTTCTATTCACTCTGCCTGTGCTGCTCGAGTTTTATTTTTGGTTTCTATATACTTTTGCTTTTGATTCATCTGTGCCTCAGTTGAACTTTCTAGTTCCACCTAGTAATCAAACTAGGCCAACTGTGTTCAGGGGACTGAGACCCCTGACCCCCAACAGGTGAAGGTATTTAAACAATAACTAACAACTTTTCTCAGATCTTTAATAGTGAAATTCCTGGCAACATGGTGGTCAGTAGGGAAGATTCCCTGGCCATATTCTTTTTCCTGCTCTGCCGTATGAAATAGCTAAAGTAATTGAACATGTATTCTAGATTTAGTCTTCCTAAATTTGAATCTCTGTGCTGTTACTTGTTAGAAGTCTGAATTGTGCTTTTCTATGTATGTCTCAGTTTTCTCATCAGTAGAGAGAGAATAGTAATTGGACCTACCTCATTGGGTTATTGGGAAGATTAAATGAATTAGTATATGGCTAGCTGGGCCTGGCACTTCGGAAATACGCTGGGTTTGTTTGTATCAGGTATATCTTCTCATCATTGCTGTATCTATGAGGGAAGAAGGGCCTAATGGGAATTGGAGTTAGAAGCAGTATGCCACCATCACTAATTGATTGTGTGACTCAAGCAATTTAACTTCTACTGAGATCTAGTTTTCCTGATGAAAATGCAGATGATAATAATTCCCACATCAAAGGGTCTTGTAGCAATTAAACCAGATAATAGATGCAAAAACACTTTATAAATTGTAAATTGCTGAGTACTAGCCGCTAGATTAATATTTTCTCACTAGGCCTTCCCATAAAGAGGGTAGGGATGGATGTTCCTATTGCACAGAGAAATCAAGGACCAGAGGGATTCAGTAATTTACTGCAATTCTCTGGTGATTCTGGTGGGGTCTGGCTGCCAATGCTATCTCTGCACACAGCAATTTCCCCACACTGTCTAGGCCAAATGAGTTCTTCCTGCTATGTCCAGTCCCAGAATCCATATAAATAAAAGCAAAATCCTGCACCAACCTCTTCCTGCCACTTTGCTGGACTCTTAATTGCTTCTTATTTCAGAAATAGTAATAATTAAACCATGAACTTTATTATAATAGACCTCAGGTCAGGCTCAGCATTCTGCATCCTTGGTCAATTTCCCCAGGATTTCTTTAGCTAATCTGGGTGAGAGGAAACTGTCCTGGAGTGGCTCATTTGCATCAAAACCACTATAATTTGTAAGTAAATGGCATTGCTTTTAAATGCAAAGGAGCATCCTTGGATTGACAGAGAAGACTGTCTTTGATTCTTCAAATAACTGCAACCCTTAATGTTCTGGAAATAATCTTTCCTTCTCTCCAATTATACCCTTCCTAGGAGGAGCTCCCTTAACCCTTCTTAAAAATATAGCTATTAAAGTTTTTTTTTCAATCAAGGGCAACTCTCCTTGCCTGCAGGGGAACTTATTTGAGGAAAAGTTCTCAACTGGGAAGACACAGTAGGATGCTACAAGTGCAAAGCCAAGGGGAACAAAGAAGAATAAGACCATCCCAGCCATTAGGAAGTTTACAATCTTGGAAAAGAGATGTTGCTGCAACAATAGAAGGCAGAATATTTTAGAGGGAAGAGGGGAGATGATGAATATAGGTAATTCTGTTGAGGAATTAAGGGACCCAATGGAGTCCCTTGCCTGCTACCCAGATAGAGACCAATATACTGTGATAGCAGGAGCTGTAACAGACAAAGAGTTCAATATTCCAAGGTAATAAGTGAGGAGATGGGAGAAACTTCTCAAATCTATTTCTTCGAGAATTTTGAGACTAAGATTTTTAACGGTGGGGCCTTAAATAAAGGGCCATGGAATTGAGCCTGCAGATTGGCTGGAAATGAACTCATAGTGTTCGGAAGCAGACACTGTCTTCTTGGCTGAGATAATTCCTCGGTAGTGAGTCATAGGACCTGTTCTCAGGCACATTCACTGGTCCAGACATGTCAGTTGGTCGCTCTGAATGCAGAGTCTGGAAGTCTAAGGTTTTACAATAACAATGTTATCTATAAAAGTGATTGAAGAAGTCACAAATCTTGCCCCATCATGGGTACATGACACTTAAGCAGTAAGTGATTGGAATGATAGGTGAGTTAGGGGACCATGGCTGGTTAACTTCCAACTGTGTCTATGCTTCTGTGGAAATTAGACTACTTTTATCACAGTTCCTGTCTTATGGCCTTACATTATCTTAATATAGGTGGTTTCAATGTGGTATAAGAGAGATGCAAAGTTCTTCACCACTTAGGATCTGATTCTGTTTGGGGATTAGCAAAAGTGAGGACAGAAAATGTTTGGTCAGTTGGATCTCAAAGGCAGATATAATTTCTCTACCAAGATGATTCTCTACTGTCTTTCACCTGATAGTCACCTCATAGTCTCAGTCCAGCAGCTCTGCTCAATGCTTGGTCTTCTACTGTAATGCCTGAATCACGGGGATCCCCCACAAATTACTCCGAGGCCGTATCCGATGCAAAAAGCAAGAGGTAGTTTATTTCAAGCTTGAGCCTGGGCTTCCTGATCCTGGTGCAGCAGGAGAGCAGAGAAGCCCCGACTCTAAGATGGAGGGAGATTTTAAGGGTACAGAAAAGAAGGAGGGAGGGGTGGGTTACTGCAGAAAGCTGATAGGGGCCCTGTGGTGCTGGGTGGTACTTGTCTCAAGCTGGTTGGTCTGGGGGTGGGTTTCCATCACTCTGGACAGTACCTGTCTTAAGCTGATTGGTCTAGGGATGGGCTGCTATAGCCCTGGGTAGATGTTGTGTAAGGGTGCTGGTCATGGGATGAATGGAATGCAAGGGAGGGGGAGTGGGCTGCGATTACTCAATAATGTTTGCAGCTGCAAAGGAGAAAAACAACTAAGCTACAAAATGGAGTTAGTCTGGCCCTTACACTACCATTTTGTTGCAAGAAGACGATGCCCAAGGGAAAGAAAGAGCACCCAAACACCATGTTTATAAGAGGAAGGGCTTTATTCACTGGCTGGGACCTTACAGCATAGAAGAGTTCCAAATGGCCACACTCCCCAACTAGCTTGGTCTTTCCCTTTTTATTTACAGTCAAAAAGTTCCAACACATAGATACCCTTCTCATTGGACAGTTTGAATCAACCATGAGATGCTATTCCAGCCCTCTGTGAATTATAGGATTTCACAGAAGCGGAAATTTCCAAGTTCCAGGAAGTTAAGTATATAAATTCCCAAGAGCTGAGTCACCATGAAGAGGACCCTGCAGGTGTATCCTTGTGGTATCCCTGAGAGGACCTGTTCTCCTAGACCACACCCTTCTCAGGTATCCTCTCTCAATTTGAGCATGAAAGCATCTGTTCTTCCCAAACTCCACTGGAAGGGGAGCTTTGCCATCTAAAGTGAATTGATGCACACAGTTAATTGGCTCTACACTCTGCCTCAGTTCTTCCACACTTTGAGCAGTGCCCTGAGTGCTAAGGTTAGATGATAGTCAGAACTAGAAATGGATCTGATTCTAGGCTATGGCCCTGGCCAGCTGTGTAATCTTGGAAATGTCATTAGATCATCTGAACCTTACATCCTTCCTCTGTAAAATGACAGTACTATGGTGAGAATGTTTGCCATCTCCTTCCCATTCACACGTTGAAATCCTAACCCCTAAAGTGATGGATTTAGGAAGTGGGACCTAAGAGTGGTGATTAAATCAGGAGGGTGATAACCTCATGAATGGGATTAATGCTCTTGTAAAAGCAGCTTGAGAGAAAGAGAGACTCCTTGCTCTTTCTACCAAGTGAGGATGGAGTGGGAAGGCAACATGTATAATTCAGAAAGCAGATCCTCAGTAGACACTGAATATACCTTGATCTTGGACTTCCCAGCTTCAAAAACTGTGAGAAATATATGTCTTTTGTTTATAAGCCACCCAATTTGTTATTTTCTTATAGCAGTCCAAAGAGACTAAGATAAAAAATTAGTAATAAGAAACGTGGGCACTGTATTAATGTACACAGCTATGATTTAATTTAAAAAAAAACAACAAATAAAAACAAACAAAAAAAATGTGGACACTACAGTAACAATTACCAAAAATGTAGAAGCAACTTTGGAACTAGATAATGGGTAGAGGCTGAACGAGTTTTGAGACCATGCCGAAAAACCCCCTGCAGGGCTGTGAACAGACCATTGAGGGTGATTCTGGTGAGGGTTCAGAGAGAGAGGAGGAGAGCTGTCAAGAAGAGCTGTCGAGAAAGCCTCAATATTCTCATAGGACAGTTAAAAGGTCATGAACAGAATGTTAATAGAAATATGGACTCTTCAGCCTATTCTGATGAAATCTCACACAAAAATGAGGAACTTTTTATTGGAAACTGAAGGAAAGGTGATATGTAATATGTGAGAGGTCAAAGACCAAAAATAAAAGATTATTCCAAAACATGAACAAAAGGAAACAGAGTCGCAGTTCTGTGTGGGCAACATTGGCCTTTATTTACACCCAGCTGCAAGAGAGCTGAGTTTGAGAAGGAAATCAGCACATGGGTTAAGGTGGATGGGGATTTACAGGGTCAGAAGAGTAGGGACTGGCACATTCTTTCCTGGGTGGGACATTCTATACATTCATTTCTTCCTGGGCGGGTCGGTTCTATTTGGGCAGGTCTACATTTTACTCTACCAATATGCAGTGGCAAAGAGCCTGGGTAAATTGTGTTCATGCTCTACAGCAGTGGTCCCCAAACTTTTAGACACCAGTGATTGGTTTTATGGAAGACAATTTTCCCATAGACTGGGGGTCGGGGAGAGGGAGATTCGATTTTTTTTTTTTTTTTTTTTT
>NW_003852573.1:13022-23369 GCF_000181295.1 Otolemur garnettii | reverse complement strand
AGCCACAGGTGCCGAGCCGAGAAAGCATTTTTGAGAGAGAATATAAAAGTGTGGGCAAATTTGATAGCAAAATTAGTATCAGTCAGCCATTTAAACAGATACCAGTATCTATTCTAAAGGCATTTTGCAGATCATCAGGGCTGCACTGTTCCCTTCACAGGCCCAGAGTGCAAGGGCCTGCAGGGCTAGACAGTTTTAAAGGAGGAGCCACCTTCCACCTTCTCTCCCTCCTCAGGGGCTCCACTCCCAACCCATTGCTGTGCTCCTTAGCTGCCCTAGGGGTGGGTCCAGGAGGCATGGTACGGTGTTTAGGCCCAGGAATAGAATGCTGTGATCAGAGTATTTGTGTCCCTGTAGTAAGTGCTTATCATTTTATATTGCCTCAGCATCCATTTAAAAATATAACTTTAAGTTTTCTCACACCAGAAGCAGGGCTCAATCATCTTTATATGATTTTCAATGCCATGCCCTACCCAAATGACTTCAGCCAGGGGCCAGAGATAAAACTCAGAGGCGTCTCTCCTGATTACCCAGCTGGGTTCCCTGTTTTCCCATCACCTCCTTCAAAGGGATCATTCAGACATTTGCTCAAGAACTTAAATGTGACCACCTCTCAGTCACAGCTTAACTCACTGCAACTACAGCTTACTTGCTTTACACCAGCCAATTCAGGCTCCCGAGGGGGAACCTGCTTGCATAACACCCTGGACCCAGTGAAGGCCTCAACTCACCCATTTCTTTTTTCTGGGTCCCTTCTCTATGTGTACACATCTCCAGGCACGCCATGTGCACCGCCGAGGTCTGAAAGTAGTAAAAACTCTTAACCTTCCACATTATGGTTGTGTCATTGCAGCCACACTTGCATACGAAACCCCTAGGGGTGAGGCTGTTCAAAGACTTGTGTAGGTTGATCCCCGGCTAGAGCTTTTCTCTCTGTGCCTCTGGAAATAATAGCTACTAGCTAAGTTGATGGAGAAATCTGAAGCATGTCATTCAAAATCCTCCCCTTCCCCCAATTCATATATTGAAATGTAACCTCCAAGATGATATTATTAGGGTGTGGGGAGTCTCTGGAGATGATGAGGCCATGGAAGCAGAACCCTCATGAATGGGACCAGTACTTTTGTTAAGAGACCTGAGAGAGACCTCTCACCTCTTCTACTACATGAGAACACGGCAAGAAAGCTCTATCTATGAGCCAGGAGCAGGCTCTCACCAGACACCAAATCTGCCAGTGCCTTTATGTTGGACTCGCCAGCCTCCTAAACTGTGAGAGAGAAATTTCTATTGTTTATAAATCACCTAGTCTCTGATACTTTATCATAGACACCCAAACAGACTCAGACAGTTAAAACAACTACTTCACCAAGTTAATGCGCAAGGGGTGGTTGACAGACATAAAGCAATTAGAAACTTCTTGATTAAAAAAAAAATTTCAGTTTTCCTTTATAACTACAAATCGTTAGTGGTATTGATACACAACTAATGTATATTAGAGCATGGAAGAGATCAGAATATGCCACCCCCAAATATGTCACTCTGGCACAAGGATTATTTTGAGCTAAAGACCTTTGAGATAAATAAACACAGGAGGCGTGTTCTGCCCTCCCCTTACCTATCTCAAAATAGAACATACGTTCTTCCCGTGAATGGGATTTTCTGTACCAGGAAGGGGAGAAGAACAGAGATGAGATGGCACTGAAAATAATTGCACAAACAAACCTCCTAAATAACCATTACCTATCCTTAGTGTCCCCTATACATTTACCTTACCACGATTTAGCACCCCAAAAAGTACAGAAACCCCTTTCCTTTGCTTGTCACTTCATCCTTTGTCTGAAGCCTTGCTGCTTCTTGGAGGGGTTTTCTCTTCTTTAGGAAGCCCTCCTGTGCTGTGTAAACCTTTTCATTTCAAATAAAATTGATATTTTTCTCTTAGTAAACCGCCTTTTGTTAGTTTATGTTGTAGGCTCAGCCACTAAGGGATAAGGGGAACATTTTTTTTTTTTTTTTTTGAGACAGAGCCTCAAGCTGTCCCCCTGGGTAGAGTGCCATGGCATTACAGCTCATAGCAACCTCCAACTCCTGGGCTCAAGCGAGTCTCCTGCCTCAGCCTCCCAAGTTGCTGGGACCACAGGCGCCCGCCACAACGCCCGGCTATTTTTTGGTTGCAGCCATTATTGTTGTTTGGCGGGTCCGGGCTGGGGATTCGAACCCGCCACCTTAGGTGTACGTGGCTGGCGCCTTAGCCGGTTGAGCTATAGGCGCCGAGCCAAGGGGAACATTTTTCCCTTTCCTATTTTCATTTCTTGGATTTGTAGAAAAAAATTTCCCCAGTATTTGGTACTTAGTAGTTCATAAATAAGTGCTTAGTGACTGGTTGAATTCCCTTTTTCATTACCATGCATTTACATATGTATTTTTTTCTCATTTGGAACATTAGAACCTTAATCCCTCTCTCCCCACCAAAGTAATCTGGTTAACTACTATAATTACTTCAAAAGCAGCCTGCGCCCACTCCTCGCTAGATAGCTCCAGTTATGGAACTGGGAGAGGAAGGGTGAGAGGAGGGGTGAGAAGACTTGTGTTTTCTGGAATGTTCAAAAATAATCACTGCCCCTCCCTGGGAGCAGTTGTCCTTCCTTACCCTGTTAATGACTTGAGCATGGGACTTACTTGAATAGCAGGGCCACGTGCCCTTTCCAACAGGGAGCTGTTAAGCCAGTGTGTGGATCATCGTTGTACTAGGCTGTTTGGGAGACTACCATAAAAAATACTGTAAACTGGGTTGCATATGAACAACATTTAGTTCTCACAGTTCTGGAGGCTGGGAAGTCCAAGTTAAGGTGCCAGAAGGATCAATGTCTAGTGAGGGCCCATTCCTCATAGATAGCACCTTCTTACTGAGTCCTCACATGGTACAAGGGGTCCCTTTTATAAGGGCACTAATCCCATTCACAAGGGCTTTGTTCTCATGACCTAATCACCTCCCAAAGTCCCTATCTCCTAGTACCACCACCTTGGGAGTTAGAATTTCAGTGTATGAATGGGAGGGAGTGTAGACATTCAGAACACAGAAGCCAACCTTTTCCCTCTGCCACCCATGTTTCTCCACCTGGCTGGATCCTGGAGAGAGAATGTGATGCCTATGGTTTGGATGTGGTTTCTCCCCAGCAAAACTCATGTTGAAGTTTAATTGGCAGTGCCACAGTGTTGGGAGGTAGGGCCCAGTGGGAGGTGATTGGGTCATGAGGATGGATCCCTCATGAACAGATTCATGCTGTCTTGTGGGTATGCTTGTGTTGCACTCTTCCAGGAATAGACTAGTTCCTGAGAGAATGTGTTGCTATAAAGGGAGGATAGCCTCAGGGTTTGGCCCTTTGCACATCTCTGCTACCTTTCTGACCTACTGCCATGTTATGATGCATTAGGAAAGTGCTTACCAGAAGCCAGGGCCATGTTCTTGAACTTGGGCAGAACTGTGAGCTAAATAAACCTGTGTTCTTTATAAATTACACATTCTTAGACATTCTGTTATAGCAACAAAAAATGGACTAAGACACATGGGCAGAGCCACACTGACCCATGGTGCATGTGCATGAGTGAGAAATAGACTTTTGAGGGCATACACTCATGAGATTTAGGGGTCATTTGTAACAGAAGCTTACCCTGACTGGTAAAGTATGGTTCATGCTCTTCACCGTCTGAAGTGCTACCTGGAACTCTTCTTCTACCTTTACTATTTTCTAAATCTACATCTCAAGCCACAGTCCTCACCATGTGGACAGGCTGCTGACACCTCAAACACAGCATAGAGAGAAACAAAGTCACCATATTACAGCCCGAAACCTGCTTCTTTCCCATCATCCCTTTCTATATACATAGAACCAACTAGAGAAGTCAGATGTCATGGAGGCCATTTCCAAACCTCTCATCGTGCTGGGGCTGAGCTTATCACTTTTACTACTGAAATATCTCTCACTTTTGTTTCTCCTTTTGAAGCCCTTAAATGTGAATCTGGCTTTCCTTTGTCACCTCAATGCCTGCAAGAACTCTATAGCTTTTTCCCATCTTCCTAAAATTGGCAGGTCCTAGGTAAGAATACGAATGGAAAACCGAACATTAAATGTCTACATATTTAAAGCTTATAAAGCAAGTTAAAGAAACTTGCTAACAGATTATATTCTGGTAAGGTGACCAGATTTTAACATTGGTAAAGTGGGACACCATTAACTGGGGGGGGGGTTCTTAATTAAAAATTTGGTCTATATGGAGCAACAAAAATTTTCATAGAATGCAAAAATAGTATTGTAATATATGTTTTTAATTTCAACGTAAGTACAATTTACAAATATACTACATTACAAAACTTATGTATAGTATTATTTTATTCTTTGGCATATTTCTCATTTGAGTGAATTTTTTTTTAATAGATTGCTGTCACTATTTAAAAGGTCATGAAAATTTTCACAAGAATTTGTTAAATTATATTTCACACATAAAATGGCTTTCAAAGTCTCAACACTTAATTGTGATTTTTCTGATGTCCACACTTTATTTACCATAGAAAAAATGCGTTCAGTCGCAGCATTAGTTCCTGGTAAGGACAGTGCGTATCCCACAAGCTTGAGTGCATTATTGTATGGAACATGGTTTGTTTCAAAATGATGAAATATTTCTAACCATTTGTTTTCTATTGTGATTTTTGCTGATGCCCAAGATTTAACCTTTTCCTTATCAATATATTTTTTAAATAATGATACCTCGTAAGTTGTAAGTGTCACTTTCAAGGCAGTAGCTAGACTTTTTGCCGCCACTATAAAATATAAATAATAAGAGTACTGTCTGCTAAATTCATGAAATAAATAAATAAATTACTTACCTAAATTATCTGAATAGCTAATTTGTTGACATCACTTGTTTAACTAGCACTAGCACGCAGTACGATGTGTATCGTCTGAGAGACAGTTACAAAATGTTTTCGTCATTGCCAATGCCAAAAAATGCCATTGTTCATTAAGTCCAAACAATGGTGGTTGAATTCTATTAACTGATCAACAATGAGAACTTTGATAAGCAGTTCTCGATCATCAGTTCTCAACAATTATTTGTTATTATTAAAGTTTAACATTATAAAATTAACAAAAATAATATAAAACTCATATCCTGGTGAAATAGCCACATGGCAGCCGAAAACCGTCTATTCCCTTCCCGTTCTCCTGCCGTTCCCTAGCTTGTCATGCATTCTTCCCAAAAATTGGGACTTTTTTAATATGCTGCGGGACATGGGACAAATTGTTAAAAATTGGAACTGTCCCACCAAAAGTGGGATGTCTGGTCACCTTATATTCTGGCCTTATGGCTTAACAAATATATTGTCATAATGACCTGGGAGCCCAGATTCAGATTTGAAATGTCTGGACTTCTCAGCGTCATAGAACAGAAGATGGTAGGGTGGGATGCACTATTTCCTGACTCCTAGCCCTGGGGTCCCCAACCAACTGGGCCTCACAGCAGGAATTGAGTGGCTGGCCAGTGAGCAAAGCTTTGCCTATATTTATAGATGCTCCCATCACTTGCATCACTGCTTGAGTTCCACCTCTTGTCAGATCAGTGGTGGTACTAGAGTCTCATAGGAGTGCAAATCCTACTGTCAACTGCATACCTGAGGGATCAAGGTTGCACATTCCTTATAGGAATCTAATACCTGATGATGTGAGGTAGAGTTGGGCAGTGATTCTAGCACTGGGGAGTGGCTGTAAATATAGATTATCTTTAGCAGAGAGGTTAGACTGTACAGAGACTATAATAAATCATTTGCTTACAGACTCATATCAAAACCCTATCAGTGAGTGGCAAGTGACAATTAAGCTGCATCTGGTGGCAGGCTTTATAGTGGCAAGTGAAGTGATGTACTTCAATTATACAGCTGCATCTGGTGGCAGGCTTTAAATCAGAATCTGACTGTCTGGATTCTGACTGTCAGAATCTCAGGGCTCCCCTTGATTCTGCATTATGGTGAGTTGTATAATTACTTAATTATATATGACAATGTAAGAATGATAGAAATAAAGTGCACAATAAACGTACTGTACTTAAATCATACCAAAACCATCCCGCCACCCCTGGTCTATGGAAAAATTAGAAAACAGTTCCTAATGCCAAAAAGATTAAGGACTGCTGCCCTAGCCCATTGTCTGTACCCCCTTCTCCTCCCATACCCAGCTCCATTCTATAACAGAAGAGGACCTGCCATAGTTGTGAGGATTCTGGGTTTGCACATGTGAGATCTGCCCACACTCTATAAAAGCAGCCAAGCTATGTCCATTCCCAGGCCTAGGATGAAAATGCTAACAGGACAGTCTACTCTTAGGATGAAAGACCAGAGAAGGCAAGCATTTGAGCCATGGAGGCAGGCCTGGAGTCATGTTGTGGGAAATTCCAGGATCCTGGACAAACCAAGCAGTGTTTTAGAGGGAAAGACACTGGCTTGAGTGCACATGTCCTTGTGGCTCCATGTACTTTTGCCGTCGGATAGAAGCATGCCTGGAGAAGGGTCAGAATGGGTATTTCTAAAGTGTGGAGCTCCTTGCTAAAAACAATTCCTTAATTCATAATCACGATCAACTTTTATTGAGCATATCTGATGTGTGAAGCATTATTCTAAATTCTCTGCCAATAAAGAAACTCAGGCACATCTCTTAATTTGGGATTGAATCCAGGCGATTTGATCTCAGAGCCACTGCACATAACGTGATACAGTGCTCCTAGAATCACCTTCTAAATCAGCGGTCCCCAGCCTTTTTAGAACTGGGTATCAGTTTCGTGGAAGACAATTTTTCCATGGACTGGTAAGGGAAGGCATTAGATTCTCATGAGAAGTGCACAGCCTACAGCCCTCACATGCACACTTGCTCCTATGAGAATCTAATGCCACCACTGATCAGACAAGACATGGAGCTCAGGTGGTGATGCAAGTGATGGGGAGGGGCTGTAAATACAGAGGAAGCTTTGCTCACTCACCTGCTGTTCACCTCCTGCTGTGTGGCCTGGTTCCTTACAGGCCATGGACTGGTACCAGGGTTGAGGACCACAGTTCTAAATCAGATATCTAATTGAGTCTGTCCCCTATTCACCAAAATGAAGTGTTACCCAGTGAGGGTACAGTGGGAAAAAAACAAGATTTGGAGCCAGAAGATTTTAGTTTCAATTGAAGGTCTACTGTCTGCTAGCTCTGTCTTTTAATCAAGGTATTTTGCCTTTTTATAGAATTAGGAGGGTAACAAGGTGTCCCCCATTGGGAACTAACTAAGTAAGCAAGATTAAAAGCTATAAGCTAGTTATTATTATTAAGATTACATTCCACTTACTATCAATGTGCAATACATTACCCTAAAACTTACTGGCATAAAAGAACCATTTACTATGCTTCTGGATTTCATGTCAGGAATTTCAACTTCTGCTTGGGTCCTCCTATGTGTATGGATTATACACATAATAAATTTCTGTTTGTTTTTGTAGGAAACTAGATCACAGCTCCCCAAATATGCCTCTTTTAAGGGTTAGTTTGGGCTGATTAATTTGGAAAACTGAAGATATTGGAGCAGCTCTGGAAACAGAGTTCAACTTGTCCTTTTTTAAAAGTAATATAAATCTATAAAGGAAATCTTTTCTCAGGGTGTTTCCTTCTATGTACCAGAAAGAGAAGCATGACTTTTTGTTTTTTTTTTTTTTGAGACAGAGTCTCACTCTGTTGCCCTGGGTAGCGCAGCATGGTATCAGCCTAGCTTAGAGCAATCTCAGATTCCTGGACTCAAGAGATCCTCTTTCCTTAGCCTCCCAAGTAGGTGGTACTACAAGTGCCCACCACAACAATAGACAATTTTTTTTTCTATTTTTAGTATAGCTGGGGTCTCACTCTTGCTCAGGCTGGTCTCCAACTCCTAAGCTTAAGGGATCTTCCTGCCTTGCCTCCCAGAGTGCCAGGATTACAGGCGTGAGCCACCCCACCTGCCAAAGCATGACTCTTATCAGTGGAGAATACACAGACTTCAATCTGTATAACAGACCTTACAGTTGACCTGGCTTTTCCTGGTCATCTTCCTATACCCTTCCTGCTTTGTTTCAGCAGAATTCAAAACTAGCTCTTTGGCACTTATTTATTTCTCTGGGTATCTTCCATCATACACTAGGTACTATTAAACTTCTGTTTTTCTCTTCTTAATCTGTATTTTTTGTTAAAGACAAATTCTGCTGTCCTGCTTAAGAACTTACATGGATAGAGATAAAATTATTTTTCCACCCTACATTTTTCTTTTGTAAATTTGTCTTTAGTTAGTACGATTTACAGGGCCATAGTTGGGGGAGATATTGGAGGCTGGGGGTTCCCGGTTCTCTGAGTTTCACTGACCTGGTTCCATTACTTGGCTGAGCTAGAAAGTTCAGCCAAGGCACAGCAGTAACCAAAAGCAAAAGTCAGTGGAAACTGAAAATAAAATTGGAGCAGCTCAGGCAGTATGGATAGAATAGGGTGACCAGATGTCCCGCTTTTGGCGGGGACAGTCTCACTTTTGAACAATTTGTCCTGCGTCCCGCGGTGTTTTTAAAAAGTCCCGATTTTTGGAAAGAATGCACAAACAGCCAGGAGAACAGGAAGGGAATATACAGTTTTCAGCTGTCATGTGGCTATTTCGCCAGAATATGAGTTTTATATTATTGTTGTTAATTTTATAGTGTTAAACTGTAATAATAACAAATAATTGTTGAGAAGTGATTATCGAGAACTGCTTATCAAAGTTTGCATTGTTGTCAGGCCCTGCCCTGCCCCCTGCCCTGCCCCCCCTCCCGCCCCGCCCCAGCCATGTTGTCCCGCTTTACCAATGTTAAAATCTGGTTACCCTAGGATAGAAAGCACAAGTAACTTACATAAGTTTCAGGGTAACAAAGAGAGATTTTATTTAGGAAAAACAAAGAGAAAGTTTAGAGCATTTCAAAAGAGAGTTGGAGGTGGGTCCCTCTCATGAATAAGTAGAGGTCAGAGAGAGGCAAAGGCTTGCAGGGGTATAAATGCTGCATTTGAAATTGGCTGCAAGTTTTTCATTGGCCTCTCTGTGCCTCCAGGCAGGATTGGCTTTTTCTTTTCTTTTCTTTTTTTTTTTTTTTTTGAGACAGAGCCTCAAGCTGTCATCCTGGGTAGAATGCTATGGCATCACAGCTCACAGCAACCTCCAACTCCTGGGCTCAAGCGGTTCTCCTGTCTCCGCCTCCCAAGTAGCTAGGACTACAGGTGCCTGCTACAACGCCTGGCTATTTTTTGGTTGCAGCCGTCATTGTTGTTTGGCAGGCCGGGCTGGATTCGAACCTGCCAGCTTAGGTATATGTGGCTGGGGCCTTAGCCACTTGAGCCACAGGCGCCAGCCAGTATTGCCTTTTTCTATTGGTCATTGGTTGTTTGTTTCTATTGGTCATGGTTACCTAGGTTACTTCATACACACTTTTTTTTTTTTTAATTGAGACAGAGTTTTACTTTCTCACCCTCTGTAGAGTGTGCTGTAGTGTCATAGCTCACAGCAACCTCCAACTTTTGGGCTCAAGCAATTCTCTTGCCTCAGCCACCCTAGTAGCTGGGACTACAGGTGCCCTCCACAATGCTCAGTTTTTGTTTGTTTGTTTGTTTAGCATCCCTGGAGCATGTGGCTGACACCTTAACCACTGAGCGATGGACGCCCCATACCCACATTCTAATGTGCCCTCCAGACTTTCTGGTTCAGCAGGTCAGGTTTTCCTCCCACCTGCTTGAAGCCCCTTTCTTAGTGTCCCTTCTCAAACCTAAGATAGGGAGTGGGAGCATATTTTTTCTCTTCTACTGAACTCTCTGTTTGTTTTTCAGCCACACTAATTCTGACCTTGCTGGGTTTGGCCAAGATTGCTTTGCTAACTGAGAGGGGGAAGGGAAGGTGGAAACTTTGTAGTTCACAGCTAGGTTTAGGGGCTTCCCTTCCCCAATGTCTGACCAAAGGTCAGTTCAGGATGGGGTAGGGGAGCATCCCAGGGGACTCCCCACTAGACTGCCTCCTCAGCAACTGGAATGTCTAGGAAGGGTTGGAAAAGAATGGCTCATTTTTATGTCTCCTGCCTGGAAGTTGGGGTAGAACACTGGATTTGTTTTGGTGTGATCTGTGATAAGTAGGAGTATTTCTGGTGTCATTGATTGGGTGAGAGCAGCCAGGTCATCTGAGCTGTATGTATTGACAAAAATGCACATGGGTTTCATTTTGTAGATCTTCCTAGAGTGAATGCCTGATTTCCTAGGTCACAGAATAATAAATTGTATAAATATAAATAAAA
>NW_003852573.1:10606-11233 GCF_000181295.1 Otolemur garnettii | reverse complement strand
CTACCTGGACGGCTCCCGCGGTGTGGTCGTCCACTACCTGCCCAGCCGGGAGGGCGTGGTCTGGTCTGGGTCTTGCTGGAGCTTCCTCATCTCCTTCTGTGCCTCCCCTAAGGCGGCTGGTGCTGGGAGAGGGAGAGGACACGGGGCCAGGCTGTGGGGTAGAAGTGAGACGAGGAACTTGTGGTGGGGTGACGGTCTCTGGTAGGGTACCGGTCTCTGGTGGGGTGCTGCTGTCTGGTGGGGTACTGGTCTCTGGTGGGGTACCAGTCTCCGGTGGAGTGCCAGTCTCTGGTGGGGTACTGGTCTCTGGTGGGGTGCCAATCTCTGGTGGGGTGCCAGTCTCTGGTGGGGTGGCGGTCTGTGGGGGAATGCCGGTCTCTGCTGTGCGTGGTCTCCGGCTGTCTTTGCCAGACCGGATCCAGGGGTCTTCCATCACCTGGCGAAGGGTGAACCTTTCGCTGGGGTCAGGGGTTAGGATGTTTCTGAGAAGGGTTTTTAGTTTGGGGGTGGTGAAAGCAGGCATTGCACAGGTGGCTTTTCTACATGAACGTCCTGATTCATTACAGTTCCATGAAAAGAATGGGAGGGTCCCGGCCACCATTGTATAGAGGATGAGCCCGAGGCCCC
>NW_003852573.1:0-9972 GCF_000181295.1 Otolemur garnettii | reverse complement strand
AACTATGCTAACTGGGGCGCTAAATACTCTAACACTACTAATGAAAGCTAACTAGGATGAAAAGAATATATGAACTTATACTAAGAAAACAAATAACACTATGCTAAGAACACTATGTACGCTATGCTAAACTACTCACTGGGAAAACTGCAAGCACTACGATCAAGGAAACACGCTATCTGAGGTCTAGTCCGCAGGTCACCGAAAGAAGCTTCCTGGGCTGTAACGACCAAAGACCCAGGCCCAGACAGGGGCTTATATAGGTTTCAGCCTCAATGGTTCTCTATGAGGTCAGAGGCTCAGAGAAATGGACCAATCAGGGCTGGGGTTAATACAGGGTGGGGTTATAGGTTTTATCCTCAATGGCTCTCTATGAGGTCAGCAGCTTAGAGAAATGGACAAATCAGGGCTGGTGATAACCCAGAGTGTTTTTTTTTTTTCTTATATGTGTGCACAACGTTTTTCTCTTGAAAGAGAAACCAGTGCTTCCTATAAAATGGGTTACAAAGATTGATACTTGGTGTATTAAAAATTAAAACCTGTACAATATTTTAGTGGACTTTTCAGTTATAGTTTCAAGGTCTGTAATAACTTGATGTTGGTAGAGACCACATTCTATCTATATGGGAAATATCTAATTCCTTTCTCTTAAAATTTGAATTCGTGTTGGAAGGATGCTACAAATAGCTGCCATCATGATACTATACAGAAATGTTCTGGGGTGTGTGATACCCAACAAGATCCCTTATGAACATCTAATGAGCTGCTAGGAAGATGAGTCTCATCATTTTCCCACAGGATTGACATAAGATTTGTCATCAAAAACCTTGGAGGCCAGACATCAATGGGCTGAAATATTCCAAGTCAGAGAGGGAAAAAAGGTCTGTCTAAGAAGAGATAGTCTGTCTAAGAATAGAGAGTTCCAATATCCAAGAAACTGTGCTTCCAAAATGAGGAAGAAATTAAGACATTGTCAGAAATCCAAAAGGTGAGCAGCAGCAACCCTGCTCTCCAATAGAAGGAGTCCTATGGTTGAAAAGAAAGGACACTAGACAGGAGCTCAAAGCTGGATGAAAAAATAAAGATGTCTGGTAAAGGCAAATACATGGACAGTTATGAAGCCTAGTACTATTTTTGTCTTGCACTTGATATAAGGGACTAACATATCAAAAAAGGCTCTTATGAGTGGATGTTTTGGACACATGGAATCTGGGGACACCAATAACTGAAAGAGCAATTAGCTAAGAGAAAGAAATAAAAGGCACTCAAATGGAAAAGGAAGGGATCGGTTTGCAAATGACAGGATCTCATATGTAGAAAACACTGAAGATCCCACAAAAGAAGTCTAACAACCAAAACAACTTTAGGAAAGGTTCAGGTGGATGGAATCTCAAGGGACCCCAAGTAAAACAATCTTGCAAAAGTACAAACTTGGAGGTCTTACACTTCCTGTTTTCAAAACTCATTTCAAGCTCCTGTGTGCAGAACAGGGTGGTCCTGGCACCGTGCAGACTTAGAGAGGAATGGAAGAGAACCCTGAGACCAGAAATAAACCTGCTCCTGGATAGGTAAGTGATTTTACAAGGGTGCCATGAGCTCCCAGTGGGGAAAGGACAGTCTCTTCAGCAAATGGTCCTGGAACGACTGGACATGCACATGCAGGAGAATGAAGTTGGACCCTCGCGTGACACCATACACAAAAATTAACTCACAGTGAATTGAGGCCTTCAATGTTAAGGGCTAAAACTATGAAACTCCTGGAAGAAACTGTAGGAGAAAGCTTCAGGACAATGGATTTGGCACTGATTTCTTACCTATAGGACCCAAAGCCCAGGCTACATATTTAAAGTAGGTAAAAAGGACTACATGAAAATCTAAAAGCTGGGCTAGGTGAGGTGGCTCACCCCTCTAATTCTGGCACTCTGGGAGGCTGAGGTGGGTGCACTGCTTGAGGTCAGGAATTTGAGACCAGCCTAAGCAAGAGCAAGACCCCCATCTCTAAAACTAGCCCAGCATGGTGGCTGTCGCCTGTAGTCCCAGCTACTTGGGAGACTCAGGGAAGAGGAGCTCTTGAGCCCAAGCGTGTGAAGTTGCTGTGAGCTATGATGCTATGGCACTATACCCAGGGTGACAAAGTGAGACTCTGACTGAAAATGAAAAAAAAAGGAAACTAAAATCTCTGTGTGTCAAAGGACAGGAGAGATCAAAGGCAACGTATAAAATAGGAGAAAATACGTGCACTTCATATACCTGATTAGGGGTTCAGATCTAGAACTTGTAGAGAACTCCTATACGTTGACAACAATAAGACAAACAATCCTATTAAACAACAGCCAAAGGCATTGAAGAGATATTTCTCCAAAGGATATATGCAAATGCCCAACACGCTGGTGAAAAGATGCTCCACAGCGCTCATCATCAGAGGACTGCAAAGGAAAAGCTCAATGAGAACTAACTCTACACTCTTTAGGACGGTACCCCCGTTGCAGTTATTAGCTCAGAAATCCTTACCACAGAACCACAGCATGGTGGACCCTAAAGGAGTTAAACAGGATTAACATGCGAAAGCACAGTCTCAAAGTGGTATTAGTCCCCCCATGTTCATAGCAGCGTTATTCACAATCGCTGAAAGGTGGAAGCAACCCAAGTGTTCATCAAGGATGAGCAGATAACCCAAATGGGGTCCGTACACACAATGGAATGTTATTCGGCCTTACAATGGAGGGAGATTCTGACACGTGCTACCACAGGGATGAACCTCGGGGACACTGCGCTAAGCCAGTCCCAAAAGGTAAAGATTGTGTCATTGCTCTCCTGTGAGGTGTCCAGAGGAGTCAAAGTCATAGACACAGGAAGTAGAAAGGTGGTTGTAAGGGGAGGAGGGGTGTGAATTGGGGAGTTGATGTTTATTGAGGACAGTTTCAGTTTCACAAAATGAGTTGTGTAGATAAATGGTGGTGACAGTTGCCCCAGAGTGTGAATGTACATCACACCACTGAACTGTACACTGCAAAGTTGTATTTTATCAGAATCAAAATGAGTAAGGTTTACAATGTAATGAAACCATGAATTGAAAACAAAAGCAGGGATGTAGGGCCACTGTTAGTAGCAGTTTCCATTGATGGGACCACTTTGAGAAAGGTATGTGGCAATAACAATGCATGCCTCATGGCCTAGGAGTCTCAGTTTTCAGGACACACCCAACAGAAACACCCAAGTGTGTCCTTAGGAAGGAAGGTGCCTGGATGTTCCTAGCAGCCCTGTGGATCAGAGCCCCAGACTAGAAGGAACAGAACTGTGCACAGTAGCATGGATCAGTCTACTGCCCTGTATTCTCACAAGGGCGTAATAAATGGAAAGGTTCCCGGGGACCTGCACTGTGTAACAGATGAGGAAGCTCGGGAACGATAGGGAGCTGGGGAAGCCAGATAGGGAAGAGTTTAGCTACAGCATCAAGCAAAATTAGGTTTGTGCTGGTCGAAGTCAGGGTAGAGGTTTTCCTTGGGGAGGGGATAGACATCATATGGGTCTCCAGGAGACTTTGGGGTGCTGATAATGTGTTTCCTGATTTGGGTGATGGATGCAGGTTGTGATCAATATGTTGTGAAAATATGTAAGTTGTATATTCATGTGAAGTGTACTTAAATGAAAAACTTTCGAGTTGAAATCATCAGACTGCCTAACAAGCCTAGAAGGAAAGAGGGACCCTCCGCCTGTCGTGCCTTGTTCACCAAGTGCCAGTTCACAGTGACCACGTGGTTCTCCCCTTGATACAAGGAGGCTGCCACGTGGCTCTAAGCACTGCAGCTGCATCAGGGTGAGAGCCGAGGCCCAGAGCTCCAGCACACACCTGGTGATCTACAACATGGCCACATCCAGCTGAGTGTCAGGATCACCATGGCTGCCTACGTGCTCCTGAAGGTGAGCCAGGACCCTGCCCCACCCCCATCCACCTGCCCACTCCTCCTTGAGGTGAATTATTTCTTTGCTGGGATGAATTTGTAAGGAAACCCCAGTGGTTCAGAATAGCTTTTGGAATGCCTCCTGTTTGTGTTGAGTGTGGGCTCCAAATTTCAAAATGTTTCTGACAAGGGTCAGGGCAGAGGGACTCTTCTGGTCCACTCCAGTCTCTTTCAGAATCCCTACACAGCTCCAGAAGTGGGACAGTGGCATTTGGTGTGTTAGCTTCCAGGGCTCCAAGAACTGGGTCTGGGGTGAATTCTGCCCCTTGCCTGATGTCTATGAATCCTTCTTCCTGTGTGAGGAGGGAGGTAAGCATGGGTTGTGCAGCTTGGAGCACATGGGCTAAACTCCACACCAGCCCTGAGGCTGCGTCCAGGTCTGACACACAGCAGCTCTGTGCTCTGGCTCATTTAACTTCTCTGGGCCTCATTGTCCCCACCTGTAAAATAGGGCTGAGAACGCAGCCACCTCCTAGGCTGTGGTGAGGATTACTGAGCTAATCAATGGAATGTGTGTAGAAAGCAGCCTGGGAGGGAGTGAGCGCTCAGAGAGTCAGTAGAACAGTCAGAAAAACATAAGGACAAAGACCTGGTAAGCGTGGTTGTGGAGGCTTCGCCCAAGGGCTGCCACACAGCAGGCTGGTGAATGGACCTGTTCCTCCTGTGTCTGAACCCTGCCTGGTCCACAAGAGGCCCAGAGCCAGTGAATTGGTGGGAGTTCCTGCTCCTGAGGGAGCCCCAAGCTCCCAGCTGGGCCAGGCAGCCCTCTCATATTTCATGCACCCCGTGCTGGTCCCCAGGGTGTGTGATGTCTGTTTCTCTCTCTGTCCCATTAGAGATCAGCTCAGTGACCTTAGGACCTTCCTTCTCTTTGCTTGTAGCCCTGGATGTAGGGCCAGATACAGAGCAGAGACTAACCGAGGCTGGTTTTGTTTAGGGTGAATGAGTGAGGAATGTGTCCAGGGTCAGCCAGCAGGGATGAAACCAAGGCCTCGTGACCCCCAGAGCCAACTCAGCAGCCCTTACAGGTGTCTGCCCCTGCCTGCTCCTCCTGCCCAACCATCCAGTTATGCAGCATGTGTGTCTGAGACCTCCCTGTCCCTGCTCTATGCTAGGGAGATGCCATAGAGCTGAAAACATAGAAACCTTTGTACCATGCCCTGACACTCAAGCAGTGAGAGGGAGGGAGGGAGACAGGCCACAAACTGGTGATAGAAATCCCAGGTAGGCCAGCTGGCATCTTTGGCAACACCCTGCCACACCTTCTGAGAGATGGAGCTTTTCAGCAGGACCCTGGGGAGGAGGATCTTCAGGGCCCTTCCTGGCTGTGTGGCTGCGAGCCTAACTGGAGCTCACTTTGCTATCTGGGATGTAAGGGTCAGAAAAAGGTTGATGTGACTCTTAGCATGGTAGCTTCGTGACTGGACAAATATAAATATGAGTTGAGTCCATTTCCTGGGAAGAAACCCAAAGTGACTGGGCCTTAATCAATAGAGAAGTTGATTTCTCTGTCATGTGTGATGTTTCATATAGGAGGAGGTTGACCTCTCCTTTTTCATCAGGGATCTAGACTTGTGTCTTTCCAAGTCATCGTGCTATTATTATGTGGCTTCCATACTCTAGGGGGCTCAGGGTCTAAACTGCTTGCTGGAGCTCCAGCTGTCACATGTGCATTCCACATAGCCTCAAAGGGAAAGAGCTCAGGGTTCAGCTCAGCTAGTTTCTTGTTATTAGCCTTGCCAGGAGCTTAGAATAATTTCTGTCTACACCTCACTGACCAAAAGTTTGCCCATTATCCATACCTTGAGGCAAGAGAAATGGGAAATATTTTCTCTGGGCAATTTACTACCTTAAAATAGTGGGGGTTCCTTCCTTAAGGGAGAGGGGAGTGTGAAATATTTGAGGGCAGCTAATAGCCATTGCTGCCGCCTGTATTTGCTGGTCCCTGTGTCAGTTCACTCTGTAGCCAGTCCTGACCACTGCTCATTGTGAGCCCATTGCTCTCCTTCAAGCCTGCACAGACATTTGTGAGGTCAGACCTAGAGGCTTAGGCAGGAACGTCTCCAGTGGCAGGGTGTGTAGCAGATCTGTCTGGCCCTGGGACCTGTTCTTCTTGGTTCCAAGGCACTTCCATGAAGCCTCTCCATGTAAAAGTTGAGTTTGGGCCCTCCCACTCATGTCTGCTTTTCACTGAATTTTGTGCAGGGCCTGTTAACCCTGACAGTTCCCATGGTTTCAACAGACTCAGTTTTTAGTTTTTGTTTCTGTTTTTAAATTTACTTCCGATTAATATGAGGGTACAATTAAGTTCCAATGTTTGCACTTGTTAGGTCAAGTCCCCATCATAGTTGTGTCCCACACCCAGTAGGTGTCACTTGTGCCCTTACATTGTGCCCAGTTACGGGGGAATCCACCCCTTTCTCCTCTCTCTTCCCCCAACTTGTGTTTTCTCTTGTCTGGCCGTGTATTCGTTCATCTACTAACTTCACATGAGTATTGAGTATAGTGGACACTTGCTTTTCCATTCTTGCCATACTCTACTAAGAAGGATGTATTTCAGCTCCATCCAGGTTAACACAAAAGATGGAAGTGCTCCATCTTTCTATGACTGAATAGTATTCCCTGTTACACACATACCAGACTTCAGTGATCCATTCATGTGTTGATGAGCATTTAGGTTGCTTCTGCATCTTGGCAGTTGTAAATTGAGCTGTGATGAACCATCTAGTGAAAATATCCTATGATAAAATCATTTTTGTGTTAGATGCCTAATAATGGGATTGCAGGAGCAAAGGAAAGGTCTAGCTTAGTTCTTTGAGGATTCTCCATACTTCTTCCCACAGAGGCTGTATTAGTTTGCAGTCCCACCAACAGTGTAAAAGGGTTCCCTTCTGTCTGCATCCATGTCAGCATCTGAATGTTTGGGACTCTGTGATGTGAGCTATTCTCACTGGAACCTGGCATTTTAATATCATACATAAAAACAAACTCAGTGAATCAAAGACTTAAATGACAAGAGCGAACAGGACAAAACTCCTAGATTAAATGTAAGAGGAAAGCTTCAGGACAACGTGGGGCCTGATACTTCCTGCTGGTGGGGCCTGAGGGCTAAAACCCAATATTGAGAAACTTGTGTGGAATCGTGTTAGCTTAAGGGGACAGGGAGAGATCCGAATGCCTCTATGACTTTGAACAGGCCCGAGAGGTTGAGGCAGTGATCAGGACTGTGGCTATTGCTTCAACCCTACCAGCAGCATAGGCTCCCACCCCTTCTCTTTAGCCCCTTTTCTGGATCCTAACTTCCCTTCTATATGTCCTTTGAAGGGGGTATCAGGACCTACAGGACAGCCTGTGAGGGTTCATGGTCTATTTTCAATGGATGATCTCAAGATGTATAAAGAAAAGTTAGGAAATTTCTCTGCTGATCCTGGAAAATTCACAGATGAATGTGAATACCGGGCTATTGTTTTTGATTTGACCTGGAATGATGTGTGTGTCTTACTCTCACATTGACGTTTGTAGATGAGAGACACAGGATTTGGGCAGCTTGGTCAGGTCTAAGGTACCAGTTCTCAACATGTGAATCGCGAACCATTCTGAGTTGAACAGCCCTTTCACCAGTGTTGCCTAAAGCCGTCACACACACCTCGTACAAATATAGGTGTATGAAAATAATTTTATGACTGGAGGGGTCACTACAACATGAGGAATGGTATTAAAGGGTCGTGTCATTAGGATGGTTGAGAACCACTGGTCTAAGGGGACCTACTCCATGCCCTAGTCAAAGCATGAAATCAAAGAATACAAGAGGGTCCAGGATGGAATCACCATCTGTGTCAAAGAGGATCCCGTCTCTGCAACCACATGCTAGTGTTTTTTTATAAGGACATGGAAGCTGTTCAGGTAACACCACTCAACTTTTCCAAATTAACAGAGGGGGTTCAGGGAAAGGAGGAAAGCCCAGCAATATCTAGAGAAGGAATCACTGAAGCTGTCAAAAGGTGTACAACATGGACCCAGATGAGCCGAGGCAGAAATAGTGATTAATACACGACTGACACCACTGACTGTAATAACTCATAGGAAACTCCAGAAGTTGACCTTGGTCCTCTAGACATGTTCCTGCTACTGTCAGTGGCCTCCACTGTCCCCAACAACCAGGTTATGTAACACAGGGGAAGTGCCAAAAGGCCAGGTTATTGGAGGTGACTTCTGTAGGAATGTCCTCCCCAGACACTCACTCCAAGGTTCCCTGGGGATGGTGGAAAGACCTGCCACCCTCGAGAGAAATCAGGATGCTTTTAGAGAGACTGTCACACCAGCCCCAGAAGGACCGAAGTTGAAGAGGAAAAGCCATGAAGCACTGGTGGCCCTGTCCCCAATGGGGATTTCTAGGTTATTGGGCACAGAGTGTCCCTCGATCACAGAGTGGCCAAGGTGGGAGTCCAGACCCTGGTGGCCACAGTCATAAATGACCAGGCCTAACATGGCGGGGTTCTACACTGGCTCCCACTCATCCCTTCCAAATCACACATGAAGAACTCTGTGTAACCCTGGATAGGGCTGTCAAGCAAATTTTTTTTCTAATTGATACTAGTGCCACATATTTTGTCATTAAAGCCTTTGGCGACCCCTCTTGTCATCCTCCTGTGTAGCTGTGGCATGACTGGTGACCCACCAGGAGGTATTATACCCCTATGCTATGTAGTTGCAAAGGAATGTTAGTAGACCACCAAATTCTGCTTATCCTAGAGTTCCAATGTCATTGTTGCAAAGAGTCATTTAGTCAAATTGGGCCTCAAAAGCAATAGCAACACCAGACTATGATGAACAGCCCTTGACATAGCTGTAACAGGGAACAAGAATGACCTGTAGGCCTAGAGGGTGTGGAGCCTGGGACCTGGGCAGAGGGAAGCCAGGGAAGGCTGAGAGGGTTCCTCCAGTACAGGCAACGGTCAAACCAGGCCACCTTCTTCTGTTTGTTGAAGGAGGCTGGGCAGCCTTGTCTTTATGGTGTCCTGGTTCCGCATTTGCCTGTGTTCGATCCCTAAACGGGCAGAACCTCTGTCTCTCTCCTCCCTCCCTTAGCACTGCCAAGTAGAAGGTAAATTATCAGCCTCTGTCCATTCTACAGCTTCTCTGGTTAAGTTTGGCTCACTCTTTCTCTGGTGCTTCTAGCTGCCCTACCCAGGAACTGCAAGAGCAAATGTCTCTGGCTATGGAGACATTTGTACCACCGTGTTGGAGCTTTGCTGGGCAAGCCTCTGTGTTTGTTTTCTAGCCGCCCTAATCTGACCTTGCTGGGTTTGGCCAAGATTGCTTTGCTAACTGAGAGGGGGAAGGGAAGGTGGAAACTTTGTAGTTCTCAGCTAGGTTTAGGGGCTTCCCTTCCCCAATGTCTGACCAAACGTCAGTTCAGGATAGGGTAGGGGAGCATCCCAGGGGACTCCCCCCTAGACTGCCTCCTCAGCAACTGGAATGGCTAGGAAGGGTTGGAAAACAATGGCTCATTTTTATGTCTCCTGCCTGGAAGTTGGGGTAAAACACTGGATTTGTTTTGGTCTGATCTGTGATAAGTAGGAGTATTTCTGGTGTCATTGATTGGGTGAGAGCAGCCAGGTCATCTGACTTGGATGTATTGACAAAGATGCACATGGGTTTCATTTTGTAGATCTTCCTAGTGTGAATGCCTGATTTCCTAGGTCACAGAATAATAAATTGTATAAATATAAATAAAAAGGATCCAATGTCTGCAGATTTCTCTGTACACTGCTAGTGAGGGGCATAGGGTATGCTATGCTAGGAAAATACAGAGGTGGCCCTTCTCCTAACTCTCTCTCTAGCCGGTCTGAGTTATTCTCTACTGCATGAAGACATCAAGTTCTCAAAACATTCTTTTCATCTTTTATACCACTTAACAAAATTATAACAAAATGTGTGAGTATCCATTCAATGCCCCTTGTTAAAAGTAAACAGAAAGCCTTAGGAACACCATGTCTATTTCATTCAC